>NC_047506.1:3968944-4275636 GCF_902827115.2 Pseudochaenichthys georgianus | reverse complement strand
TTGCCCTCTCCACTGCCTGGACCACCTGTTGCTGGTGCTACACACCACACAACACACCACCACACACACACACACACACACACACACACACACACCACACACACACACACACACACACACACACACACACACACACACACACACACACACACACACACACACACACACACACACACACACACACACACACACACACACACACACACACACACACACACACACACACACACACACACACACACACACACACACACACACACACACACACACACACACACACACACACACACACACACACACACACACACACACACACACACACACACACATTCAAAACCACAGAAAGAAATTGAGGATTGTATTATTATCCGTATGAATAAACGCAGAATCAGAATATTCAGTTTTTATCCCGGAGGAACTTTTGTTTTGTGACAGATGCTAGATCTGATATAGTTACAAGAAAAAGTAGAATAAATATAAATATATAAACAGTAGAAGTCAAAGTAAGAATATGCAATAACAATATTTTTTTTTTTAAATATTAATATAAACATATGTCCACAAAAGATCAGATTAAAAAAACATGTTTTATATAAACATAACAAGTGAAAGTATATAACACTGCAGGTTAAAGTGAACATATTGTATATTAGATGCATGGCAGTATCACACAGCAGGAATCATTAAAGGAAAGGTCTTCTTTCACAGGTAGGTGAATAGAATACATATGCAATGGCATTGGGAAAGCATTCACACAACGCGAACACTAAGTCACGCACACAGACACACACGTGCTGAAAGCCACACTAGCTCAAATCTCCGTGTGTTTACACAAAATACCAATGTCATCAGTCGCACAAACGCAAATATGCTCACACACACACACACACACACACACACACACACACACACACACACACACACACACACACACACACACAACCACACACACACACACACACACACACACACACACACACACACACACACACACACACACACACACACAGTGTCAATATTGAACTGACAGAGCTGTGACCTTCCTGTCTCCAGGGAGATCACTCATCAGTACACACACACACACACACACACACACACACACACACACACACACACCACACACACACACACACACACACACACACACACACACACACACACACACACACACACACACACACACACACACACACACACACACACACACACACACACACACACACACACACACACACACACACACACACTCTCAGACAAAAGGAAGTGTGTCTGCAGGTTTGTACGACACACACACACACACACTCTCACACACACAGTCAGAGAAACACACGAAAATATCCGTAACTTTAATAACCATGCTCCTTTTACTTATCTAAGCTGTATTGGGCACATATATATATATATATATATATTATACATAGATTGAAGAAGCAATTAATGGAGGCTAAGCACTAACACAGAAATGGTGACAATGTCGTGGAATGAAAATATGGCCGAAAGGAGAGCAGTGGGAATATTTAATTTGAAGATAATGCAATATAAATGTTGGGGAAACAAAGCAACAGTACTCTTGAAGCCACAAAGCCTCTTAATGAAATCCTACATAAGTGTTTCTAATCTCTAAGAGTTCTGCTTTGACTCTCGTACTTGTGGGAATGTGTTTAACACATAACGTGTTGACCTTATGAGCCATATGCAGGGGACACATGTTTATCTTGTGTTTTATGAAATTATTAGAGCTACAAAATGTAGGAAAGCTGTTTGGATCACAGTAATGTAAATTGTGTTTTAAATGAGTAAACTATGCTGACAATGTTTCTGATAAATGAATTGTATTTGATCAGATGTTTAATGTTTGATAAAGATGTAATTAGTTAATTGTTGGTTTGATTTTTTGGTTGATTTGCTTTTCAAACAGCCAGCTTGAAATATTAGGGAGTCCATGCAAAACTACAGCCTCAGTATTCATCATAGTTTAATCAAGACATTTGGAATGAGCTCTAATGCAAACACATTGCAATATATTGGTGATGTAACTGTTTGGACTTATGTTTACACACTGTTACATCGACGTGTTAGTGCCGCACAAACCAGGAAACCTGCTTTGATTATAATGCAGTCATGTAAATTGTATTCGCCATTAGTAAACTGTGATGACACATTTCTCTACTTATTCATAAGATGCACAATGTTTGAGAAAGATATCGTGACGGTTTGATTTGATGATTGACCTGCTTTTCGAACACAGAGCAGTACTCGCGTAGTTAGGGCGACTGTGGCTGTGAGGTCGTCTTTCCACCAGAAGGTTGTGGGTTCGATCCCCAGCCCGTGCAGTCAACATGTCGATGTATCCTTGGGCAAGATACTTAACCCTGAGTTGCTCCCGATGGCCAACGGTGTGGGAATGTGTATGCGTGTTAGTGCATGTCCTAACATACACTGCTCTGTATGAATGGGTGAACGACATGTAGGATGTAAAGCGCTTTGAGGGGTCTTAAAGACTGGATAAAGCGCTATATAAGCACAGTCCATTTACCATGTACTCTTTGAGGCAGATGGCAACACTATAGCTTCGAAACTCATCATAAAGTGAAATCAAAGCATTTCTGAAGGAATGAAACTCTTAAACTGGCATTGTTGCTGCAGCACCAAAGACACATGTTGGAACAAATCGGCCATGTTTTCTTTCTTCTAAGCGTACTTAAGTAAGAGAACTTCTGAGTGTATATTTGGCTCTTCATGGATTTTGACTTTATGTATTCTGGAGATGTTATGTATTCTAAATGTGAATATGATCGAGGCGTGGGATGTGAATAATCGTCACTTGATTAAGTGCGTGTGCATATATCTGTCCGTGTGTGTGCAGTGGAGACACTCACCTCTTGAGAGAGGAAAGGGATGATCTGAGCGCAGATGGCACTGAGACGCTTCACGATCTCCGCCTGGGAAGGAAACAAAGAGGAAAGGGGATACGTGATCACCATGTGGCATATTGTAAGATAGTAAACACTCAATAAATAAAGCCTGTTAAACACATTTACAGCGCATTAAGCCGTGCTGTGCTGAAACATGTTTCTAATGCGTGAGGAGTTCTGTTGGGGACAACTCTACGAGGAAGAAAGATGGGATGGAGGCAGCGTTAGATCTGCAGTCATCACACTCTCCTTTAGACACTCTCACGCACGTCCCCGTCTTAATCTCTAAAGCCCCTCTCCAACTGGACACAAACCCTCTAACCCCCAATAACATCTGGCTTTCATGCAGGCTTTGACATGGACACCTCAATATTCATAAACACACTTCAACCCCAAGAGAAACAAAACTAAAACTCTAAATTGTTCCGTTTGTTTTTCCACTTTTTCCGACAATCTTCAATGAATGTTTGTAAAAGAGAATTAATAGGAAACAGTTACAAAAGAAAGACAACTAACGCTGCTTTGAAAGGGACGCATCAACACAACTGCAGGCAGTAAAGCGGTTTCATTTCTGAAACGCACTGTGAAATGACGTTAGAGTATTTATGCCTTAAGATATCCAGACATGTATACAGTTATTTGGCTTTAGGAGACGCAACAACATATCCATCTGTTGGCAACAAGAAAGGAATCTATCGCCTTCAAATCGCCTACACATGAACACATTAGTGATCAAATACATTCACAAAGAAATCTGAAAACCAGAACGTGTACGAGTTTATTTTTGAAGCTCTACACCTGAGTAGGGTTTCCAGTGCCGTCACATGTGTCTATTTATTTGTAAAAAAAAAAAAAAAAGCCCTTTCAAAAGCGCCTTATAGACTGTACACACACACACACACACGCACACGCACACGCACACGCACACGCACGCGCACGCACACACACACACACACACACACACTCTCTGCGGTGTGTCTAATTCTCTCTGTCTGAGTGCCCTCAGCCTCATTTTGTTCTCTTCTTCACTCAGCTGTTCTCTCTTTTTCCACAACAGCTCTCACACTGAGCCATTATTACTCTATTCATCCACTTCCTCCCTCCCCTCCCTCTCTCTCCATCCTTTGCTCGCTTTGTCTCGTGTTCTCCCATCTTTCTATTTTTCTATAACACTCCCTTTCTCTCTATTTTAATGTATCCTCACTCCTTCCTCTCAGCTGCCATTTTTCTTCCTCTACTATCGGCCGTGCTCTCTCCTCTCTTTGCTGTCACACATACCACGACTCTTCACTTTTTATTTTTCTCCCACAGATCTTTCAATTTTTCTTCTCCTTCTGTTTCCCTCTCTTCTCACTAATGCATGTTTCTGGCATCTGAAGATACTGGAAGAGAAGAAGAGAGAAAGACAGCAAAGGGGCGATGGAGGGCAATGCAGCGACTGACAGGGCAGAGTACACACTACACACACACACACACACACACACACACACACACACACACACACACACACACACACACACACACACACACACACAATAAGCAATCCTGTCAGTTACATCCAGTCTCATCATGACTTCATAAACCGTCATCACACAGAGCTCTGTTGCAAGGTCTTATCAGTTGATACAAGTGTCAACGTATGCATGTGTGTGTGTGTGTGTGTGTGTGTGTGTGTGTGTGTGTGTGTGTGTGTGTGTGTGTGTGTGTGTGTGTGTGTGTGTGTGTGTTTGTGCGTGCGTGCGTGCGTTGGAGGATGTGACTAAGCTCCTCAGTGTATTTGGAAAGATATGCATGTATAGTGTGTGTGTGCGTGTGTGTGTGTGTGTGTGTGTGTGTGTGTGTGTGTGTGTGTGTGTGTGTGTGTGCGTGCGTGTGCGTGCATATGCGTGCGTGTGTGTGCGCGTGTGTGTGCGTGTGTGTGTGTGTGCGCAGGAGGATGTGACTAAGCTCCTCAGTATATTTGGAAAGATGTGCATGTATAGTGTGTGTGTGTGCATATGTGTGTGTGTGTGTGTGTGTGTGTGTGTGTGTGTGTGTGTGTGTGTGTGTGTGTGTGTGTGTGCGCGTGTGAACTGACCATAAATAGAAAAAGGACAGCGTGAGAAGTGTCTTGTTTCCTTCTGCTCTCTTCATTTCTTTAAAGCCTCCTGTGCTGCATGTTCGCTAGACTTTCTCCCCGTTATTGTTTTCTACCTTTTGCTTCAGTTGTAAATGAGAAAAGGCTGAAGGCACACACACGAGAAAGTCCTTCCGACTGAGGAAGCCTGGCTGGCTGCGTTTTTCCTGTTGTCTTTGATAACGAATACATTTGTTTCCGTTTTTTATCACATGCTTAACGTTTTGGAATTTGGAAAGGTTTTCTTTTCTGGCAAAAGACAAGAATCAGTAAATTGCCCAACTTAAGTCTTAGAGAGGTTTTCACCATTTATTGTACATGAACTTCAATTGTGGACGGGGTACACGTGGAAGCAGAGGGTGGGTGTTGCAATGGGACGACCCCAAGGAGCACAACAGGATCTCTTTACCAAATGAATGCAAGTCAAACCTCGGTAACTACGACCATTGTTAGGAACTGTAAGATACCAGTGGTATACAGCAACTGTCTTAAAAGTATGTTTGTAAATTATGCTCTGGCTGCTGGGGGGGGGGGGGGGGGGGGGGGTGCAGGACGCCAGCCGGCTGATGGGTTTACAGTGCAGTGAAAGCGAGCCGGGCTGAAGCAGGCCGAGCTGGGCCAGGTGTCACAAACAACACAGCACAGTCTCCACAGCCGAGCCAAAGCACTGCCTCCAGGGAGGACTGGCAAAGACTGGCCGGATGGAGGGATGAAAGGATGAGTGGATACAAAGGGAAGAGAGGGGGGCTGGTCAATAAACACCTGAGGGGCGGATATGCTGCCAATAGGGGCTGGCAGAGAGACAGAGAGAGAGAGGGGCTTTAGGTGAAACAAAGATTTGTAGGTCAAAGACAACAAAAGCTTTTCATCAAATGAGAAAAAAACCTCTTTAAGGTTAGAGGAAGGATAACATGATGAAGACGAGGAAAGAGAAGAAGAAGCTGCAGGACGGCGTGTTCCAGAGACTGCCATGCAGATTAGCTCTTGTGAGACACACACACATTGAAACACATTGAGAAACACACACACACACACACACACACACACACACACACACACACACACACACACACACACACACACACACACACACATACAGTGGAAGTGCGCTCATCATACTTGTCATCTCATTGACAGGAAGATAAGCACAAACCAGTTCCTTGTTGCTGCATACAAACTGAAAAGGTAACACACCCACACGCACGCACACGCACACACAAACACACACACACACACACACACACACACACACACACACACACACACACACACACACACACACACACACACAATGTGGGGTGTATCTCTTTGTATCTATTTAATACAACAGCACCACAAGTGACTATAGTAATGCTATTTCCCTTAAGTTCTCTGTATTCTCTGCACTGTAGACAGTAACAAGAAGCACAAGGGACAGCGAGTGTGTGCACGAGTAACGAGAACACAGCCCGTGTGTGTGTGTGTGTGTGTGTGTGTGTGTGTGTGTGTGTGTGTGTGTGTGTGTGTGTGTGTGTGTGTGTGTGTGTGTGTGTGTGTGTGTGTGTGTGTGTGTGTGTGTGTGTGTGTGTGTGTGTGTGTGTGTGTGTGTGTGAAACCTCAAACAGTTCATTATCAGTGAAGTTTAAACATACACGGTAAAGGTCATGTTTGGTGTCCCAGTAATACATTTCCGCTTGACCTAAGATTTTGCACCGGCATTGACCTGTCAATCAGAAAGAAATCCACGAGAGTTCGAGGAACCAATTTATCCCCCAACAATCTGCTCAGTAGACCAGAATGCATTGCAGGGAACAGAGTTGTCCTGACTGGAAAGACTCGTTCTCATGCGTTGCCATCACTACTGGATTGCCCTGTCTGCCCCCACATGGTATCCCAGGTCACACCAACACGTTCCCGCCCGCTCTGCGAACAAGCATTTGAAGCAATCTAGAGAATGGCTTCCTGCCGTACGAACACACAAGACAGGTGGGTCGATGAGGCTTCACTAAAAACCCAGAATAATATCCCACACTCACAAATGAAGTCATCGCAGACCGATGGCGGAGCAGCGTGTCTGCACACTGAATCTTTGTTAAATAATGAGCCAGCGTCTGACTGTTCAGACGGAGATGAAGCTCGTTCCAAAGGACAGGGGTTTGATGAAGTGAGATCGCCCCCCGAGCTATTTTCTTTCAAATGCTTGGATTACAAGACGTCCTGCATTCGTCACTGCAGCATGTTGGCGGGCTTATAAACAGCGGTGTTCAAAAGTCCTTTGATCTTTTACTTGAGTTAAAGTAGCATGACCACGTTTTCAGAATACTCTGTTACGAGTAAGTCCTGCATTCAAAATGATGCTATTGTAAAAGTACAAAAGTATAAGCATTAAAGAGGCCTTATTATGCTTTAGGGGGTTTCCCTTTACTGTGTATTATGGGTTTTTGTGCAAGTTCCTTCTACAGTTCCTCCCATGCCTGAAACGCCCGATTGGACTCCGTCTGTAACATAATGACATCATTATATAACAGTTGCGCTTCTATTGGCTAGCTCTCTCATACATTGTACGTGATAAGTGAAGGGGCGGGACATCTCTAAGCGGGTTGGCCAATCGCAACAGGCCAGCTAACCAATCAGTATGAAAAAAATAAAGACATTTTTGAACAGTAAAGGCGCAAAATACAAATATGAACCTGAGCATTTGCATAATGTGTCCCCTTTAAATTGAGATTTGAATGTAAAGCTGATAACTGAAAAGCAGATAACTGAAAAGCAGGGATGAATTGACAGAAAACAAACTCGAAGTTACTTCCTCTATGAAAGATGTATTTGCTCTCCCTTCATGATAGAAAGCAACAGTAACCGTCCGTGTTCATCTTTGCCAATAAAGCTCGGCGAATTTGAATGTGATGAGAGTGGGTTGAGATTGGCACGGGAGCAGGGACACCGTGCCCAGTGTGTTCGGGCACGGCCAGCTGTGCCAGCCTCCGAGTCCCACCACGGCCGAGAGCCAGCTTGGGTGTGTGTGTGTGTGTGTGTGTGTGTGTGTGTGTGTGTGTGTGTGTGTGTGTGTGTGTGTGTGTGTGTGTGTGTGTGTGTGTGTGTGTGTGTGTGATAACCCACTCCTCTACTCACTCTAATTGCTCTCAACAATATTCTCTGCCATCTCTCTTAGCTCAGGCTTTATTTCTCTGGGTAGATATTGTAGTATTTTGCTGGTTTGCATCCTTGGAAGTAGTTTTGGAGACAACAGCAGAGGACTGGTGAGTGTGTGCCAAGAAGGGAACATGCCCAGTTAACTTCACCTCGAGAGGATAGGGTTATACCAAATGGTTTTGTGGCGACAGAAAGAGGTATGGTATGGCTTTTACACTTGCTATGACTATGGTAGTTTATAATAATAATAATAATAACTGCCTACTTATTTTTGTAATAATTGGGTGGACACAATTTTAAAAACATTACCTTCGGCTTTTCAAAAGGGGGATAATGTGTTCACACTTTTCCTTCCTTTTAAGAACCAGATGATTAAACAAGAGTGATTGTACCCATTTTTACGTTACAGTGCCTCACAATTTTGTCCCTGCATGTGCCTGGCTGCACAATGCCCCCATTTACTTTCACGAGTGTGTACATATCACACACACACACACACACACACACACACACACACACACACACACACACACACACACACACACACACACACACACACACACACCACACACACACACACACACACACACACACACACACACACACACACACACACACACACACACACTCCTGGAGCTTATCTCTGTCCCCTGCTTCTAATTGTCCTGCCCCCCCCCTCTGTGAACAGTTTAAGGTAAATATTAGTAGCCGATGACGCACTAATAACCCTCTGATTTGGCTTCAATGAAAACAGCCTTTCCTGCTTCCTCTCTTTCAACCCACCCCCCTCCTCCTCCTCTCTTTCCTCTCAGTCTCTCCATCCAATCAGCCTCTTTCTTTATTCTGCTGGCTCACCTCTCTCTCTCACTCTCTCTCTCCCTCTCTCTCTCCCTCTCCCTCTCTCTCTCTCTCCCTCCCCCTCTCTCTCTCCCTCTTTCTCCCTCTCTCTCTCTCCCTCCCTCTCTCTCCCTGTCTGTCCTCTTGCTCTGTTTTCCCTCATTGCATTTGGCCTTGCTCTTCTGCTCTCCCTCTCTCTCTCTCTCCCTCCCTCTCTCTCCCTCCCTCTCTCTCTCTCTCTCCCTCCTCTTGCTCTGTTTTCCCTCATTGCATTTGGCCTTGCTCTTCTGCTCTCCCTCTCTGCCCTCCTTCTTATTCTCTCTCATTTCTTCCTCCTTGCTCAAGCTCTCTGCCCTGCTTCTCTCTCAGAGTATCCCCCCTACCCTCCTTCCCTCCCATCTCTTTTCTTTTCTTGCTCAGTCTTGTGTCCCTCCCTCCGTCCTCTCTTTCTATCCTCTGGGCAGCGAGCCAGCTCCTCTTCCCTGGCTCGGAGCCAACTCCTCTCCTCCTCCTCCTCCTCCTCCTCCTCCTCCTCCTCCTCCTCCTCCTCCTCCTCCTCCTCCTCCTCCTCCTCCATCCCCCTTGCCTCTGATTGATGGCCCCATTCTATTCTGGAAGGAGAGGAAGAGAAACAGAGAAGGAGAGGAGAGGGGAGCAGCAATGCACACACAGCCACCCAAAAAAAAGACAAAAAGGCACACACGTGCACACAAGCACTCTCAGAATTGTGCACAACACACACAAGCCACCACAAACAGTTGTACACACACACACACACACACACACACACACACACACACACACACACACACACACACACACACACACACACACACACACACACACACACACACACACACAGCAACAAGGGCACACAAAAGCAATCCAAACAGAGAGCTGTGTGCAGAGCAAGCAGAGCCTCCCAGCAGGAGACCAACAGGCACACACTCACTTCCTGCGACGCATCACACACACAGACACACTTCCTCAGACACATTGTACACACACACACACACACACACACACACACACACACACACACACACACACACACACACACACACACACACACACACACACACACACACACACACACACACACACACACACACACACACACACACACACACACACACACACACACACACACACACACACACACACACACACACACGAAGATTCAACTTTCAGTGCAGTAACAATACACGATAGGCAGCGCACCAAGCAGCAGAAACATTTAGAATAGAAAATACATCTCACTTTGATTCACACACACACACACACACACACACACACACACACACACTTTGCGTATTATACACTAAGCTATTAGTCATATCCACGCAGTGCCAGCTCACCAGCTTGCATTGACAGACTGCATACGGCTTCGAACTCATGTCGTCCGCAATGTAATTAGACACAAAGTAGGAGCAGCAGCGCTGACGGTACAGCAGGAAAGCATCACTGTGCAGATCACACACACACACACACACACACACACACACACACACACACACACACACACACACACACACACACACACACACACCACACACACACACACACACACACACACACACACACACACACACACACACACACACACACACACACACACACACACACACACACACACACACACACACACACTGTCTCTAATGTTTCATTAACGCACGGTCAGTGTGTGACTCGGTTTGGTACACACAGAACACTACCACTGGAGCACGTCACTTTTTGCCCACAGGACTACTCATACTTCCGATGGCGCTTACTATGTGTCCTGTTGAATGCAAGCACAGTGCGCACATCTCCGAAGACTGACAACCAACCGGAAACTTCATCTTGGAAGTTCACTCAGACCTCATCAAAGAAGACATGTTCTGCTCATTTTCAGGTTCACATTTGTAACTTGTGTCTCGACTGCGACCCGTTTCCATGCCTGTGCTGCAGCACCTCTTTTCACCCTCTGTCTAAAACCAGAGCCCAGTCTGCTCTGATTGGTTAGCTGGCCGGCTCTGTTGTGATTGGTCAACCGCTTAGACATGTCCGGCCCCTCAGCCTATCACGCACAATGTGTTGGAGCGCTAGCCAATAGAAGTGCGAGTGTTACACAGTGATGACACCATGTTATGGAAGTAAACAAAGAAGTCCAATGAAGGAGAATCATTATTACTATATGATATTATTTTAAACACACTTTATCTTTAACTTTATCAGCACCACGTCACTATTATTTATTTATATGTACAATTTTAGCAAGTTTTTATATTGTCCTGTTCCCGTAAGCCAGTACAACAAAATGTCGTTTTAATAGTACACTCTGTGTCTTGTTGAAATGACATAAAGTATGTCTAAGTCATCAGGCAGGGGGGGAGTGTGTGGGAGAGAAACTCCCTCTGGCAAATCAGACCAAGGGTACACTTATGGCCTTGCCTATAGGGGCAGTTTATATGATGTAAATATTATAATATGTGCAACCAGTCTTATCAGGCTAATTGGCTAA
Organism: Pseudochaenichthys georgianus; assembly: GCF_902827115.2. Lineage (NCBI taxonomy): Eukaryota > Metazoa > Chordata > Actinopteri > Perciformes > Channichthyidae > Pseudochaenichthys > Pseudochaenichthys georgianus. The sequence goes on along the minus strand of NC_047506.1, from coordinate 4,264,133 downwards.
GATGTATTAGTGTACAGTTACAGGACTAAACATGAGAACACTTGACTCGACAGCCATGCTAGGAGTTCTGTAAGAATGTCGAGTGATGCTTTAACGTGAATTGCAAGACAATGCAAGAGGAAAAGTCAGGACGGCATCAGACTTATTAGAAGGCTTTGTGTTCAAACATCTTGTGGAAACCTGAGATGTTGTGCTGATATATTGTGAAGATGTTGAGATATTGGAGAGGAAGGTTTGTGGGAATTATGTTTATGTTGAGAACCATAGATACCGGTACAAAACAATATGGCAACTAATCCAATTGTACTTCAGATATTTCAGTCTGGACCAAAGTGGACGGATCAACTGACTGACGCTTATTGTTAGAGGCAAGCTGTTAGAAAAGCTTAATCCTTAAACCATATATTACACTTTGAACATCCAACTTTGAATAATTGTATTACATTATGCACGTCGACTAGAACATATGTTTCTTATGGATGTATGCATGCTTTAAAAAAGAAGAGAAGACATTTCACACGGGAGGCGATGTGCAGCATTCATACTGGGATGAAAAGCCACATTCTGTGCAGCTGCCTTATTCCCAATTCAAACACTGGTCACAGTACATGGTAACACGTTCAGGCGCTATCACATCAATGTACACACACACACACACACACACACACACACACACACACACACACACACACACACACACACACACACACACACACACACACACACACACACACACACACACACACACACACACACACACACACACACACACACACACACACACACACACACACACACACACACACACACACACACACACACACACACACACACACACACACACACACACACACACACACACACACACACAGATAAGCCAATACAGTCTGTGGAGCTCCACTGCGAGTGACAAAGCCATTACGCTAAAAGGCTAGGTCCCTGGGAATCTAATCACTCGTTTTCTCTCTCATCTTCTCTCCCCCTTTTTCTTCTTCACAGCTTTTCCTCCTCTCAACTTCTTTCCATCACTCCTAAAGGGTTATTTCACACTCTAGTCCCGCTCTTTCTCTCTCCATGCCTCATTATTCACAAATGAGCTCTGTTACACATGTATGCACAGGCCTACACACACTTTGTGAGAGGGAGGGACATCAAAGCTGCACGCACACACTCTCTCTCTCAACACACACACACACACACACACACACACACACACACACACACACACACACACACACACACACACACACACACACACACACAGATGCTACAACATGTGCAAAGAGGGACTTGCATCCACCACAGATCAGAGAAACACACACCATAAACACTCACACATGAACAGTAACGTGACCTCCCTAAAGCCTGTTCTAGTTGACCCACATATTCAGTTCCACTCTAATCCAGCCCTTTAAATAAAACCAGCTTGAAAAAATCTCAAACCACAACCGTAGGATTATCAACGGGGGGGGGGGGGGGGGGGGGGGTGAGGTAGAGGTGATGGAAAGAGTGAGTTGGGAAAGAAAAAGGGGGAAGAGAGAGACGCACAATCCTATTATGAGCTGTGAGTGGAGAATGAAGGCATCTCCCCCTTCCCCTTCCCCTCTCCCCTGCCTCCCAAATGAAGTGAGGATCCAGGTCACAGCTCCAGCCCAACACTCCACCTCACATGTGCACTAACACATGCATAAACAGGCCAGACCGCTCGGGCTAATTAGGGTGAGGGTATCCAACACACACACACACACACACTCTCATGTGGTCTCCTTTCTCTTGCTTGATCTTCCTCGTTGTTTTATTCATTTTCTCTGATTATTTCTTCGTGTTGTTTCTCGTTTTTTTTTAGCCAAATAAACATGCCAACATATATAACCAGGCATGGGGAGTAACGGAATATATGTAACGAGATAAAGTAATCAGGATACCAAAAAAAGAAAGAACATTAACATAAGTAATCAGATTTCTTATATAAATAAAGATGTAGTGAATTATTTGTATTTAGGGTTTATAGTTAGGCTACTTTAATTATTCTATTTTAAATACATTTGTTTTTTAATCCAATAGGTGGACAACAAGTCGATGTTTTTGAATAATATATTAAGCTTAAACAGCATTTGTAAACGATTACATTTCTGATATGAAACTTTGTGGTTTCTTCTTTTCTAAGGTTACATTGTTATTTATTATCTCTTGTTTTGTTTTTATTTGATATTGGGGTTTTCCAAAAGTAACAAAGTAATCAGGTTACTTTACTTCATATTTGGTACCACTTTACAATAAGACTACCCTTATAAAGGGTTTATAATGAGGTTGTAAACACTTTATTAATCATTAAGAACCATTTATAAACCAGTTCTAACACAGTTTGCATACATCAACACAGGCTCACTATTTGGCAAGACGACTGAGCCTTACATCACATCACATGTCACTTGTTAGACGCTTTTATCCAAAGCGACTTACATACTCAATACCGTGGACAATCCCCACAGGAGCAATTTGAGGTGAAGGGTCTCAGGGACACAACGACATGCTGACTGCAGTGGGGTTTGAACCTGCTGTGACCCCCTGATCCGAACACCTAACCCACTGCGCCACACGCCTCCTCTTAAGCTCTTATATTGGCTACCTAGCTTACTTCGTCTTCTTCATCAGCCAACATCCTTGGTATCTGTTGTTCACTGGGTTGATTCCCCCCCAGTGTTTCCCCTACCATTGTCTTGGAGGGGCGCTGCGCCCCGCCAACGGAGCCCCGCCAACGGAGCCCCGCCAACGGAGCCCCGCCAACAGAGCCCCGCGCCCCCCTGAAATTCAAGGTGTTTTTTTTATACATTTTTTGTATCTATATGTATATAGCACCAAATTGCAACTAATCTATATCTACTGTCACTTTTCACATTGAACATGTGCTCTTTTATTAAATAAACTAAACGCTTTCATTTTAAGTTGTGAGTTTAGTGTTTGTGACCCTAAGAAACACTGATGCACTCATCAATAATCAATAACAATCATCCACAGCTCCTCTCTGCTCCAGAGGATTTAAAATATATATCCCAATGCCAGCACCCCCCACCCCCGCTCAGGCAGCACCCCCCAAAGCAGTAAACCTAGGGGAAACACTGCCCCCCCATCCATCTTGATGTTTCTTGGCATCTCTTTATGACCATTTATTTACGCCTTACTAACATGTATAGTTGCCAAAAGGGAGCCTTATTGTAAAGTGTAAAACACATTCCCATTTATTAACGAGTTACTACCGTTTATAATAAGGCTTATCAGTACAGATAAATGTGGGCTCACTATTTGGCAAGCAACCGGTCACAGTCGCCCTGTTTATCTCGTGTCTTATAAAAGCTTATTAATGATTTATAAAGTGTTCACAACCTGATTAATAAAAGAATTACAAACTATTCGTAAACTCTTTATAAGGTTAGTCTTATTGTAAAGTGGTACCTCCTATTTTGATTCTCAGATTAGGTTACGGATTACATTTTTAAAGTAACCCTCTGATCCCTGGGCGTCACTTTGTTACAAAAATGGGCGGGGGGCTTTTTTCAGATTTCTTTTTTTTCAGAACACTACCGCATTAAGCGCCCTACGCAAAAAAGACATACGCTTCCAGTTGTTGTTTTTTACAACTACTGCAACAATTGCTTTGTCCTCTATTCAATTAATACTAATATTAAACTGCAGACCCAAATTGCACCACTCGTGTGACCAGAAAAACACCCAGTCCAGATTGTGCAAAAGACCTTCCTGAAAGTGTCCAAATCTTCATGCACGCTATTTTCAGAACAATGTTAACAAAGGATCCTCATGCTAAGTGGCGGGGACAAAATTGGCCATTCCCAAAAGTGGTGAAGCCTATCTTCCCAACCCTGTATGTAACATTCACAGTCTTTTTCTGTCACACAAAAGCACACACCCTCAGCAGCCTCACATGTGTGGTGGTGAAATGAAAGGAGGGAGCAGGCAGGAAGGACAGCAGCTGCTCATCTGTCCTCGGGAGTCCACAGGGGAAACAGTCTGGCTGCCGAGCATCCTGACTATCAAACACAGCTTCCCATAATATCCTGCCTGCTCTGTGAGCCGCGCTCTACCATTCGAACACCGTATGTTAAGCTTACATATATATGCTAACACTGGGTTTTATAATATCCTGTCTATAGTGTGCGAGCCTGGCATTCATAAGGCGGAATAAAGAAGAGCTGTTTCTGAGATGTGGACGCAGGTGATACAAGGTGACTGCACAGCTGCTGGTAGGTAGATGCAGGGGAATTACGCCGCCGTGCATGTGGTCGATGCGAGCAATACATTTCTGAGAGCAGGATTTACTGACCAAGAAATCTGACTTTGCAGTTGCTCGATCTGCAGGTGTTCTTGCATCCAGCACATTTGATCTAACCCTTGTTCTATTCACTCGTATTGCAAACTAGAAATGTATAAGGACATTGTTTTGTGTGGCGTGAGGCGCAGTGGATAGAGCCTTGGTGTTGGGTTCAGGGGGTCACAGGTTCAAACCCCACTGCAGTCAGCATGTTGTTGTGTCCCTGAGACACTTCACCCCAAATTGCTCCTGTGGGGATTGTCCACAGTATTGAGTATGTAAGTCGCTTTGGATAAAAGCGTCTAACAAGTGACATGCAATGTGATATTTCAGTTAAAGTCAATCTTCTGTGTGTGAGATACAGACGGAGAGATCGTAATATTGTTTCTCTTAATCCCGAGGACTAAAAAAAAAAAAAAAAGTCCCCGTGGAGAACATGATGGCTCAGTGTTAGATGCAGATATGAAATACCTGCCTTTCAAAATGTACACATTCACTTGGCAAAAAAAGGGGAAATACCTAGACTTGGGGATTTTAGATTAAATGTTGCTTTTTAAGATTATAGCCTGACATTCTTTCAGGCTTTTAACTCACGCTCTCCTAAAAGCCTAAATAAGCAACCAGCTACAGGTCACCTATCAGGACACACTGACATCTTCCAGCACAGGATTATTTTTATATCCTCCCACCTCCAGTTCCCCTTTTGTTTCATTGTTTTATAAATATCAGTCTTTGACAATTCAGCTGAGACCCAGCGTTCAAACACACAAGCCCTCCAGGATCTGGCTCTATACTCTCTAATTATGCACCCTCGCTGCCCAGTAGCCTAGGAACCGGCTGCTTAAATCCAAACCAATATGCACAAATCTCAGCTTCCCAGAAGTTTCTTAACACCTATAATTTCTCCTGCAAACATGAATTGCTCACACAACCGCTCAAAGTCTAACCTTATGTTAAAACACAACTTGTTTGAAGCATGTAAACCTTTGAATCCACAGGATATCGTTCAGACGGCTCGACGCACATAGGCAGCTGCTTTGTTCTGTGGGATATCGATTTCAAAATAAATCTGAGAGACATTTTTAAGCACCTCAAAGCGGCAAATATTGTACATGCATAATCCCAATGAAACAACCGTATGTTATTTTAAATTAAGGCTGAAAACCTTCCTCTTTATCGCTTCTTTCCCAAATATTAATATACTTCTTGTACAATCAACTTAGTTTTTATAAGTAAATAATGTGTAGTGGCATTTAAGGAATAAAAAAAAGCATGCAACATTAGCTGAAGCCATTTTGAATGCACTGCTGTTCCCTTTAAATAAAGACACTGGTGTTTCTGATAGGAAGTGGGTATGGTGTACCCACAGTAGCAGCATAAGCATATATTCTTCCAGTCATTTAACATATCTTCTTCGTCAGATCCCATCCCAGTCGTCAAGAGACACTTAACTGTTATTGAAATGCTGCCACAGTATTTTTCCTTTTGGCCCCCAGGGTCTACTGGAGGACACTATCCATCCAAGCAAAGCAATAATGGAGCCTGCTGCTGAAAACACCCATCAAGTCACCTCTGAAACTGGGAAGATGTATAAAATATCTGCGCACGTCCAAACACACATTTCCCTCCCATGTAGAAGAAATATATACGTTGTCATTTTCAGCGCTGAGGCAGTTTCAGAACGCCTGCGAGTAAAACATTGCATCATGACTGGAGCGAACTTCCTGAGTGTCTCTGAATAAGATGGCGCCCTCAGACCTATCAAAACACTCGCATACATTGTTCCTAGATATCTTACAAAATGTTTCCCTTGAAATAAGCAATACAACATGTGGAAAATGCTTATAGAGGAGGTTGGGTTGTGTTTCTCAAACTTTTTCATACCAAGGACCACTTAACCAATTAAAAAACACTCGCGGACCACCTAACTCCACAAATATCCAAAAACACATTGTTATTCTAGAAGAGATTACAAATCGCCTGAAAATTGTACAAACAGGTGGCAACATGTGTGACGAAGGTGTTGCGCTGGGCTATATCATGCAATTGAAAGTGAAACTTAAGCTTGCTCCATTGCGGAGATATTCCCGCGAGAGTGCGGAAAACTTAAATAGATTAATTTATTTCAAATGTGAAATTTTACCAATATACTCACGGACCACTAGGGGGCGCTCACGGACCACTAGGGGGCGCTCACGGACCACCAGTGGTCCGCGGACCACACTTTGAGATGCACTGGGTTAGAGGGAAGGCTCGAAAAACAACCGATTTCTTCACTTTTTGTCCTGATCCATTTCTATAAAAACCTGTCTGAAAATGAGCTAATCAGATTTTGGCCACTTTATGATGTCATAACGATGTTTTGGCTTGTGTAACTATTAGCCAATCAGCAACCAAGGTAACCCCCCTTATCACCTGAATCTCCTCCTAGAGCACCATTGAGTTCTTTGTAACCAAATCTCTCTCAGAGGGGCGTGGGGAGGGGCTCCTTATTTTCATCTAAAGTAACAGACAGAGAATCAGCACTTTGGAAAGAGGGCTGAAACAGAGGGGATTATGGGTAATGCATCTGTTTGGTGTTTGGAGCCAAACACTTCAGAGACATGTTTTGTATATATCTGAAACCTATAACATATTGATGATAAACAGTACGATAGGAGACCTTTAAGAAATGCACAAAGAATGCATGTTGCTCACAGATATTAATGAGTTGCTGTGTTTTGCTTAATGTCCTTTTAAAGTTATCTGTTCAAGGAAGGAAAAGCATATCTCATCCACTTCCTGCCTTCTGTGTTTTCACATTTTCCCCAGCCTTCGGGCGGCTTCGAACAAAGCCTCGATTCTTCCTCGCCTCCCGCCATCATCGCGACACCCTGCCGCTAGAATCAGCTGTCAGTAGAAAACCTGCTCCTATAACATTCACCACACACCTTCCAGCACATCACCATCATCATATAAGCTGGGCCAACCACTGCGAGCCCACGGTACATGAATGAATTACAAAGACACTGAATATACATGTTGTGCGTCTTCACGTAGCGGGGGATACGGGCAATGACTACCCAGGCCCCAGAAGTGCTATATCAATGAATATAGAGCAACCACATGAGAGCAGTCCTTATAGCCTCCTCGCTCCTCGGGGGGCTACAGCTCGTATATATAGACATCTATATGATATGATATGATAATGGAAGTGAGATAATGTGATGGTGTGCGCGTGTGTTTCCATGTATCAGCTTAAAACGAGGAGGGACGGGAGATGTTATCTTTCCGATACAGTCATCTGAGAAAGAGGAAGACGACGAGAGAGAAGAGGAGGAAGGGAGGGAAATTGGAAAGGAAACGAGATAGTGAAAGAGGGGGTGGGAATCAGGAGGGAGGGAGAAAAAAGAGAGGCTAAAAGGGAGGCACGGGATGACTGTTACAGCTCAATTAATGGCGGGACGTGAGACGGCCCTGCCACTGATAATGAGCGAGCGTGAGGAAGAGAGGCAGTGATCTCGACAGGATGTTAGGAGGAAGCTGGAGGAGAGGAAATAAGAGCAGATTCTGTTCAATCTATTCATGATTCATTATTTCTCACTGCAGCTCAAAGCCTCCCCCTCCCTGCCTTGATGTCTCTCTGCCCTCATCCATCTTTCTTTCCTTCTCCCTGCGCTACTTTCCTTTGCTTTCCTTTCCCACCCCTCATCTGTTCTCCGAGGTCTTCATCCGTCTCTTCTTCGGGCTCCACGCTTCCTGTTTACCCTCTCCTCTTTCGTGCGTTCACTTAATCTCCATCCTCTCATGCTTGCTCTCACCCTTCTCCCAACATTAGCTCTTCCCGCCATCTCTCACTTTTATTTCCCTTGCCCTCTCAGCGTGCTCCTCTACTCGCTTCTTCCTCACAGTATCTTCAAAGTGCTCATTTTCTTTAATTATCTTACTTCTAAAACGACCCCCTTCACTTTCCCCTCCTCTCTGCTATTCCACAACCTCTCCTTCTGTGCTCATCCACTCCTCTTGGTATCTCTTTTCCCATCATGTCTCCTTTTGATGTCCTTTTTTTTAATATCAGTTCCCTCATTTTATATTCCATCACACTCGCGTCCTACCTTCGTCTCCTTTCTATGCTATTTCTGTCAATTTCCGCTCTTCTGTTCCATTTTCCATCTATGATACAGTAAGTTCTCTTTTACTGCCGCCTCACCGTCTCCCCTGTTAAACCTTTTAACTGTTTTTCTCCTCGTTGCTCAAACATACTTTTCCTTTTTATATTCTGCTCTTCTCATCTCCTTGTTCTCTAGTTCCTGACTCAAACCTCTTCTTCGTGTGTTTCCTTTTGTACTCCCACTCCCCTGATCTCCTTCTGTCACCCCCACCACAAACCCCTTCTCCCCCTCTTTCGTTCCTCTTTTTCTCCACGCTATCCCTCCTTGGCCTCCCTCTGTCAACTTCCAAACGTATCCCCATCCTCCTCCCCCCCCCTCCTCCTCCTCCTCCTCTTCCTCCCTCCATGTCTCAGAGGTGCAGCCAGCACCCCAGAACATTTCTGCTTTTCAGTGACAAGAGCTGACAGTCGAACTCTGCCCGGCTTTGTTTCCAGCCCCTTCCTACGTCGACACTGTTACAACACTTTGGTAACTAAAGCTCAACTCCCTCTGCATTATTGCTCGGTGGTGTCGGGTCACATAATATGAAAAGGAAGTGAAGTATCATTGTCGACATATAAAACCCTCTTGGAGAGTAATGCAGCGCCACTTTACCCAACACAAATCACAAGAAAACTCCAAGGTCTGCTCTTTAAAAAAGAAATAACATGTCTTTAGTACGTTTTTGTAACTCAAGCACAACCTTCTCTGCGGTATTGTTTGGTGGTGGAGGTCAACGAAATGCGAAGCTTTCATTTAATCTGTTCAGAAAGAAAAGGAAATTGCACTTACTTAAGAATCATTATCTACGTATAAAACCCTCTAGCAGAAGCAGAACAATGCAGTGCCACTTTATCTTCAGAAAACTCCAAGGTCTGGAAATCTGCTATACCACCTAAAGCATCTCAATGGCTTAAAGATCTAATGTTGTACCTGAACTTGGAGAAGATTAAATATAACCTGAGGGGCTCCTCAAAGCTATTTGAATCTGTCTGGGGCTCTATGATAGCCTACATAGCTGAACTTAAGACACTACATTAAGGAGAAAGAGGGGGAACTACGAATGTATGTTTTTTTTTTTCCTTTTTTTTCTTGTGTCTCTTTTTATATTAATTTTTTATTTATTTATTTGTATTTATTTGTTCGGTCTTTGTATACATGTATGTATGTAGGTAGGTACGTGTATGTATGTGCATGTGTACATGTGGGTATACATATGAGTATATGGGTACAAGTATTACTGTTACTATTCTTTATTCCCTTATCTATACATTTTCTTTTAATATTATCTTCTATATTACTTTACTTTTACCTATACAGGTATGTATCTTATTTATTTAGTTAGTTATTTATTTTACTAGCTAGGACCGGGAGGGAGGGAAAGGGGAAAAATAAATAAAAATATTGACTGTATAAATGTAAACTCATTGTGCCTGACTCAATAAAAAAAAAGTTAAAAAAAAAAGAAAACGCCAAGGTCTTGTCTTTTTAAAGAATGAAAATGGCTTTATTATAACAGCATCTTGAGATGTCTTGACATGTGTGTGTCTACTTATCAAATGAATGTATATATGAGTCGAGGTAAACCTTCTACACAAACATGTCATGTTAGTGTCATCTTGCATCGTGCTTAACTTCAACGCGTGATCAGTCAGTACTGTAGTCAGGACTAAGTGTGCACACTGCACTACACGTATTTGGACAGAACCCCACTGTTTGATGTCTCTATGCTATAATTCCCTTGATCATGAAATGACAAAATGATTATGAGTTTAAAGTTAAAGCTTTCATTTGAGGGCGTCTTTAGAGAACAGTTCAAACAATGAGCTGCTTTTCTAAATGCATTACGCTGGGCATGCTGGGAGTTCTTTGTCAAAGGTGGAAAAAATAAATCCCCTCTCGTCTTTTTTACCGGTGCCTGAGTCCACCGCAGAGTTAGCATGACAGTAAGACAGATTAAGAGAGGGGGAGACGCAGACAGTCACCTTAAAGGAAGACGCCATTCAGCTGGGTAATGACTCTGCCTATCTGCATGCATCTGACACGCACACAGCAGATCTGCCATCCGTCCGTCTGTCTTCCCGTCTGTCTGGACATTTATCTGCATGTCTGCAATTTGACTGTCTCCCTTTTTTCTGCGGCGCGATGATCCAGACAGCAAATTAGCAGCAAGCGGTGTGAAAACTGACAAGCTTTCAGCGACTCCTGAGAGCACACGCTGCTCATCACACACACACACACACGCGTCTTCTCCGCTCAAGAATACCGGATCACTTTGAGGCTGGAGGGTAATAATAATAATCCACGCTGACCTTGTTCTATCTCTTTATGCCGGGGATTTGGGCTTTACGTTGTTAAGAAAAAAACTTTGAATCTGGGTTTGACCCAAAGCTTAAGTCCACTTGCTTGTCACTTCCTGGATGGCTTTGGGATCATGATTGTGATATTCGACCCCTCAAACAAATGTGCCAACATTGCCTGTTTAACATAACTTTAGACTTATATATTAAACAGTCTTTTTCCTCAGGACTGTTGGAAAGTGGTCAAACCTCCAAACAACTGTATCTGAGATATGTAATTCAACTAAAAGCTAAAATAATCTTGTTTAAATTGGATTAAATAACATTAACAAGTAGGTTTTTTTGCATTTTTGAGTTGTTTAAATTCACTTAGTTGAAAACTGTTTGAACTGCAACCTTGCAATTATGCAGTTTTGTTCACACGTATCTTAGGCTTTTCTATATGATATTTTCTTCATATCTAATGTCATCAATGTTTGGTTTTACTTCCATTTTCTGAGCCTCCCCTTGGGCTGTTTGAAGCCCCCCTGGTGAGGACCACCCAAAGCGAAGTCACAATCTAGTGTCACTTCACCTCAAGTCTGTCGACACACTTGTCAAGCCTATAGTTACTGTGAGCCATTTACACATTTTAATTACATGTTTTGTTTACAGGGGAATTTAAGAGCCGGCTTCATTTAGAATACACTGAGAAACCAGAACAACTGTATGACATAAAACCTGCTGTGAGGTTAGTTTGGACTCAATTGATAGGTTGTGCGTCTGATCCAAGCCTCTGCAGTTAATACGGTCCATTTACCATTTAGCATAACGCAAGAGAACAACTCTGCTCCAAACACATCAGTCTTTAGATAAAGAAATTACAGTTGTCTTTGCCACTAATTCTGTCAAACACACATTTTCCATTGCTAATGTTTCTGTCTTTAAAAGCCGTCTTAGTGGTAAATGAATACCCAAAGTTTCACATCAGCCGCTAGCGCTTATTCGTTTCAAAGTAGCCGAGTGAAACGCTGTCCTCACAATATCATAACTGTACAGGAAGCGCACCCTGCTGCTTCCTGCCTCTGTATAAAAGATGATAATACATTTTATTTATATAGCGCTTTTCACAACTCAAAGACGCTTTACAGTATGAGGGAGGGTAGACAAACAAGGACACGAAGAGGTAGACGACAGGGTTTGCAGCGACCCCCTACAAAACCTAATACAATCAGTCATTCAGAAATCAGTGTTGAAACCACTTGTTGCTGAATCATTATTAAACAAGTAAGAGAGAGACTAGCACTCTTGGTGCTAAGTTACTTTAGTTACAAATCGAGTCTCTACGTTTTCCCGACTCATCCTTAAGACACAGAATTGTAAGAATAAAGAAAACACTAACAATCTAAACTCCAAAAGACATGACTTATTGTGTAGTTTTTGTGGAAATATACAGGTTTTTTCCGTTTACCTCTACTATGGTACATGTTTGTTTTCATTTATGGAGGTCGTTAAGTCCCAACACCAAATCATAACGAGGACAGGTTCATGAAAATGTAGTAAAAAAGCCACCCACACAAAATGACACACTGGCATACAATGTTGGTGTGGGTAAAATAACATTCACTTCATAACGCCTACTCAACAAAATGCAGCTTCCACGCAGAAAGCGAGACACAATAACAAGCGGTGAGTGAAGACTGAGAAAAAGTCCCCAAAGCGTTCTCTCTCACCTGTTTGTGCATCTCGATGTTGAGACCGTAGGACATCTCGTAGTACTGTGGAGACAAAGAGATGACAGAGCTTCGTTAGCTTGTATACGCAGCGCACGTTAACACTCAGTCTTACACGATATCTCCCGTTAAACAGCTGTTGCTTAGTGGAGCTGCATGTGCTGCTTTTTGTCAGCGTGGATTTGATGAAAGCAAGAAAAGAGAGCGAGAAGATCGAAGACAGAGAGAGAGAGGGAAAGAAAGTGTGTGTGTGTGTGTGTGTGTGTGTGTGTGTGTGTGTGTGTGTGTGTGTGTGTGTGTGTGTGTGTGTGTGTGTGTGTGTGTGTGTGTCGAAAGTAAAAACACATTTGTGTGTGTCTGTGTATAGATAATGAGGTATTTATGTCTCTGTGTGAGTTTTGTGCGATTACTGTCTCTGCAGGTTTTTGTTCTTGCACTGCTGCCAAATGAGCATGTGTGTGTGTGTGTGTGTGTGTGTGTGTGTGTGTGTGTGTGTGTGTGTGTGTGTGTGTGTGTGTGTGTGTGTGTGTGTGTGTGTGTGTGTGTGTGTGTGTTAGCATTACTATACTTGTGGGGACCTAAATCTGTTTACATAGTCACGTGTGGGGACCCACCTCCCTTATGGGGACAAATTGGAGGTCCCCATAAGGGGGATCATTAATTTTAGGGTGAAGACTTGGTAAGGGTTAGGATTAGGGTAAGGGAAAGGTTAAGGTTAAGGGTTAGGCATGTGTTGGTTATGGTTAAGGTTAGGATAAGTCTCCAGGAAATGCATGTAAGTCAATGTAATGTCCCCTGAAGTGATGTATACATGGTGTGTGTGTGTGTGTGGTGTGTGTGTGTGTGTGTGTGTGTGTGTGTGTGTGTGTGTGTGTGTGTGTGTGTGTGTGTGTGTGTGTGTGTGTGTGTGTGTGTGTGTGTGTGTGTGTGTGTGTGTGTGTGTGTGTGTGTGTGTGTGTGTGAAACGTATGTACGGTGCTTATCAGAATAATGAGACTCAGTGAGTCTTGCTGAGTTCACTGTCGACTGTATATGAGTTGTGTGTGATAGTGTGTGTGTGATAGTGTGTGTGTGATAGTGTGTGTGTGTGTCTATAGTATGAGTCTACCATTGTTCAGGCGCCTCAACATCTCGAGGTGGTCTGACCCACAATGTCATGACATCCAGATGTAAATACAGCCTGAGTGAACATAATGCTGACAGATATTTCAAGTTTTGTGAAAAGAAACCCGGATCTATTTACAGCCAATTTGACCAAGAGTGCAAATTCCAGTTATCCCGTCATTATTGTAATAAAAACAATAAATGTATGCTTCAGTAAAATAATCCCCCAACAAGTTTAAAGGCCATTTGAGTCAGCCGTATCCTGCTTCCATGTCACCCAGACTCACAGGTAAGTACAACACATCCATACAGCAAAACCTACAGATGCCCCAAAACCAAGACTGACATCCGTCTGAGAGAGACTCGAATATCTGGATCTGTTGTCATAAAAAACAGTCCAGTTCATTTGTTACTTTGAGTTCATATTTTGAAAGATGTTTACAAAGTTAGGAAAGCAATGTTTATGTTAAGACAATGATTTAATGAAACACTGCTATCGGCGGATATCCAAAGCCCAGGCATCGGGACACAGATTGATAATGTGCAAAATTGAGAACTAACTCATCTAGAAAAATGGTTATAAGAAGGACCCGGTGTTAATGCAAACGCCTGTGATCAGATGTTGCTAGACTTATCAATTTAGTAAGTTAGATTGCTGCTACTTTTGTTTACTTTTCGTCTCGCTGCACCGAAGTACAGGTGTCCTGACTTCACTGCTCTGTGGGGTTAATTAGCAAAAAATCATTTTTCTGTCAGAGGTGAAACAGGCCTGAACTAGGGCTGCACGATTTGGGGAAATAATCTAATTGAGATTTTTCTGACAGCTATTGCGATTCGATTTGCGATATTTGTTTTTAAGCGACCCAACAGAAGTTTATTGTAAAAAGCGGCCATATCTCCGGCTAGGAAGGTCGCATCAACGTGCTCCCGTCTCTAGCACCCCCGCAGCCCGAGCTACGAGTGAAAGAACTAAACTTACATGAGACTTCTGTTGGGTTGCTTTAAAGTCAAGCTTCAGTTTAAGATTCTCCCCGTAATAGAAACATGTGATGGAGCATTACTAACCTGACTCAGATGGTTCACCAAACCATCTAAAGCTCCATTGGAAGCCATTTGGAAAGGGCAGGCACTTTCAAAAGCACTTGGCAGGTGATTGGATCAATCTGTCTATCACCTTCTATCATGGGCCACTTCTGATTGGTTAACAATGGCTGGTACATGTGGAGCACAGCACTTCTGATTGGTGTGGATGACTGACACACAAGAAGAAAAACACGCAGGCTTTGCGATTTGATAATTGCGTCAATTAAAATCGATTAATCGTTCAGCCCTAGCCTGAACATTTAACGAGAGAAGGCAGTGAAACTCTACCTTTACACGTAAGTGTTGAGGTCCCTGGAGTCCAAGTGGATGTTTGATCAAAATGTGAAGAACAATACTCCAGGCGTTCTAATCCAGATAACGTTTGCAGAACA
The DNA here is from genome assembly GCF_902827115.2 of Pseudochaenichthys georgianus. Lineage (NCBI taxonomy): Eukaryota > Metazoa > Chordata > Actinopteri > Perciformes > Channichthyidae > Pseudochaenichthys > Pseudochaenichthys georgianus. Next base: position 4,249,085 of record NC_047506.1, on the reverse strand, counting down.
TAGAGTAGGATCAATAGTACAACATATCTCTTTATTTATATATTTAGATTTGTGTATTTCTGTGTGTATATTTCACACCAAACACCCCTGTATGTGTGCTTGCTAAATGTCTCGTTGTGCTACCACCTCTGCACGTGTGTGTGCGCTTGTTAAATGTGTTGTTCCCGCTCCGCTGTGTGTGTTTCTGTGTGTGTGTACATCAGTAATGTGCTGTAATGGTGTTGGTGGCGAGCGTCGTGCAGACAGCGAGGATCCGTCACCATGACAAAGGCAGCAGCCGCCGCCGGATGAGCAGCTCTGACTGATGAGCGCGAGACTCCACTCTCTCTTTCTCTCTCCCTCTCTGTATTCTCCTGCTCCTTTTCACTTCATCGCTCTCCTCTCTTCTTCTCTCCATTTATTCCTCACCTCATTCAGTCCCTTCCTCTCTCTCCTCCCTATCTTTCAGAGGCTGTCAGGTCCTCTTTCCCATCACCCCCCCCCCCTAGTTTTTCCCCTTCTTCTTTTTCTGGCTGTCAGATGTTCTTTCTCTCTCCATTTCCTGTCTCATTTTACTCTCTTTGTCAGTCTCTATCCTTGTACGTACCAATCTGTAACATTCAAATTCACTTTATTCTCATGAACTTAATTGAGTACAGAACTGCCAGATCACAAAGTGAAAGGTTTACACTATATGCGTAAAAATACTTTAAAAACAAATACTTAAAAAGAGCCCCATTCTACTTTTGGGGGTTTTACATTTCCTGTAGTGTGTTATAGGTTTTAGTGCATGTAAATGGTCTGCAAAGGTCAAATCCCCAAACCTCCCTCAGACAGAGTTTCTCTCCCACACACTCCCCCCCCCCCCCCTGCCTGAAATGCCTCCATTTGACCCTTTTGTTTACTTCTTGAACATAGTGACATCACGATGTAACACTCGCGCTTCAATTGGCCAGCGCTCCAACACATTGTACGTCACATCTCTAAGCAGTTGACCAATCACAACAGAGTCGGCCAGCTAACCAATCAGAGAAGACTGGGCTCTGGTTTCAGACAGAGGGTGAAAAGATGTGCTGCAGCACAGACAGTATGAGAAAAATAAAGAGCTTTTTGAACATTAAAGCAAGGAAACATGTCCCAGTAGAGACACTTTAATGTCCTCTTTAATACACTATGTAATGTTATACACAAAATCCACACGCATAACTATATACTATGTGATTACAATGAAAGACAATCTTATAAGTGCAGAGTAATCATAAAAAATTATCATTCTGTAGTAGAGGAAGAATTGACTCAGAATATAGTGGAGAGAACTATAACAGTAAAAAGAGGCAGATATTTTTGCTACGGTTCCATGTGTTGTTTCCCCTGAGGCTGTGACATGCTCAGACATATGCTTCTGTTTCAGTGGCAATGCCCAAACCTCCCTGTTACCTGTCACCGGGACAGAGCATGAGAACAATGTCTTTCCTCGGAGGAGGCGAATAAGACGTGGTGTTGCCCTGGCCAGCTTCGCATTTTGCATTAAAAATATTTCAGTTGCAGTGCCTTGGTGGCCAAATGACACCAAACCGCAACATCCAGTGTTCAATTCAAGCTGAAGGATGTGCCCCTCTCCCTGTCACCAGTCTGCCACTCCACTCTAAATATTGTGTCCGTAGAGTTTTAAAACACACTTTATTTCCCTGACTCGATGTCACTTGAACAAGCAGCCGAGTTCTCCCTTTTGTTTTGACACTATGGCCAAAAAATGTGGCACTATCCAGAGAACAGAGGGTCCTTCTTAGTCTCGATTCCCACTTTAAAATTAATAAATGAAACTCAGATGAATGCGATATTCTTTTTCAGCCAAAAGAGATTGTGTGTGTGCAGCAAAGGAGAGAAGAGACACTAGGAAATGGCAACCAAACACAGCTAAGAGACTCTCATACTAAACGGAAATAAAACCAGTGCACATTAAATAGGTAAATAAAACATATTCTTTCTGTGAGACAGTAAGGCACTGTATGTAATAAGTGCATATAAATACATATAAATCCCAAATAGCCCATGAAATCAAGAATATAAATCCAATATTGTTCATTAAACATTTGTTGTGTGTAGAGGTGTGTGTGCGTGTGTATGTGTGCAGGGCCGGCCCTAGACTTTTGGGGGCCCTAAGCGAGCTTTGGCTTGGGGGCCCCCCTCACTCTAGCGCGTTCTCACTACACACAACACGGAACCAAGTTTTTTCTTATGTTAGCATAAGCACATATATTGTATAAATAAGCATGTAAACACCGTGGACTTAACCTCATCTAGGGGGGTCCTCACCTCTTCTAGGGGGGTCCGGGGGCATGCTGCCCCGGAAAGATTATTTTTTTTAAATATTGAAGTTAAAAGCATCACTCTGGTGCACTTTGAGAGCAAAATTAAGAGATCTATGGATACCTCTTTCAACACCCATATGAAACAGAACTGTAAGCAGATTTTTCTTTATGGATATTTTACAAATTACTTAAACTGTATTCTTGTTTTGTCATATAGTATTTCATAACTGTTTTTCATTTATTCTCTCTGGCTGTCCATCTCATAATGTTCACATAGAAACTAGCTGTCAATAGGAATATCATTCAGAAGAATTATAATTTCTTGCACAAATCTGTCACAAAAAGAGGTTGCACATTTGAATTCAGGTGTTGTTATGGCAACGTCAGTGGCCAAACAGCCACATTTACTGCTGCAAATAAGTTCAAACATGCTGTCGACACGTAAAGCAGTGGCAACTATGCCACCATTTCAGCTGACTTTTTCTCAGAAATACTGTCACATAACATCCATATATTTCAGTGCTAGGTTGATGCTTAGCTAAGCTAACTATGAAACACTTTAACTGACAGGACTCAGGATCAACTGTGTACTGTAAGGTAGCTTCTAGCTTCATGTCGAACAGTAAGTCAACATTTCCCAGAGAGCTTTCTTTGAAATCACCAGGTAAAGCTAAAAAACATTACATTTAGATTGTATGACAGTGTTTATTTAATATATCTGGCTAGCTATAGCTACTTGCTAACGGTTTAGCTTAACCCCGCGATTCAAAGTAACGTCAACGTAGCTGTAATTTATGCTTTGCTTATATGTTCACATAACTTGGAAGTTTACTGATATTTACACACCTTGTTCACCTGGCTCAGGTGGTGGCTCTGGGGTTGTTGTGTGAGCCACCACCTGTCTTACTGTATGTCCATCTTCTAAAACTCTGAGTCCGACTGACAGTTTATTTTAAACATTGTTACAGCTCACAGGATAGGTACCTGTCAGCCAATAAGACAGATGTTTATTTCCATTCAACTCTCTGGTTGATCTGGTGTCTTGTCTCTGTTGCATTCACTGAACACGGGAAATTACAATACTGCCGTCCTCTCTAGTGTCATGATGAGGTTCAGTTAAAGCACGGTTAATGTATTATATTATTGACTCAATAATATAATACATCACTTTGAGAGTAGGAAATCTAGGCATATTAACAAAATTAATTAAACTGAGATTTCTTTTTTTTTGCTAGGGGGCCCTTCGTGGCTGCGGGGCCTTAAGCGGGGCTTAATGGGTCGGACCGGCTCTGTGTGTTCAGTAGCTGAGGGGAAAGTTAAATCCTGAACATGGTGTAACATTGACTGCAGCAGCCTAATGTGCTCTCCCCCGTACATTTTCTTGCAAAAATCTTTTTTCTACCTTGTTTTTGCCTTCTCCCCATTACTCTCACCCTTCCTCTTTTATCTCTCCTTGTTTTTATGTATCTGCAGGATCATTTTCCTCTGTCCTTTACACCGTGTCTCTTCTCATTCTTTCATCTCTTAGCCATTTCTATCAATCATGTTCCTTCTCTATTTCATTCTCTCTCTCTCTCTCTCTCTCTCTACTTGGCATGCTTGCTTTGTATATTTGCCTCTCTTGTCCTTGTCGAAGTGCTTTATCTATATTTTCTCCTCCCTCTCACCTCCACTGTGTATTTTACTCTCCCTTCTTTCTATTTCTCTCACTGACACATGCTTAAAAACTGCATTCCAAGCTTGGCATCTCTTTCACACACATACTTCACACACACCTGACATCACAAACATACATGCTTTGAATGACACACACACAACATACTTAAGCTAGCTCTGTCTTTGGGTTTCCATGTCTGCCACTCCTCCAGCCCTCTCAACATGAAAGATATGTGACATATCTCTTTGTTCTCCCTCCATCTCTCGTCACCTCTCCATCATAAAACATCAGCTCCCCCCCCCCCACGTATTTTTAACTAAATTCCTGTCTGTCTCTCCTTATTAACTCTCCCTCCTTCTCACGCATCAGCTTCTCCAACTCTCTCTCCATTTCTCCTTTGCCCTCTCTAACATCCTCTTTTCATTTAGTATCTCGCCTTGTTTACCACTCCACCGACAGCTGAGTGATACCACCATGGCCCCGGTAGTTGAATACAATCTTGCGTGTGTCGCTACAAATCTCACTTCAGCAGCCGTCCTCAACATGAGCGCTGCATGCTGACATTATGGAAAGGTATGAAGTAAACCATAGGGATGATGCTCAAAGAAACATTTATATGTATACAGTAGGATTCAACAATATATAAAGTAGTTCAAATGTACTACGATACAATGCTTCTTACTAGTGGTGGCCAACATCTAACATCGCAGGGTTCATTTTAAAACCAGTTAAAGGTGGGGTAGGTAATTCACTTCAGAAACACTTTTTGTTATATTCCATGGAATGCTCTTAACATCCCGATAGCAATTAATATATGAAATGCTTTGACAATAAATACATAAATAAATGTAATCTGTGGAAGCCGTGGCGCTGTAAAAAGCACGACCAATCCTGTGAGCCGGCTCGGCTAAAGTAACTGGACGGCCTACCTGCCTGTCAGCCTTCCATCTGTGCACAAACTTATCTCGTGCCCTCATTGGTCATGTGCGCGCTTGTGTGTGTTGGAGGAGGGGCTCTGTGAGGAAGTCTGAAGGAAGGAGCAGATTTTTTTCGGCTGCATACTTCAAATTCTAGCGCACTCGCACTCCATTCTTACCTACCCCACCTTTAAGTATAAATCAAAAAATACTGATTGTTCTGTACATTTCATTAATATTTATCGTACTTCATTACATTGGAGTATTTTTTTTGTTGCATCACATAACAAAAGATTTGAATTAAAGAGTCAACAATGTAATCTTTCAAAAAGGAAGCTTTTAGGTTTTGGGGAACGATCATTTCACTTCAGTGCAAATAAATGCCAGCCCGACTTCAATCGAGACAACATAACGCTGTATAAAAAACACACACTTTACTTGTGAGTACAAGTTTGACAAAAAAAAAGCTGACAAAATAATGTTCAAATGGTTATAATAGAGTTGTTCCTATTCCTGATTGTATAACGTCATCCTCTTTCTCAATTTTCCCCCAAATGAGGTTGCCTTATGTTTCATATCGATAAGCTAGAAACCATGTTGCACAATCTCTACCAGTGGACACAAACTCTACTTCTTAAATATTAGTGCAAATATAAAACTGTCATAGGGATCACTCAGCATAATGATCTCTTATGTTGTTCAAGTACTTTTAATCAGACACCTTTTTCAAGTGATGAACACACGCATTAATTAACTTCCCACGTTCACAAGTGAGGGCAAAACAAGCTCCAACTATAAAGGGGTTATTCAGAGCATTACTCCAGGTGGGCGGTGGTGGCGAAATCCATAGGGCGTTGGCTTGGAAACTGGAAGGTGTACCAGTTCAAGTCTCGGAAAGACCAAGTGCTACCGAGGTGTCCCTGAGCAAGGCACCGTTCCCTAAACTGCTCCCCAGCTATGGGCAGAATAGCTGGGGCAGATGGGGCTTATAGCCACGGAAGGCAACCCATCCAGGAGAAGGACACTCAGAACTAAAACCAGGACTGAGGGAGTTGCGCCCCCCAGTCCTTAATCAGCATAGTAAAGCCAACCATGAACAAAGTCATCCCAAATCCTATACTTCCAGCGGCGGGAGCCCGCAGGAACATCGCAGCGGATGGTGAACTGGCCAGATGTATGGAGAACCGGGATGGAGGGCTCGCCTGAGGACGACCTAGAGACTCCTGTCACTGCACTGCCACTAGAGAGCTGCTCTTGCTGATACCAATATTACAATGTGATATTTTATTGCTCCCTGCAGGATCATTTCCTCCCGCTTCCTGATGTGAGGTCAGGCAGGGAACAGTACCACCTTCAGGACAGCTTATAACAGTTAGAAGGTTGTTCTTTTTCCAGGACTTAAACCTGTAATGCAGTCGTGACAATGTCCGGACTCAGGTGACAGGAAAGCTCAAATCTGATTAGGTAATCTGGCACAGTGACACCAACTCAGTTACAGCAGCACACAGATAAGTAACATGTTTTTTTATCTGGCTAGAAATGTGTTTTTTAACTGAGCAACCAATTAAATTCCACAATTAAGTATTGCAGACAGAGTTTCCTTTGAAGAGGCAGGAAGGAGAAGTAGTCCTGTGAGTGTCAGAGGATAGACAGTGAAGCGACTCGTTGTGCAGTCAGTACAGCTCTGTAGTGACAATGCTCTTTGGAAGTCTGGACTGGAGCGTAGTAACAATTGTGCTTTGTAGTCTGTGAATGTGAAAGTGTGGTACGGCAACAGTTATCAGTATGACTGACAGATTACATCTCATTTCAAAGTGTGCATGTGATAATAAAAGTAACACTGGTTCGTCTCATTAATATTGTAGGTAAACAATGAAAAAAATAGGCTTTTAAGATAACTCAGTGTTACATCGTGTTTGGACATGCAGCGATTGTGTTGCTTGCCCACCAACCCATCTGTTCAGGGGCCCGTTGCTGAATGTTACCCCCTCCCTCTCTTCTACCTTTCCTGTTGCTCTATAATAAGCACAATGCTAATAGGGAACCTGAGGAAGTTTTTGATGCAATCTGTGGGATTGGGTTGAGCCCATGCAAAGGACGGAGCCAGGTTGAAGATAAGAGCATTCTGTGTCGTTGTCAAACCTTTTCTTGTAAAAAGTGCAGTATAATAAGTAAATAACAAGTGACAAGTTAATAACAATACTTATTATTTTTTTACAGAGACATCCTTACCCAAAAGCATGTACTGTACTGTAAAGTCCATAGTCCTGTAACAGCTTACACTGCGATATTGTGTGTGTGTGTGTGTGTGTGTGTGTGTGTGTGTGTGTGTGTGTGTGTGTGTGTGTGTGTGTGTGTGTGTGTGTGTGTGTGTGTGTGTGTGTGTGTGTGTGTGTGTGTGTGTGTGTGTGTGTGTGTGTGTGTGTGTGTGTGTGTGTGTGTGTGTGTGTGTGTGTGTGTGTGTGTGTGTGTGGTAACAGGTGTCTGCAGCGGCTTTATTAACAGCTGCTCTGAGGTCTGAACTGCAGCAGTGATAACAGCACTCAGTGCACGGTTGGGTTGCAGTGCAGGGCTACAGTGTGTGTTTCGTCTGTTGGAGTCAGATTTTTTTTAATAGGTTCATCTTCTCTTAACAGCCATACCACCCCCCCTCCAATTAAACCCCCCCCACGCCCATCATCCTGCGCTATATAATCTCTGTGTGTGTGTGTGTGTGTGTGTGTGTGTGTGTGTGTGTGTGTGTGTGTGTGTGTGTGTGTGTGTGTGTGTGTGTGTGTGTGTGTGTGTGTGTGTGTGTGTGTGTGTGTGTGTGTGTGTGTGTGTGTGTGTGTGTGTGTGTGTGTGTGTGTGTGTGTGTGTGTGTGTGTGTGTCTCAGCTGTAATGGACACCTGGATGTTAGACAATGGACAATAAACAAGAAATTGTGATTTGCAATCAAAATAAAAACATTTTTAGAAGCATTAACTTGTTTTTGGTACCAAAAGATAAACCCTGGCACACCCATGGACTTGACTGATAACGTACCTTTGACATTTAGAAAGAAGGACTTTATGCTAGCAATATTAACAATAAGAGAAGTGCAGCAATCTCCCTTTTCATCGCCCATCTTCTACTTTGCTGTTTGTGTTACTTTAGATCAGGGGTATCCAAACTACGGCCCGGGGGCCAAATGCGGCCCGCTGGCCATTTTGAATCGGCCCTCAGCTAATTCAAAAAGTATGATGAAATATGGCGCACAAATTAAACGTGTGCTTTTCTTACATTGTACTTCTTAAATATATATGTACAAATATACAACTATTCATGTGTTAATAAGCCCACTTTAGAAATACATTCAGTCAATTCATGTTGATAACATTTTCTAACAAATCTTAGCCTAATAACTAATTTACATAACAAGCTTGAAATAGACCCTATGTCATCTTATTATAATCACTCTGAGACTTGTGTTTTTAAGGGATGAGCTAGATAAATGAACCCTATAGAGAGCTGTGATGTAGGCGGGTTTTTTCTTAAAGCAGATTAACTTATAACTTAACTGATGAGGCGATATACCTCACCTTTATGAGTGGCCCAGCCCTTCGTATATACTGTACTGTTCCACTCTCCTGCACATATCTAACGTCTTATCTACTGCTTATAACAGAACTGTCATCCTCAGGGCAGACAGAAAGCGTTCCTGCGTTTCTCTCAATGAGCTGCTCTTCCTTTCTTTCTTCCGTCACTCCCGAGTTTCCCTCCTCGATCTACTCTCCCATTCTTCAGGGAGTGTTTGCTCTCGTTCCCCCCTCCCTCCCTCCTCCCCCGTGGTGTTGAGAGAGTGTGAGACAACAGTGCCCGCCTCTCTCTCTCTATCTCCTGTATGCATTATGTGAAGAACGCTGGCAGACTTTAAAAATGAGCTTCAGGAAGTGTGTCTAATCCAAGGTGATTTATCTAAATGGGACGTGTGTGTGTGTGTGTGTGTGTGTGTGTGTGTGTGTGTGTGTGTGTGTGTGTGTGTGTGTGTGTGTGTGTGTGTGTGTGTATGCTGCCTACATGTGGGTGCAAGCAGATTGTGTCTGCATGTATTGTGTGTGTGTATGTGTATGTGTATGTGTATGTGTATGTGTATGTGTGTGTGTGTGTGTGTGTGTGTGTGTGTGTGTGTGTGTGTGTGTGTGTGTGTGTGTGTGTGTGTGTGTGTGTGTGTGTGTGTGTGTGTGTGTGTGTGGATGTGTGTAAAAAAAAAACTTAACAAAAGCATTGTTCATCAGTGTCTCTGGGGTGAGCTTGTCTCTTTCATCTGCCCGCCGCCCGCCCGCCCGCCCGCCCACACACACTCGTACCACTGATGTTAAAACATTTATTAGCACGCTGCGCATACCCACATCAGATGTTAGCAGCTCTGCAGTGTGTCCTGTCAGCGGGTGACGACTAAATCAGTCACAGCAGACATTCAGACTCATTGCAGGACGTTTCATCAGAGGGAGAGACAGAGAGAACTGGATGGAACTGACCTTGGATTTAAGGGTCTTTATATCTATAAAACACATGAGTACAGGATGCAATGGTGGATTATAAGTACATTTACCACATTTCTGTTCTTAGAGAGGACATATTCTGCCCCTTTTTAGGTTCATATCAGTATGGAGTGTCTCTACTGGGACAATGGACATGTCTTCATGCTTTAATGTTCAAAAAGCTCTTTATTTTTCTCACACTGCCTGTGCTGCAGCACCTCTTTTCACCCTCTGTCTGAAACCAGAGCCCAGTCTGCTCTGATTGGTTAGATGGCCTGATTAGTCAACCCCTTAGAGATGTCCCACCCCTTCGCCTGTCACGTACCATGTGTTATAGTAGCGCGAGTGTTACACAGTGATGTCAATATGTTGCAAAAGTAAACAATGGAGGCGTTTTCAAGCAGAGGGGGGGGGGACTAATTAAAATAAACTCCACATGACTAAGTTTAACAATAAACTGATGAACACATTAATGCATCAATAGTTATAAGATAATAATATAATAGATATATATATTACCTGAGCTAATTTCTTTAACTTGTTTATACACTTTACTAATGCTACTTTTTTTAAGGGTATAACGCAATGCAGTCCATCTTTATGAACACTCCTCCTGACACTCCAGACAGGTTTAAGACTCTTAAAAAGGACTCAATCCTTCCCTACATCTGGCCCCGCTTAAATCCCCTGGACAACTCCCACTATGGGATGGCAGAGCAAAGTTTAGCTCAGGGAGGACAAAAATCCCCGATCGGATTCTGCCCTCTTCCTTCCTGCTATCTTACATCAGACGGATTTATCCGCTACCATTCTTGTCTTTTCTCTTACTCTTTACTAATAACACCTACGATTATTAAACTGTACATCTCAAGGGATCATTTGGCTTTAATAATGTACATCTTTAATAATACTCCTACAACACTTTGTATATTGTAATATACACATGTTACATAATTATGTGCACATTTTATTTTATTTATTTATATATTAGTTTGATTGTATTATTACACATTTGTACCTTAAAGGTGGGGTAGGTAATTTATTTCAGAAACACTTTTTGTTATATTCCATGGAATGCTCTTAACATCCCGATAGCAATGAATTTCTTAAGTGCTTTGACAATAAATACAAAAAAATGTCATCTGTGGAAGCCGTGGCGCCGTAAATAGCCTGGCTAAAGTAACTGGATGGCCTACCTGCCTGTCAGCCTTCCATCGGGGCACAAACTTATCTCGTGCCCTCATTGGTCATGTGCGCGTTCGTGTGTGTTGGAGGAGGGGCTCTGGAAGGAAGTGGCAGATTTTTTCCGGCTGTGGATTTTCAAATTCTAGCGCACTCGAGCTGGTTTCTCTAAGATTACCTCCCCCACCTTTAACTTCTTATGTTGTTTATTAATATTTTAAATATTTTTGTATTTTTTATTTATTCTGTAATAGTCACAAAACATTAATTCCCCTCTGGGTTAAATAAAGTATTCTGATCTGATTACCTTTCCCAGTCAGGTTTCCATCCAAATTTAGGAGAAAATCCTCAAAATAAATGGCAAATGAATGTTTGTTTCCATATATGTGATTATCAGCCGTTGGTTCATCAAGGTAAACATTAAGCAGCACTAATCGAATTGCAGATAACGAAGGCGCAACAAGATGCTGTGCTGTGAAATGATGAGAAACTCTGGAAATACGACATCTGTGTTTGTTACAACGATTAATGTGAGGAAGTTTACATCAGATCTGTCAGCAGCGATGAGAAGACGGTTTTAATTTGACGCTTTTTTCAGTATTTCATTAAAAGAGATCCTTGATATACAGTAAGTCTAATGCTTCATGTGCGACACATATTTGTTAAGTCTGTTTCCATTGCACTTTAGCACTATTGACTTTAACTCATCCTCAAACTGTTCCAATCCTTAGCCCAGAATAAATAACATTAAAGCGATATTTCTTGTTTTGCTTTTTTAATGTGCCTGAAAACAGGTGGATGAGATGCACCTTCTGTCTATTCAAGCTCTCCTCCATCTCCATTACTTGTATCATGCTCGCACAAAGTGCCCCTTTCTGTGTTTGATGTGTTTCTTCTCGGTTTCTTTTCTCCCTCTCCTCCGATGTCCTTGTTATGTTTTACTTTTTTCTGCCGTCCCTGCCAATGCCCTCGTGCCCTCTCTGTCTCTCATATTTCTCTTTCATCTCTGTCTCTTATGCTCACTCTTTTCTCTCCATATCTCACTGTCCCCATCTCTCTCCTCACTTGCCTTATTACTTCTATTCTCCCCCTTCATTTCTCTCTCTTTTTCTGACCCCTCCCTCCCCCTTTCTGAAGCAGTTTGTGACTATAATGCAGCTGGAGAGAACACAGTGTGTCAGCCCGAATCAGACAGATGAGCTGGGAGCCAAGTAAGAGGCTGAGAGCAGCGCATTAATCCACACACACACACACACACACACACACACACACAAACACACACACACACACACACACAGACGCAAACACACACACTTCTTCTCTGCCTGAGGGGCTGTACTGAACGGACAACATACACAGATATAGGCTGTACAACCACACACACTCATAATCACACACACTAGGGCTGAACGATATACCGTGTCATGGCGATAACCGCGATATGCGCATGCGCGATATTCACACCGCAGGGACGTGCGGTTTTATTCTTATTTTTTTTTAAATGCTAACGCACTTTAGCACAGAATTCAAAATAAAGATACCCTTATTACTTATCAAAACTGCACATACATTATATCCGATTAAAGCTGAGACTCCACAGATTATTTAAGTATAGTATCTAATAGGGATCGACCGATATGGCTTTTTCAAGGCCGATACCGATACCGATTATTAGTAATCAAGGAGACCGATAACCGATATTTGGAACCGATATACATTTGCAGTAAAATCAGAAAATCTTGGTGTCAAAATGTAGAATAACACAAACTCCAACACAACTTCTTTGAAATGCATTTAAGCATAGCCTATATTATGTTTAATGAACTTTTAAAACATCTTACAACTGGTTTCCTCTCTGTGCCCTTTTCTTTAGTGCAGCCATCTGCAATGAGTTAGAGAGACAAGAAGTGGGGCAGCAGGCTGACATGCTTAACTAACAATAATGCTTAATTTATTATATCAAACCAATGCCTGTCTGTCTAGCATAAAATCCCAATAAACTGCTAGCAACTGCAAAACACTATGCTGGCTAATGTTTTGCAAACTATTAAAAGTGAGGCTATTGCAGTAGACCTAACGTTAGACTAGTAGCCTCACTTCTAATATTTTGCTAAACATTTGCTAAATACATGTTGGCTAGCTAATGAGCTTCACATATCAACCTGAAAAACTGCGAGGCTTCACTCGCAGCCCCCCCTCCGCACCACAGTTCCGCTGCAAGACGCTGCACGCTGACTGACTTCCCCCGTCCCTGTGTAACTGGGAAGCTGATAGAATTAGATCAATAGATCGTGCTGTTTTTGCAACTTCAGCATAGGGGATTGGGATGTTTATTGAACTTCGGCTTTCAACTGATTTACCTTCGAAACACATGTATGGCTCTGCCGCTCAGCACTGCTGCTTGCCTCTGTCTGTGTCTGTGTCTGTGTCTGCGTTCTTCGCACCTGCCTGTAATCTGAGAAGGTCCCGCCTCTATGGCTGGCTCCCGCCCGGAAAATCTTCAGTGTTGATTGACACTTCAGTAATAGCCTATCAGATAGCGCTGTGGGCGGGACATTGCTCGTGTACAGAGAGTGGTGACTGCAGACAGAGAAACGGCCGCATCAGAGCCAAAGTGCTATCGGCAATTTTATAAAAAAAAAGGCCGATACCGATAATCGGTCAATTGATGAATATCGGCCCCGATAATCGGCCTGGCCGATAATCGGTCGACCCCTAGTATCTAAGCGATCCGATCTCGCAACAGGGGAAGCAAACACAGACATCACAACACGTACCTTTTACGGAGCTTTTACGGGAGATCGTCTCACCGTAGCTGTCAATCTGATCAAAAGACGTGTTCAATGGCATTACAACGAGAAAATACGCTGCTGAATCGGTTGATCCATAGGTTGATAATGTATATGTGGCTTTGAAGCAATTGTTTATAATCCATAATTCCATTTTTATGTAAAAATCGGAGCACAACAGTTAGCTGCTAATGGTAGCTACCAGAGTGTATGCAGCTTCCGGTTTTGGCTACGCGTCACTCTCACTCCTTATTTGGTAATGTGTGTGTGTTATACTCAAGCCCCCAGGAAGTGCGCCGGAGTCTGATGAGAATATTCGTTGTGGCCAAACGGCGGTACTACACGTCCTTTAGGTTGCTGGGCCCGGAAACACTTTTTCCCATTGACTTACATGGGGAAAGAGTGGTCTGTAACTCGTTGGATAAATTTTTTTAAACTAAATAAACAACCCAGTATGAACACCTGTTCTTATTATACATCCATGGTTATACTGCGCTGGACTGCCGCATAGCCAAGACCGGAAGCAGCAGCCCCTCTGGTGGCTACCATTAGCAGCTAACTTTTGCTCTGCGATTTTTACATAAAAATGGAATTATGGATTATAAACAATTGTTTCAAAGCCACAGATACATTATCAACCTATGGATTAACCGATTCAGCCGCGTTTTTTCTCGTTTTAATGAACACGTCTTTTGATCAGATTGACAGCTATGGTGAGACATCTCCCCGAGAAGCTATGTAAAGGTACGTGTTGTGATGTCTGTGTTTGCTTCCCCTGTCCGAGTTCAGATCACTCAGTAATGATACTATATACCTAAATAATCTGTGGAACCTCAGCTTTAATCGGATATCTTGTATGTGCAGCTACGATAAGTAATAAGGGTACTTTTATTTTGAGTTCTGTGCCAAAGTGCGTTAGCATTTTTCGCTCAGGGGTCATTTAGATGCTTCTTATAAGACTTGTGTTTTGTTTTGGTAAAAATTGTTTGTATCAAAACAATTTTGATACAAACTAGAAATAATCTAGCTAAGATTATTTCCGTTAATCTGGTATAACACATTAATAGGTTCTTAAATATTAATATCCCCTGAGACACAGTGTCGTGAAAAAAAAAGTAAAGTACCCGCCGGGACTTTGGGGCTTAACAGGTTAAAAAAAACGCAATATATACAGCAGGGGGGGGGGAAATCGCGATGTCAGTTTTTTTCAATATCGTGCAGCCCTAACACACACACTGTCCCAACAAATATCCGCATGGCAGGCATGAGACAAAACACTGCAGCCATGATCTGGTTAAATAAAGTTTAAATATAAAAATAAAAAGTATAATAGGCATTTGAATTGAATTAACTAAAATCGATATATTATTATAAATCAATCAACACAATCAGTTGTTGTGCTACTCTGTTAGATTACTTTGTTGACCAATGACAAATTGTTTTAAATGACAGTGAGAAGAAGAAAGAAGAGAACTAGGCCTTATTTCTTATGTTGTAATATTAAGTGGTACGATTATGTTGAGGTTACCAAGTTATATTCAAATAAAGTTGATAAGCGGTCACAATTTCAACTGGAGACTTAAAGTAAAACTCATTGATACAATTATCACAAAGCAAAAACAGGAAGTATGTCATAGTCACTGATGGCAGGAGCTTAGTCTAGTTCAGTCTGTGTGTTGCTCATTTAACGTGTTTGTATCAGGTTTGAATCATGAACTATTCCTCAAATCCACCGGCACTTATAATGCATGATGGATGTTTGCATAATATCACATATGTCAGTCATTTACTGTCCACGAATGATGCCCACTTTTCAAAAAGAGATGACACAGCAGTTTAATTATAAAAAAGGCAGCAAACCATTTTACCTTCATTCCTAAGTATTCCCTCTATGGAGTCAAATCGAAAACACTCACACACACATTACTTCTGCGATGGTTATATAATTGATGGTACATTTCTTCATGTTTGAACAGTACAGCAGTTTAAAATGTAAAATAAAAAGTGACAGTATTATTGCCTACACTCAGTGTAACACAAGTGTTTCCTCCCGTCTTTATTGTGTATCATGAAGATTGATACAACTATATTTTGTCTCTTGCAGACAGCATGGTCGTTCGTTAACAGCAGACCCCCTGCAGCGCCTGTGGGCCTCACTTTAACACACACACACACACAAAACACACAGTGATGGAGAAACCAACTAATGTGATTCCCGCCTGCGAGCTGTCACCCTCCAGTAGACATTTCTTCTTTACACAGTCCTCTCCCCCATAAGAGTTTTCTCTTGTTTTTTGACAGAATGAGAGAAAGTCTGCTAACAGTCAAGAGGGGAAAAAAGGATTATAAAGACATTTTTTACTTGTAGGGTTGGGCAATATCGTGAAGGGTTATTTTATTTCCCCACGTGTTATTAATAAACTGTTCAATTGGTTCAAATGTCTGTAGTAATATAAACAGAGCTCTTCCTTGTATAGATTTGACAAAGCGATATGAAAAAGCATGCGACAATTACGAGGTGTGAAAAACTACTGCGGTAGGAACAGCATTGTTAAAATATCTACCAATTGAAACATTGCACAGTATATATTTTTCACATTGCCCAATTCTAGTTCGGAAAAAAAAGAAGACTAGGGGTGCAACTGAACCACCACATACCTAATGTGACTTTAAGACCCCATTTACACTTAAACGCATACGAAACGAATACGATATCTAAAAAGTAGGGGTGTAACGGTTCACAAACATTTCGGTTCGGTACGTACCTCGGTTTTTAGGTCACGGTTCGGTTCGGTACGTTTTCGGTACAGCAAAAAACATTATCACAAAACATAACATATTTTTTTTAAATTATTATTAAACTGTGAATAATGTATTCACTCAAATAAATACAAAATATAATAAAATAAACATTAAGGTGCAGCATTTCGATGAACTGAAATAATCTGTATTTGAACTTTACTGTACTAGTACTCACAAAACATAAACTATTAGTTTTGGGTTTTTAATTATTATTAAACTATGAATATTCACTCAAATAAATATAAAATATAATAACATAAACATTAAGGTGCAGCTTTTCGATTAACTGAAATAATCTGTATTTGAACTGTACTGTACTAGCACCTAAGCAGCCAGTTAGACATAATGACTTGCTTGTCATTGTATTTTCATGTTGTTTGAAAGAAAGATGAACTTGTCCACATTGCTTGCCGAAAGGGCAGATCTGCTGGCACTAGCAATGTCTCCTGCTGTGGAGAAAACCCTCTCGCTAGGGACAGAGGTAGCAGATACAGCCAGGTAGCGCTTTGCTAACATGGCAACATAAGGATATTTGCCGTTTGTAATAGCTTTGGCTCGGTCTGAAGTTTCTGCGAGTGGTGGAGGCTTAAATGCTAGCGGGAGTTGGGTTTGCACTTCAGTCTTTTGGTACCGGTGATATTCACGTTTGGGTGATGCCTTTTCAAATGAGTGTGCAAGTTTGATGTATTGCCAGCCGCGTAACCAATTGTAGTTGAACAATGGCGACAAACAGCGTTGGTTCGGTCCACCTGTCTTTGTCCGTCATCCTTGTTCGTAACTGCGAAACCAAAATGTTCCCAAACCGGAGACTTCAATGATGCTGGAGGATTTTCGAGCTCAACTTTATCTGCGTTCGCCATTTCGACAGTTCCTCAAATTACTGACAACATTTGAACGCATCCCTCTGACCAGCTCGTCCAATGAAATGACTTGCTCGCTCTCTGACGCGTTGAACACAATGGGAGCAAATTACTCTGAATGCTGCGACGCAGCACCTGAGAATGCTTCCAAGAAGTTGTTCACGTTCTCATTTTTTTACGTTTAACGTTATATGCGTTCGGTACACTTCGGTACACACGTGTACCGAACCGAAGGGCCCGTACCGAATAATTTCGGTACGGGTACGTGTACCGTTACACCCCTACTAAAAAGTATTCCGTTCACACAAGACCGCTCAAAAGCGCTGGAGACGCTGTAGTACATATGCCGGGCCTGTAAGTGGCGCTGTACTTCTGCCACAAAATACACCAAAAGCAGCGAAGAAGACCCCCGAGCATGGTTGCCATGGTTGCCCTTCTGTTTATGCCCCGCGGTGGATTTAGCAACATGTAGTTCATGTAAATCAGCATGTCCACTTGTTGCTGATGGTTGTGGTAGAGGAGCTGTAGATTTTGCACTAACATCGGTAGCATGGTCAGTAGCGGTAGCAGTAGCTACTGACCATGCTACAGCAGTGAGCAGCAGAGGTGGGGAGAGGCTATGGTTTCATCGTTATCAGGAAATGATCGTATAGGTGTAATCACTGAGCCGTTTGCCGCCCCAGAGCGTTCCGTCCGCAGATCTATCCACCTTGGGACCCGTTATCGTTTGCGGGGTCCGTCTCCGCGTTTCCGTTACGGCCTCGTGTGAACGAACGGGCTATACGAAAGAGAAAAGTAGCAAATACAACCGTTTGCGTTCTCATGTAAACAGCATGCAGTAAGTGTGAAAGAAGTTCTTGAAGCAATTACCTTCAGGATGCTGGAGACTGGAAACGGATGTCTTATAACACTGAAGGTTTATCTAAAGATGACTCAGATGAGTAAAGTGACTCCACACATCTTATTAAAAGCAAGACATAGCATCACCATTACTGTCTCTTATTTTCTATCTCTTTACCTTGCATGGTGCGCTAACCAATAGGAGTGTCCGAAGGCAGGGGTGTGTTGTGGAGAGAAACTCCCTGTGGAGGAAACTTTGGGATATTAACCTTTGCAGACCATTTACATGCACACTAACCTACAGTATATAACACACTACAGGAAAGGGAAAACCCCCAAAAGCATAATAGAGCCCCTTTTAATATAATGTATAATTAGTGTATACTCGTAGAGAGGAATTAACTCAACAACAAGGCCATTCTCAAGGTTACCCCATTTTAAGGTTTACTACATCTAGGTAGTGGGGTAAACAAAGGAGATAAGAGGTTGACATGAAAGGTGTTATTAGATCAAAATGTTATCTTTTGTGGATTCATGATGCAAGACAGCGTTTGTATCTCCTCTTCCTTCACACTCCGTTGAGCCTCGTGCTTTCTGTATCTGCGCTTTGCAGTGTTCAACCTTAAAGGCCAGCAGGGGTGAGTGCCGCTCTGCAGGCGGGAGACTCGTTTGCACTTTGTGTCGAAGCATGTGACCGACACGTCTTCGCCCCCCCCCCCATGATTAACCGGGGCTGCAATGCAACCTTATTTAAAAATACACAGAGGAATTCCAGGGGAGCAGTGAAATCGGAGAGCCATGAATTATAAATACAACAGGAGGAGAACAGCAAGACGCCTACAGACACTCGCGGTGTGTGTGTGACTCGATGTTTGTGTGTGTGCAGCTATCACTAAAGTTACACTGTGCCAATGTCTCTCCACATCGACAAAGACAATGAGTCAGTCTAGAACAGAAGCCAACATAAAACATATATTCCATCCAAAAAGATACAGAGACTGCCAAACACACCATCTCTAAACCTGCCTCTGCTGTTTTACTGCAGCAACACTGAGAAGGTTATGGCATCATCTCTCCAAGCATGAAATGTGTAAAACCAACTCATTGCCAGCTATATAATTAAAGTAGTGAGGAAAACAAACTTTCAGAGAGGAAAAGTTTACAGGAGAAAACTAAACTAACACCTACCGATACTTGGCTTGCTTCAGCCTTTTGCACTTTGCTAAGTTTGAGTCACATCCTCTCAAAAAGGTGCAAAACTATTCAACATAAAGACAGTCTTTCAGGTCTAGATTTTCAGGTTATTTGCCCCTGAGGAAATCACACGCCTACAGCAGTCATGGTTTATTTGTGACAAGTCTGGGCTGATGATCTGACAACATTGGCACCTTTCTCGCACTTTCTCTAAGGGAAAATACAAAGATAAAGACAGTGCCAAATGCAACAAGTCTTCCAAGTAAAACAGCAAACGCATCATCGGAAAATGCCTTCCAGGACGACATGTACAAGCGAGTTCTGGTTCGGGTCTGATGTCCTCCCAATGTGCTGCACTATAGTTGGGGTTAAGTAAGAATAAAGCTCAGGATGGTGGAGACATTTTGTTTTGGGTTCAAATGTCTTCTTGATTAAGGTTAGAAAACAACAGGGGTGGTCGAATGAGAACAAGATGGACTGTCTGTACGAAACTGGAGTCCTTAACCTAGATAAATACGTTGCATTTTACCACTTCTAGTTCCTATGCTGAAAAGTAAACGTTTTTTGAACGTGTTTGTGTTTAGAAGCCTGAAATGATTTTGATCTAGGACATCACATCAGTAAATATCCCACTTGTGAATGTCCAAAGCTTCTACATGTCATACAAGCAGCAATTGCTAACAAGTGACTTAATAAACTACAAACTTCATCACGCTGACACAAGTCCGCCGTTAGCTTAGCCGTGGTGATGCGCAGAAATGGGACTGTGATGTAGTTCGTTAAGAAAACACAAAGTGGTGCCACAAAGCTTATTATCAGCTAAATATATGATATACGAAGATGCTAACTTTCGGGTCAACCGAGAAAAATACGCCACCACTCTATACAACAACACCATAACAATGAAAAATCTAGTTAAAAGATTGCCACCTTACAGAGCAAATACAAGTTTTCTAAATCATATATGGGGTATGTGCAGGAATCCTGAAGTCAAATGTAAGACCTTTTAAGGCCTTTTTTAAGACCCTTCCCGTACATGTTAAGACCTCATCGCCACTTGGAGTTCTAACCGGTTACCTTGGCGACACACTTTACCTCACATTTACTATATTCAGTATTGCTTGTCCTTCCTCCTTATCTTCCAACCATTTGGACGCAGACTTGCATTTCCCCATAACGATGCTGTTTAACAACCGGCGTAAACGGAGCTTTCGAGCGCTATCAAGCAGTGAGCGAGCGATGTCCTGTTCAGATGACGTCAAACCCAACGGGATGCCATCAATAAACTACACAGAATCACACTACACACCTACGCCATGACTACATTCAGGCAGACTGTGGAACACAACCTCTCTGGACAATTTATATACGTATTGAAAACAAGCTACAAAATGTAACACCTTGGAAAATGCCGTTTAATACTTTTTAATAGCCTTCATTTTCGCTAAATTGATTTATCAACTTGTAATACTTTTGTAAGACCCCGCGGACACCCTGACATCGTCTTGGGTGTTTCAGCTTTCACATCCGCATGCATTAGCTTTAATTACCCTGTTTCCCCACCTCCCTACTTTCCAAACCCTGACCCCTGTATATTAAACAGGCTGAACTGAGCAGTGGAGGCAGTGCCGTGTGGAAACAGGCCTGAGTGTGGATGACAGGCCTAACAAGCTAAATATAGCCTTCTGGGTTATCTCCTCTGTGGGCGCAGCCAGTCCGTTGTTGCTTCACATTATTTACGTGTCTGTGCGTGCACCCGCTCTCTCTTCCCCTCTCACTCTCTCTCTTTCTTTCATTTCACGCCCCCCCACACAAACACATCACTATCTCTTTCTCTCGCTCTGTGTTGCATATAGTCTCCTTTCTCTCTCTCCATTTCATCCTTTCACAGCATATTTTTTCACGCTCCGTCTCTCCTCTCTTCTGTCCCTTGGTATCTTCTCTTTCTCATTTCGTCTCTCTTATTCCTTTTCAGCTTTTCCTTTCCCCTCTCTATCCCTCCATATCTCCTCTATCACTCCCTCCCTCCCCTATTCCATTCTCTTTATCTCTGCGTCCCTTTGTATCTTTCCCTACCTCAGCTGCTCCCTGTTTTTCTTTCTGTCTGACACTCTCTGAGCCTTTTTCCCTCTCAAGCTATCTTTCCCTTTGAGCCTCTCTTTCCCTCCTCTATCTCTTTTTCTCTCCATTTTTCTCTTCCTCTCATTTCTGAGCCATGCCGATGAAGCTGCATAGCACTGTGTAAGCCGTCCACTACACCACAGTGAGCCCCAGTTCAAATAATACAGCCTGGGGTGCTAACCGCCTGCTATGCTAACATGCAGTATATGGATGTGGCATCTGCACCTGAAGCGACATGAACTTACACACAACCTAAGAAGACGCTCTCGTGCTTATCTCTTACTCTTTAGTGTACCAACAGTGCAGGGGACTCAAAGGGCATGACATTTAATATGCACAAAGTTTGATCAAATGTCTTCCGTAGCCTCTGTCCAAGGAAAGATACAGTTGCATGCGAAGAAGGTGGATGTGAGTCTGTTCTCATTGTTGCCCTGCTGCACTGTAGTCGTGTGAAACCACTGCTAAAATGGGGAGTGTCTGACTTTAGGTACGTGCTAATTTTATTCTATTTTACATGTAAATAGTGCACTTCTTACACATTGAGCTGCACACTGGTCAATTGCAACATTCTCTTGCACTATTTTCTTTCTGTTCTGTGTCTTTCTTGCACTATATGACTTGAGCTTTTCATTGCCATAACTACACTGCAGCTGCTCTGCATATGACTAAATATGGGTGTTTTTGATATAGCTATGGTTTTTTGGAAGGCTTTTATTTGTGTGTGTTCTGCTCTGTATCATTATGTGCTTTTTTTTTTTTTTAAAGATAGGTTGGTTTGACTAGTCATTCTGTTTTGAAAAGGACCAGTTGAAGGTGTGTGTAGTTTACAATCCCAAAAAGAAACCTGGCTTTTTGAGATTTTGAATTCGACAAGTAGAGATGCACCCGCCAGTCTCATATTTGCATGATGATTTCATGTTGAGCAGCACACACAGTGGCACAAAAACACACACGCACGACACGCAACAACACTGAGGCAGCTGCAGCACACAGTGCGCTTCAGACCTTCACACACACACTTGTCATCATGTCGTCGGTGTTGAAGTTCTTCAGCACAAGTGAAGAAGTCAGAAAGCTCGCAATTTGTAACACCTGCAAGTCCAAAGTAAACCGAGGAGGAAGTGTGGCTCGGTGTGGTTGCAATGTGGGTGGAATGTTCAAATAAAAAAAGATGTTTGGCTTTCCTCTAACCACATTACGACGTTACCATACCAACTGGTTGAACGTCGGATAAGGCTGCGGCCCCACGAGGACGAAAACGGCTAAACGAATAGGATTAACGCAAACGCAATCACAAACGGCTTCCGTCCACATGCAATAATTATCCGGATAGTGTCTGCCCACACGAGACCGCTCCGTTTAGCTCCAACCGCTGGAGAAGCTGCAGTACATATGCCGAGCCTGTACGTGGCGCTGTAACTTCCTCCACAAAAGCAGCGATGGGGGCCGAGGGAACCGGGCAGAGTTTTTCGCCAGTCAGCGTGTATTACAGTTGAAATCTTCCGGACAAAATTATAAAAGTGCCGGTCAAAGGTCTTCTTTGTTATTTATTGAGCTTTAAAACAAATGAATAACGACTCTATATAATATAATGATAAAATACACGGAGCCTCTCTTTTTCCTCCTTCTCTTCGGACAGCGTCAGTGTCTGTCTCATGCAGCAGCTCATCCAGTAATCAGTGACCCGGCCGACAGTAAAAAATAAACATATTTATAACTAGTTTAGGGAGTTTGAGAGGTAATTAAAATAGCTAAGGGTGATGATCTGACTTGAAGTGTGTGTTTTGCTGCAGCGGGAGGAGCTGCAGGTGAGCAGAGCTGCGTGTCTCCGTCCTGTCAGATTAGACTTCACTCGCGAGAGAAAGATAAATAATCTGAATTCAGGGTGCAGTTTACTTTGACGTGGGGGTGAGCAGCAGAGGTGGGGAGAGGCGGGGCTATTGCCTCATCATTATTGCTGTAGATGTTGCACAAACAACTGTAGCATGGTCAATAGCGTCCGGAGCACGATAGCAACTCTGCGATCCGCCATTGTTGTTGTTGTTGGTGGCGAAACACTTCAGCACTGGCGCGGGGTAAGCGGAGGTGAGCAGAAGAGGTGGGGAGAGGCGGGGCTATTGCGCAATCACTATCAGTGATCTGAAAATGTCCGTATAGGGCGCACACACGGAGCTGTTTGACCCCCCAGAGAGTGGCGTATGCATTTCTATCCACCTTGGGACCCGTTGTCGTTTCCTCAGTCGTTTAGTGCCATATTCGGTCGTCCTCGTGTGGCCGAACGGTCTATATGACACTAAACAGTAACGCAAACGACCAAATTCGTCCTCGTGGGGCCGCAGCCTTAGTTTCCTTCTAAAAACATTTGAAACAGCTGTGTTGTTATTTAGTTTTGTTGCAACTGTTTTATTCCGGGAACATTTATTTTGAGATTAGTTTGAGTGAGAGGTCGCGGGTAAAACTTTATAAAAAAAGTTTTTGTATCATCTCTACTTTTAAGTGTACCTTTGCCATTTTTGTGAAACAGCGCCCACTTTGGTCACAAGTCCTGATTACAGTGGCCCTATTATGCTAATCCTCAGGTCCATATTTGTATGTTGTGCTTACTGTGACATGCTTACATGCTTTAATGTTCAAAAAAAGTGCACTCGTAAAATATTTTAACCGTTTGTAAAGTAATAATGCTACGACATTATCAAACAGTGCATTTGATTATATAGTCAAAGTGATTTGACAGGCTTTGATTTAATCAGGCACTTAATGTCAGTCATGACCGGAATTAGGATAAGTTGGGGCCTGAGGAATAAAGTAACTTAATGGTAGATCCTCACAGGAAAAGTAGAACAAGCGTGTGTGTGTGTGTGTGTGTGAGAAGATGAATGGACGTGTGTATCGTCTGTCTGTCTGTCTGTCTGTCTGTCTGTCTGTCTGTCTGTCTGTCTGTCTGTCTGTCTGTCTGTCTGTCTGTCTGTCTGTCTGTCTGTGTGTGTGTGCTTCTTTATCCGTTTGCCTGCCTCTCTCTCTCACACTCAGTCTGTGTGTCCATATATCTGCCTGTCTGCCTCTCTCTCTCCATCTGTGTGTCTATCTAGCTTACGGCCCTGATCCCGCCTGCTCTCCCAGGTTTATGAAATGCGAGCAGCTTAGCAGATGGTGCATATCGTATTCTGGTCGGCTCTGTGTTGGTTTTGTACCACAGACGAAGGCTTACGATACATGTGAGCCTTTAGTCGCTCAGACACACCGACGCAGAGGGAGCTCGGGCTGTTAGCGCACGAGAGAAAACACAAAGACCAAGCAGAGACTGAAGTAGGGGAAAAATTGAAAAGGATATGGATAAAAGAAGAAGTAGGTTTAAGAGGAAAGTTTGAGGGAGCAAGATACAAAGTGAAGAAACACAGACGGAGAAACTAAATACTAGCTCAGTAGTGGTTTGTGCAACTTGTGGAAATGTTAAATTATATGCTATTACACATATTCAAATGTGTATACAAATACAAAATAACATGTTTTTCAAAGAAGATAATGATCAGTTATTAAAGCGCCCTATTATGCTCATTTTCAGGTTTCACATTTGTATTGTGTGTCTCTATGGTGACGTGTCTCCGCGCTTTAATGTTCAAAAAGCTCTTTATTTTCCTCATACTGGCTGTGCTGCAGCACGTCTATCCACCCTCTGTCTGAAACCAGAGCCCTGTCTGCTCTGATTGGTTAGCTGGCCGGCTCTGTTGTGATTGGTCAACCGCTTAGGGATGATTAGCCTATCACGTACAATGTGTTGGAGCGCTAGCCAATAGAAGCGGGAGTGTTACATAGTGATGTCATTATGTTCCAGAAGTAAGTACAATGGAGGCATATATCACACTACAGGAAAAGGAAAACCCCAAAAAGCATATGGTATATATATGGTCTAGTGCAGGTGAAATGTTTGTGGCTGCAGGAGTCAATACTCTACAAGCTGTTTTTTAGAAATCTTATGTATAAATGTATTTGCCGGCTTAATGACTCTGATAATGAAATCCTCTTGGCCTTATCGAACATAAGGTACTACATAGTACTACACGCTACCGATCGCAGCTGTGGAGACATTGGTATAGTTGTCTCTTCGTAGGTTTAAATTATTCTTAAACTATGAATTCTTTCTATGCTATGTATGTAATTTATTATATGTAATGTCTTGTCTTTTATCTAGACCCTGAGTCTGTAATAAAGTTTTCATAATAAGGCCCCTTTAAATATAATAGTGTTTTCTCAAAGTTGTGGATGTCAGTTCAATATGACTCAAATGTTAAAATCTGTTTTGGGTATTTTATAATGCTCCAAATCTCTATTGCCTTGGGGTTGTTTGTTTTTCTAAACAGCGTATTGATGTGAACGGAACAAGAAGTTAAGGCAGAGAAGAGAAAATGTATCTTGGGAGTAAAAGGAATGACACAAAATATACACTAAATGCAGCAAAAAAGCTAAGCGCAGACCAATTCCCCTGATTGCAACTCCTATGTAAGAACCCATCAGACTCTGCTCAGAGGTTCTGATTGGCCCAGACACAAAAGAAATTCCAAATACAGCTGTGGTAAAGGTCTGATTGGACTCACCATGATGTAGTGCCTCTGCATCTCCGTCTTCTCACTGGCCAGCTTCTCACACTCCAGTTTCAGGCTGCACAAGGACGGAGGAAGGACACACGTGGATTAAATGGTGTATTTAAATCCACTGAAGTGAATTATAATTTCCACGGGATATTGCAGAGGTCAAACCGAGTTTAATGCTGTGTAAGGATACCTACCAAATATTCTCAGGCTACCTATTACTGTGACACTGAAAGACATCACCTTCATGGAAGAAAATGCCAGCAGGGTGTGTGTTGTATTCCCCTCTGCAATTCATCACACGTCCATGTGAGGTCAGCTTCACGAGTCCTTCTGTGTCTAGTTGTATTCGTCATGTGTTCATTGGTGAGTGTATATAAGAGTACTGTCAGTGAGCCCAAAAGGGTCCTGATAAAGTGTTGCATGTCATGTCAGTTTGCTTTTTCAATCCATCTCATCCAAGTGTGATATAGTACACACAAAGCACTTTGAAATGCGTTTCAACTGCATATTATATGATATAAAGAAAGTGAAAAAACGATTCTTTATACCAGCCACTGCTTTGTGATGAGGGAACTGTAAAGTGCTAACGATTGACAAAGAGGATGTGATACTATTTATGTCATGTGTGTATTATAATATAGTGTGTGTGTGTGTGTGTGTGTGTGTGTGTGTGTGTGTGTGTGTGTGTGTGTGTGTGTGTGTGTGTGTGTGTGTGTGTGTGTGTGTGTGTGTGTGTGTGTGTGTGTGTGTGTGTGTGTGTGTGTGTGTGTGTGTGTGTGTGTGTACCTGTGATACTGCGCCTGGAGGAACTGGAATTCCTCCTTGATACGGTCCAGGGTCTCCAGGACGGTGAATTTGAAAGACTGGCCGGGTTGTAAAGGAACCTGAGCAGGAAGAAGAAGAAGAAGAAGAAGAAGAACGACATAATTAAAAACTGAAACTCGTGTGTGTGTGTGTGTGTGTGTGTTAGGGAGAAAGGCAAGAGGAGAGAGAAGCCACGATGAAAGTGAGAGGGAAGGTCACTGTCCTTCCCACACATCATAAAGCTGCGTCCTCTCCCCCCTCTGTTCCCCTCCTCTAATGACTCTGCCTCCTTCCCTCCTCTCCCTTTCTTCCTCTCCTATCCTCGTCCTCTCTTCCACATTAGCATCCTCTCCCCTCTCCCCTCTGCTAATGTATTCCAGCCTACAAAGAGCCGGGAAGGGAGGAAGCGTCAAATGAATAACTTATAGGGAATCACGGCTCCGTCTCTCACCTGCTAAAAGCTAAAGAAGACCCAGCAAAACAAACACCTCCCTGGGGTTGACCTCCACCCCCCCTCCTCCTCCTCCTCCACCTCCACCTCCTCTCCCATAAAGTGCTTTCTACAGCTGCTCTCCTTCAGGTTCGTGTTCATTGTGTCAGAAGGGGGGGGGAGTTATTGTCCAATATAAAGCTGTATAACCGCTGTAACTGTCTGAGGTAAAGGGTCTTCAGGTTTAGCTGGAGCTCGGCAATCAGCCTGCTCGACCGCTTTATAACCTGAGTGCGAGAGTTTCTGCTCCTCAAAGACACGTTACCAAACCCTGACATTAACGAACAGAACAGAACTGACTCGATAAAACGTGGTAACCATGGTTTTATTCATGTTAAAATAGGACCGTTTCCTAAGTCAGTACAAACACTGGTGCCATCTTTCGCACACAGCTTCACAATTTGCTTCATAGCTCCTCGATGTTCTTCCTGAAACAATAAGCACGGGCGCCGGTTTGTGTGCCTGTAGTTGTTTATTTTTGGCAACAGGGCTTCCGTTTGTAGCCAGGAAGATCCAGAGTAAACAGAAGTGGTTGTGGAGATTTCTATGCAAGAAGATTCTTCCGGTCCATAAACTGCTTTGGCTAATTTCCCCTGCACAGTGGGGAGGACGCAGCCTGCCAGGTGTCCCTGCCACTTCCCCTCACCTGTCAGTGATCGACCTCAGCAGGAGGATTGAGCTCCCCGCTAGGATCCAACCTCCCTCTGACGCTTTTAGTGCAAAGGCAGGTACTTTTCATCAACACCCCCCCCCCCCTCTGTAGACCCTGCACACACTGTATGATAAGACTCTCAGCTGAGGACATGGCCAAGATTGTGGGAGAGTAAGTTTCCCTCCATACAAACATGTACAACCTAAATTACACACCGATGCAGCAAGTAAATAACCCTGAGCTTGAGTAGAGGATTTTTTTCAAATGGTATCGTGTTTATGCAGGTGTGTGCCAAAAGATGCAACACCGAGGAATCATGTAAGAAGGACTAACTAGTAGCTTACGTACATATGCACCAATCAGGTGTTTCCGTTTGTAAAACATCTGGGATAAAATACTGCTATTAATATTCAGTTTGATTTAGAGTGTGTGTGTGTGTGTGTGTGTGTGTGTGTGTGTGTGTGTGTGTGTGTGGTGTGTGTGTGTGTGTGTGTGTGTGTGTGTGTGTGTGTGTGTGTGATTTAGTTTATCCCGTATCCTCTGCACTTTTATTTTGAAATGTGTTTCCTCTGACCAGTGTTGGGCGCCCCTAAACAGCAAAGACACTAAACACAGCTTATTCGCATAGGCTGGGATTTGTCGAAAATAGAAATGCTGGTTGGGATGTATGTGTGTATGTTCCTAACTTTAAACTTAACAACACCTGTGATAAAACCATCAAACATTCATCCAGCATGCAAGTAACCCGAGCTCTATATCCATCGCTCCACCCATACGTCGGCACGGTGCAGCTATACGGCGAAGAGATTGGTGGTTTCAGTGGCGGGGCTTCATTAGTCTAGACAAGCACAATTCAATTAGATTTCAATTAGTCCGGCGGTGGAGGTCAGGGACGCGGTGGGTTCCCCAGTAATTAATCCAGGGGGCCGAGCTGAGCCGAGCTAAACTGAGCCGAAGTAGGAGGAGCGGGACATCTAGATGGGCAAAACACACACAAACCGTGTGTGTGTGTGTGTGTGTGTGTGTGTGTGTGTGTTGTGTGTGTGTGTGTGTGTGTGTGTGTGTGTGGTGTGTGTGTGTGTGTGTGTGTGTGTGTGTGTGTGTGTGTGTGTGTGTGTGTGTGTGTGTGTGTGTGTGTGTGTGTGTGTGTGTGTGTGTGTGTGTGTGTGTGTGTGTGTGTGTGTGTGTGTGAGCGGCAGAGAGGGAGGGGTTAGATGGGATGGGGGGTTTGCCAACAGATCCCCACTGACCTTGATTCGCACCACACACACTAAGTGGGCGAGGGGAGGGGGAGGGTAGATAGTGATCTGGCACACGCAGATACACACACACGCCCACACAGCCATTGACAAACACACTCTGTGCAGATTTAGAGCTACACAGGGAAACGTGGGATGGAGGGATGGATTGATGAGGAGGAGGGGGGGGGATAGATACTCATCCGACAGAAATTCATTTTAAAGTTAGGTACTTCCTAACCATCATTTATATTGTTGACTAATTTGATCCCAGCCCGTGTGTAAGCTGCATTTTGTGTCTTTGCAGTTTAGTGGCGCAAAATACTAGTCAAGAGAAATTCGATTTTGTGGACCTCAATTGTTGAAGAAGTACTCCGATCCTTTATTAAAGTAAAAGTAGCAATACTTAATTGTAAAATACTCTGTTACAAGTAGAAATTCTGCATTTAAAAGTACAAAAGTATTGGCATCAGAATAAACTCAAAGTATTAAAAGTCGTACATTATTTCCCTTTAAATGTAGTCGAGTAGAAGTATAAAGCATAACATGGAAATACTCAAGTAAAGAAGTAAAGTACCTCAAAATTGTACTTAAGTACTTGAGTAAATGTTCTTCGTGACCTCCCAGACCTTACAGATTAGCTCCACCTTTATTAGCCGTCATCAATAATAATAATAATCCCTTAATGAATATCTATATATACGATTCTGAAATGTGCCATAATGCATAAGTGCTGTTACTTTGGGTGCTCTGAGTATATTCTGTTGCCGATCCTTTTTCTACTTTTAAAAGCAGGATTTGTACACCTTTCCTGCTGAGGGATGAAAGGAGTAATAGACAAGTCTGACGTCTTTACAGAGGAGCGGAAGAACGAGCAGGGAGACGCATGATGGAAGAGCTGCTGACTGAGAGCGATAGACGGCCATTCATCCGTCTGACACACGGGATGGGAGGAAGAGCCTGAACACAGCGCTGTCTCTCCATCCCGTCCATCCGTCAGTGGTAAAACTGCCGCCACCATCTGCTGCCACGAACCACAGACACAAACCCATGCGGATGCACACGGATGAAGTGCTGCTGGCGGGTTACATCAGCAGCAATAAGTCATGTAACAAAGCCCGTAGTCACAGATCAGATCAGGATTACACAAGAGCCGCGGCCGTTGGTGTCGACATGGCGTCTTCTTCGATGAGAGATTTGATATTCTTTTATCTGTTGGCCAGAAAATGCCTTACTTTTGATTCTCCAATTGCTCCTGTTTTCAAATGAGCTTCTTGGAGCCAGGAGAGGTAATACTTCTTATGAGCAAAAAGGAAATGAAATATAGAGAATAAAAGCTCCTCGGGCAAAAGGAGAAATGTGTGCTGAGCTCTGCCTGTCGGGATAGAGTTTGGAAAGCTGGGATCAAACCAGTTCCCGCTTATTAGAATTAATAGGAGACAGTTGAAGGTGAAACTGAAAGATATAGCGATATCTTACTGTGATATGAGGCTGGGTAGATCTTGGATTGTGTGATATTGTATTAGTGTCATGCATTACAGTGAATTCTAACAATCAGATTACTTTATTTATTCCGGAAGAAATTGGGTTAAGTGACAGTTGCTCTATTTAAGAATAAAATAAAGAAGGAAAATAGAATACAAACGTAAACACATAAAACATTGTATAAAAAAAAATACTGTATATATTTATATTTATAGAAAAGTAAGAAACTAAAGTGAGAATATTTATAGAAAATTAAGAATAATTTTGTGGGAATATGCAAAACAAAAGTAATTTTAAAAAGATATTTATGCAAACAACAGAAGTGAAGCAGAAATGTGCACATACAGTATACTGTTTATTCAATTGTAACATATGTATGTCATTTTCTGTATTTCCCTGAGCTTTCTGTTATATTATTTACCTTCTTAGTAAACATATCCAGGTTACCGTTTTTAAAAACTCACTGTGTAATTATTCTGTGAAATCACAAATAGTATATGTTATGTATGGTTTTTTATTTGGAAAGAATCTGGATTTCCTCCTCGTCTCCTAGCCTTAAATAAAGCCATAAGTTATGTCGGTGAATAAATGTGGATCCTTCTGCAGTGTTTACAAAGATGGAGGCATCATCAAGTCGTGCCGTATGTACACCAGAGCTAACATTTGTTATTGGAGTGTGTGTCTGGTCTCTCCTGTATTGTGACAGATGGCAGCCCAGACTGTTAGGGGTCCAATAGTGCGTCACACGGGCCAAGAAACGCTAACCGCCAGTGTTGTCGTGTGTGTGTGTGTGTGTGTGTGTGTGTGTGTGTGTGTGTGTGTGTGTGTGTGTGTGTGTGTGTGTGTGTGTGTGTGTGTGTGTGTGTGTGTGTGTGTGTGTGTGTGTGTGTGTGTGTGTGTGTGTGTGTGTGTGTGTGTGTGTGTGTGTGTGTGTGTGTGTGTGTGTGTGTGAGAGCAGCCAGCATAGGGGATCCTGAAACCCAAAACTGATCCGGTTAATCTAGAGAAGAGGAGGTGTAGGAAGGGGGAAGGGAGGGAGGGAGGGAGGGAGGGATGGGTCACTTGTGCGTAAACAAACACACTCACATACACACACACACACACGCAAATATACACCGTGTGGGACGGCAGTCAATCACAATTTGGGCAAGCTGGCACGGGCAAGCAGAGAATTAGGAGGGATTATCTATGGTGGGAGTGGGGGGGCGAGGAGAGGAGGGGCACGTGAAGCCCATTGAGCTGTATCACATAACAGGATGGAGGTGGCTGTAACATCACCTGTCTGCCAGTGTCTGTCTGGGTTTTATTGCACGACTAGCAGTATAAAGTAAATCATTATATAGAGAACCATTGATATGATAACTTGAAACGACACTTCAGATGATCGCTATGACTACCATAGATGTATTGTAGATTAGGAGACATTATGTTAAAGCATCCAACGGCTACGAATAATTTCCATGTCCATCCAAGTTTCTAGTCCAACGTCCAATAAAGTAGCGAAAAGCTGGAAATCTCCGCATCTGAAAGTCTGAAAAGTGCTTTTTCAGCCTTTTTGCACAAATATTACTTGTTCTGTCAATCTACTAATCCGTGGAGCCATTAGTCATAACTAAATATACAATATTTGCATTTCCCTCCTACACAAAGTTTTAAAACATTGTTGAGGATCCATAAAATGCTAAAGAATTAACCAAGATTTTCAACTTGGTAGTGTCACTATTTTATCGTCAGACTGTTTCTAAATTACTTCAAATATTTAATACAAATGTATAATTATGGTTAATTATCAGCCAATATTTTCTCAATTTTTGTTTTATTAGGCACACCTAGCTAAAACTCATGCTGTCCACATGTAACTCAACCTCCAAGCTTCATGCACGTCAGTCTCCAAAACGCAATATACAAATAAAATAAATGCAGTTCAATTAACGCCTCTTTAAAACAGGATCAACCAAAACTGCAAAGGACTCGGGATCATGTGACTACAAGTCAATACCAACACTGTTTCGTCAGTTGGGCTCAAGTCAAAAACATCCCACCAGCAGTATAGATACAAAAGTAAAATGATTTCCCCTATCCTTTTTAAGCTACAACTTGATTATCCCACATTTCTTACTAAAGGTCAAATGTGTAACCTTGAGAAGTCACCTCCTCGCTTCAATTAGCACCTCAAAGTGTCGCTGCGACAATCTGCCTTCTTTCAGTGACTTCCATTACTTCATTTGAGTCACTCCCTTTCTGTTTGATTTCTGGGTCAGTCTGGTTCTGGGTGTTTCTCAATGTCGAGGACGCTTCCTTGGTAGGACATGTCCCTCCGAGACAGGTCCTTCAGAAGCGATGCAAGAATCCTTCCTAGCCTCGGAAAACGAAGAATGGTGCAACAGGCTAACAGGTGTGCGTCATATGCGAGGCCCCGCCTTAAATGGAGCGCCATTTCCACCAAAGATTTGGAAAGTGGTCCGTGCGCAAAGCATTGTGGGGATTTTAAGACCGCGGAGGATACACATGTGCAGCCTCGAAATTTCCCGCAACGAAGGACGCCGGCCTCGGTAGAATCCCAAGCATCCTGGACATTGGAACAGTCCTTCGGCGGGACTCGATGACGTAGCATCCTTGAAATAGTGGCTCTGGAGCAGCCTTCCTCGACATTGAGAAACACCCATTGTCTCTGTCTGTTTGTGTCTTCTGTTCAAGCAGCTGCATGAGTGAGACTGAGAAACAGATGCAGGTCTGGGAGTCATTGGGACAGATATGATTCCATCTCTGCTTATCTGCTCCGTCCATCTCTTTAGCCCTCTGGCAAATCTCCGACCAACATATGAGTATGCACACGGCATAAGCAGGCAAGCCTATGCATGGAAGCATTCATTGAAACAAAAACACCCACAAACAAAACATTTCTCTTTCGTGTGCCCTCGTTCCTCCCTCTGCTCTTCTTTTGTTCTTTACTTCACCTTCTTAGCCCCTTTGTTCTTCCTTTTGCCCGTGTCTCTCGCTCACACAAGCAGAGACACATTCAGATAGCGCATTAAATAATAATTGGCTGGTGAAATATTTAGGAAAAAAGGCACATGAATAGATGAGAACTAGCAAGTGTGGCACAGGAGTGCCAGCGTCCCTTGTGTACATGTCTGTCGGCTGAAGTGAGCAGCAGCGAACAGAAGAAGCAGCTCCTTGGGTTGGGCTGTGGGTGGGTGACACACTGAAGAAGAGCTAGCATATCAACTATACTTTTAAGATTTCCCTATTTCTTTCTGACAGTTTTGTCTTTAATTTCTCAGACGACGATGACTCAAGCCTCTTTCCCACTTGGCAACAGACTGACTAACATCTGGCTTTTGTCTTTAATGGGAAAGGTTACAGTTGGCATTCATTCCCCGGACAAATGACTCTGCAGAGGATTTATCGTCTCCAACATTTTTCTGCAGTGAACATGACAACCTTTTTGGCCTTTAAAGCGCAATGTTATGAAGTCAATTCAAATCAACAGGAATATACCTCGTTATGTTTTCCTCAAAGCCACAAGAGTGATTTTACAGAACGATTAATTCCACCACGCTGATCGTCACAAAACACATATTAATTTGAAACTACAGAAAACTCGTCAAAAGTATCCATCCACTGTTCAAACAATCCCCAACACTGGTTTAAAAGAGAAACTAAAACAGATAGTGACTGTGTGCTCCAAAGGGAAAATACTGTCTCTGTCTTATTGCCAAGGGCACAGGTATTTAGGGCGCGTCATGACAGCTGCTTGGTTGTTTTCGACCCTGGAAGGGCATATGGTTGTTGACCGCTGTATCGCGAGTTTGTGTGCAAGAACTGCAAGAATTGTTTGTTCGGTCACCGAATGAAATATGGATGGATATGGACTCACTGTATTTAGATGATGCACATCGGATCCGGAGACAAGCCAATTCTTCATCGAAGCACAACATGCGGTATCTTAATCACACAGTATAATGTGTCAGCCAGGTCATTGGGTTATAACACCTCCGTAGCTTTAGTGTTGGGCTAAGCTCCGACAGTGCACGTCTTATCACACACACACACTTGTCTACTGGAAAAGTGTTTGTCACCTAATTTGAGAGGGCTTCTTTGCTAAAAACTAGCATTTATGTGCTAATTTAGAAGACCACCAAACCAATGTCCACTGTACCACTGTTGTCCACTACCTCAGAGTCTTACACTGCTGTTAAAGAGATGACTGTGCTATGTGCACTTTTTACTTGTGACAGTATTTATTGTGTCCTTTGTAGCTACCTCTTACTTACTTTTTATAATGCTGCTTCTGATTTGGGTTCCATAGATGTGCACAGGTTTGATTAAAGTGTGCTTCCCGCTATGCTTAATATGTTATTCCTCGACTCTACCAATCACGTGTTTGCCTTTTGTCCTCACTGCCCCTTTGCTGTAACAATGTACATTTCCCCACTGTGGGACGAATAAAGGATTTCCAATTTCTGGCGGAGAGAGGCTGCCAACTTCCCCCAACAAAAGCAGCTCATTTAGAGCTAGTGGCACCTCCTGTTGCGCTGAAACCCAATGAACACCTTTGCCACTCCGTCGGTCAGTCATTCAGTCTGACAGTCAATTAAATTAGCAGCCAACCAGTAAATCAAAAGTAAGGCAGTCATTGAACCAGTCAGCAAGTTAGCCAGTCATTCAGAGAGCTAGTGAGCTAATGCTAAGCCAGCGGTGGATTACAAATCAGGGAAAGATTGGCAGCGACAAGAGTCTCTGGACTCCATCCAAGCTCTCGCTCTGATCGTTTCTTTTGACGACAAAGAGGAGAACACAGATAGAACAGGCTCTTTTTTCTAAATCACAGAGCAGACGTAATCTAGGTGGCTGCTGATGTCTGACTAGAAGTTGTTGTTTGTTTGTACGATTCTTCCCGTGTTCTGTAGGTCGTCTTACTACGGCTGCATTGTCTTTACTTTTTGCCATTTTCCGGGGTTGCCTTTGCAATGCTGAAGGAAATGAAAAGTAAACAAGGAGATGACAAGGGAAAAGAGGGGAGCATGTCGTCTGTCGGAGGTGACAGCAATCTGCAGCGCCGTTTACCGTGCACGACTTTCATTCCAGAAAACAAACAGCCGGACACAGCAAGATGCCAACAACTAAAGCACAGTTACATGTCGAAACTCTTTACCCAAGCACTTGGATTCAACACACACGTAATAAGTTGTAAAGCTCCGCCATTGCAACTACAGAATGTACAAATTAAATCTCACACACACACACACACACACACACACACACACACACACACACACACACTTCAAAATCCAACTTTAAGACGCACCCAAACACTCTGCTCTCATTAACGGAGCATATGTGACGTCTGTGGCCACATATTTGGCAATAGTTTGTTTACTTGGCAGTAAAAATAAAGTGTTACCCTACTGGTGGCCAAAGGAGAAGGACGCCCTCCTCCTGCACAGTCTCTCACACACACACACACACACACACACACACACACACACACACACACACACACACACACACACACACACACACACACACACACACACACACACACACACACACACACACACACACACACACACACACACACACACACACACACACACACACACACACACACAATTTTCCACTAGCTACTTAGATTGTACTGCACACACTTGGCACGCTTCTCATTTCTTCTTCTCTTTTTTCACGTGGTCGCACACACTCCTGCTAATAATTAAACAGATGCTTGATTGTCACCATATATTCCCAACGAAGATTGAATGGTGCTCATGCATGATGTACTAAAATGATCAGAGCAGATTTGATTGTTTATCCACAGTGTAATCTCTTTTCAAATCGGTCTTTATCGCTGGCTTTGAGGACGTCTAACTTTGATCTTCGAGACTTCCGCCATCCCAACTTCTAGGGCTAAGAAAAGATTGTTTGATCAGAGTTTTCCAGACCTTCTTAAACAGTACTTTCAAGGATTCTTCAAGGATTCTCCCAGCC
The DNA here is from genome assembly GCF_902827115.2 of Pseudochaenichthys georgianus. Taxonomy (NCBI): domain Eukaryota; kingdom Metazoa; phylum Chordata; class Actinopteri; order Perciformes; family Channichthyidae; genus Pseudochaenichthys; species Pseudochaenichthys georgianus. The sequence continues at coordinate 4,212,683 of NC_047506.1, read as the reverse complement.
TAATTCGAGGACCCAAAACAGCATATTTGAAACAAGGATCAAGGGCATAGACAGTCGCACTTTCTCAAGGCCGATGGCGCATTAAAAAACAATGACGCAACTGGGAGAAACACATGCAGACAGCAGAACAGGACCGACTGACTAAACTATAGTTAAACATATCAATACAATGTTATTGCCGATCTTTTAACAATATATATTTGGGAACCATAAGTGAACACACGTACAAAAACGTGTTAATATTGCCATAATAACAAGGATAAAAATCAAAGAATCAGAGGTGGGACCCCCCTCCCAGGACGGACAGATGATCAATAGATGTATCGTGTATAGACTGAGGACATTTGGGCTTCGCTACACCTTACACTTTAATTCTGCTTAACTTTGACCTGTCGACATGCCAGGGGTGAAGCAGAAAGAAACCTCCATGTTTGATAGGAGGTGTGTGTGAAGTTAGCCCTTAAATTAATATGTGTGAAATGATGTAGCAGTTATAGAGATCTTTGTTTACCATGACAACACGCAGTAAATCTTTCTTTCTCTTCCTCGCCGGGGAGTGGCAGCCAATCAGGGGCTCGTACATTCACAGCAGCGTCGAGGTCGGACTGGGACATTATTTATTGTTATTGTTGTTGGCACACAGTGCACACAAACCCTGCTCTCCTTTCCCCTTCCCCCCAGGTCTAAACACACACACACACAGACACACTTTAACAGCTGCTCACACACACACACAAGCCCTTTAACGGGAACACAAGGACAAATACAAACACTTACACACACACCAAGACATACATATACTAACACACAAAGACAGTTTGCACTAAAGGGCACAAGCAGACACATAAAACAAAGCCTTACACAGGAGATGTACACACACATTTACAAACATCTAAGCCAACAGCAAACATTGTTAACACAAAAACCACACACACAGCACTAAAGAGACAGGGACACATAAAAAGGAATCACACACATTACACATTCTCACAGCTCTGATAATGTTTGCCACAAAAATCCAGTGGAACCAATTACGGCTCCGCTCGGCTGGCAAATCAGCCATCAGCGTTAACCTTTTCCTGCCGGAGCGCGAGGAGAACAAAGTCTGACTTCTTCTCTGATAAAATATCGCAGCCCGAGCCGCCTTGAGACACCTTCCTCATCGTTTCCAGAGGCACATGAAGGCAGCTCTGTCCGTCTATTCCTGACAGGAAGTGATCTTTGACTGACTCCAACAAGGACATATCAAGGCTGCGTAGTCCAGCCTGTTCACGGGGAAGTTAGACGACAGATGTGTAGTCGTGCGTTTGCACAGTACCATCAGATCTTTGAAAGAGATTAACTGCAAACCACCCTCACATGGGTTACTGTAACTTTAAAGGGGCCATGTTATGTATCTTGGGGCTTCCCTTTCCTGTAGTGTGTTATATAGGTGTTGTGCATGAAGAAGGTCTCCATTGGACTCCTTTGTTTACTTCTGTGAAATAGTGACATCACGTTGTTACTCTCGCGCTTCTATTTGATAGCGCATTGTACATCATAGATTTAATGAATGAAAGATTGAGGTTAACAATCTTAACAGCACCAGCTCATTTAGCCTTTTAAACAATATCCAGGTGTGCATGTACTGTTCAGGGTGTACGCAGGAATCCTTAAGTCAAAGGTAATTCCTTTTAAGACCTTTTTTAAGACCCTTTCCGTACATTTTAAGACCTCATCTCCACTTTGTTTTAACCGGTTACCTTAGCGACGCATTTCCCCATAACGACGTTGTTTACCAGCAAGGAGAGTTACATGCCAGCAGAAAAAAATGCTCTGAATATTTTACAAGTTACTCTGCTCTGCATGTATGAGGACGAACACACACATGTATGTAAATGCTCATACACAGTCTGTAAACACACACACACACACACACTGTTCTTTTCACCCTCACACCTCTCTGCAGATCACATTTCAAGGCAACACCAGAAATAAAGTTCCCCTGGCAGAGGAGAGCTGCAGAGGAAGGAGGGAGGGAAACGGAGGAGGAGAAGGAGGCTATCGATCGGTTGGAGTTGGCTGTATCCGCGATTGAACTTTATCACGAACACAGAGCATCGCAGCAGGAAGCGCTCTGATGCGCCTCTAAAGGAGAGAACAGAGGATTCTTAACGCTCTTTTCTTCCTTTGCATCTCTCATTCATTTCCATTTCTCTTCCAACCCCCGGCCTTGTCTTTTTACAGAATTCTTTCTCTTTTTTGGCTCTTACATCTTACACTGTCTCCCCTTTGTTTTTTCACTTCTCTCTTAGCTTCAATTTCTCTCTCCCCTTCCAGCGGCTGACTTATTAGCATTCTCTCTGTACATATAATTGATTCCTCATGACTTCCTCTTGTGAAAATGTCATTCATAATTCTGTGTGATAGCTAGCTGGCTGGCTTGCTGGCTGACTGAGTGAGGGGCTGGCTGGCTTGCTGGCTGACTGAGTGAGGGGCTGGCTGGCTGGCTGAGAGGCAAAGTGGCCAGTGACCCATTTGTAGCAGATACAAAGACACTGACAACCAAATCTGATTATAGCAACCGGATCGGGGCCCCCGTGAAACGAATGGCCTAAGCCAGACTGAGCCATAAGCTGTCATTCATCCTTCTGTGCTTTTTATTAGTCTGTTTGAACCTTTATTTTAGCCTGGCAGGTAAATTAACGGCCAATTCTCACCGCTGATTGAGGAGGAAACTGAAGGAGGAGAAAGGGACTTTGAAGAGGAAATAAAGAGGAAGTGCTTCAACGTCAATGTTTTAGAGGAAATGCAAATTCATTTAATTAATCAGCCTGTGTGTGTGTGTGTGTGTGTGTGTGTGTGTGTGTGTGTGTGTGTGTGTGTGTGTGTGTGTGTGTGTGTGTGTGTGTGTGTGTGTGTGTGTGTGTGTGTGTGTGTGTGTGTGTGTGTGTGTGTGTGTGTGTGTGTGTGCACAAGTGTATCCTTAGCAACCAAAATGAGCAAATGGATAGCTGACAGTTGTACTGACCAATTTTTCACACATACACAGATCTATTAAATATTACACACAAACAGGGTCACGTACGTAACAACCACTAGAGCCAACTAAAGCACTAATAGAGGAACACAAACACACCACCCACCCACACACACACACACACACACACACACACACGCTGAGAAGTGCAGATTAAGTTAAGTGCCACCTACACGGCTAACCATCAACAAGATCTCAAAGGCACCTGGGTGCAGCTGACAGAGAGGGTGTGTGTGTGTGTGTGTGTGTGTGTGTGTGTGTGTGTGTGTGTGTGTGTGTGTGTGTGTGTGTGTGTGTGTGTGTGTGTGTGTGTGTGTGTGTGTGTGTGTGTGTGTGTGTGTGTGTGTATAACAGGGAATCTCTAAGCCCTAACAACCCCCCTCCCCTCACGTCTCACTACTCATGTTACAGTGCAGTCCTTATTTAAACAAGAGAGAGGGACAAGCGGAAAAAAAGACGCACAAAAAATGCAAAAACAAGAGGAAGTAAGACGAAGGAAAAACTCAAGATAAGAGAGGCAGGGAGGCATGGAGAGGGCAGAGAGAGAATGAAGAGGGCAGGGGGAGACACAACTGACAAGGTTGGAGTTGAGAGAGACAGACAGACGGACAGAAAAAGAGTGAGACTGACATGGAGAAAGAGACATAAGGAGGTACTTACCGGATGCCTGCCCTGAGGGTACATGATCCCAGGAGAGGGGAGGCTGCCAGTCCGTTTGATGGCCAGGTTCGTCCCCTGGCCCTCCACTGCTCTGCCCTCCACCGGTTACACACACACACTCTCTCTGTAAGTCCTGCTCCTTAGCTGGGTTGAAGGCAGCAGTCGACTTCCAGAGTCTTGTGTTTTTTCTCCTCTTCTTTTCTAGGGCGAATTCCTATTGACACACAACTGAAGAGCGCTCAATCCGTCGCTTCGTTCTCCCACTAATGTCATGATAAAACGAAGCACCAGACTTTACCTCCTCCTCCTCCTTCTTCTCACAGTGAAAGTCTCAATCACCCCACCTCCCCTCAGTGTCTCTCTCCCTTTTCCTCACCCTGGGATCAGTCAAGGTCCACACGTAGTGACACCGAGAATTTCATCCAGGCAGGCTTCCCTCTTCTTCCTCCTCCTCCTCTTCCTCTGCTCCTGGTGCCCCTTCACCCAGCCGACCAATGGAGAGACATACAAACATAAACACACACTCAGCTCCGTGCAAATAGTCTCTGCTGTTTCCCTCCTCTTCAGCCTCTCTCTCTCTGACACACTGAGTCTGCCGCAGAAAAGAGGGAAAGAAGAAGAGAGGAGGGAGAGGAGAAAAGAGAGATAGAGAGGGAGGGCTTTGTTTTTAATCTAAATGTGGAAAAAAAACGCGAGAAGAGCAGGAAAGAACAGCAGGTCAGTGGAGGATCCAGCGGGCTTTTCAGCAGCAAGCCCTAGACTATAATATATTGTGCCTGTTGGCTTCAACACAAACACGACAGGCTGCTAAAGCTCCTCTTAAGGTGGAACTGAGTAGATAGAGACACACAGAGGAAGGGGAGGGAGGGAGCAAAGAGGAGAGAGATGGATCCCTTTTCAATTGTGGTCAGGCAGACAAAGCAATCAGTCATGCACAAAGACTCAAACTGATATGAATCGAGAAGCACACACACAAACGCTCCGACATTCAAATTCATGACAGCTTTGTGGACACACAGGCAGTTCAGTTGCACACACACACAAAGTAGTTACTCAGTGATTATCAGCCAGTTTACACCTTGCATAAATATGACACCGATGATTGGATAGCTGTCCTATCACACGTAATGGCATATGAATCCAGATGTAAGCACACTTATGATGCTCTGATGGACTGATGTGATTACTCAGACCTCCTCAGGAAGTGGTCTGCATTGCATCCAGATGTTTGTCTACTCTACGATGCATCATCATGTCAACCCACATACGTCCCTGCAGAGAAACGTCAACCAAAGAGCAACATAAAAGTAACATTACTCATGAGTAATTGGTTTGGCAGTCGACATGACAAATCAGACCCAGAAAATGGAAGTATGCTTTTTGGGTTTTGTTTGCATAAAGTATTTGCTTCAGTAAAATGCCAACCCACACCAGATGTGTGTATACAAACATTTCATTGTGTGACCTATAACAGTGAAAAGACTGAAACTAATGCAGTTAAACGTGATACAATGAAAAGAGGCATTCTCAAGTAACCAGTTTGTTTGGAAATGCTTCTCAAGATTTTGAACTCAATTTGGCAAAATAAAATGTTATTTTCAATAATCAGCCATCATTAGCCATTTCTGCCTGAAAATCACTATCGATTATTATGAGAATAGTTGCCGTTAATTATTGTGTTTATCAACAAATCAATTTGTAATATAATCCTTACAGCTATTATTGATTTCACTCCGCTTTGACATGTTTCTATTCTGACCATCTGTAAACACTTGCCATACAGGAAGTGATTTATCTTCCATTGCAGCAAAAATAAAATTAGTTTGGAACAGAGCGGGACAGGAATGAGTCCTTAAACCTGGACATGAGTTAGCATCTCGGCACTATCTGTTCGCTTGTCTCGAGATCATTGTTTTGTTGTTTGTTTTTTTCGGTTAATGGCCTGAAATAAAGTCTGTGGTTAACACAAGCTGAATACATTACATCAAGGAAATACATAAGTAAATGCCCCACGTGTGAATGTATGGAGCTTCTTTGTTTCATAAAACAAAAATGAAGGAATGGGAAAATGAAACGACTAAACGTCATCCTGCCGAACATTAGCTGCATTTAGCTTAGCGGTGGTGAAGGGAATTCGTGCAACAGTAATGTAGTTCCTTGATAGCATTACATTTGCTTTTTCCTTCTGGCGATTGCATTTATGGATAAATTGATCTTAAAAGTTGGTGCCAATATGTGATTTATGCTGAATAAAACATGTAAGTACCATTTCCACAGAGCTTAATTTGCGGAATATTCCAATATTTTGTTGATTTTGTTTGAGATGCTAACTTCCCGATCGGCCTACATACTATACATCATCACTGCACCAATGTATCGACGTTCAGTAAGAACTGGGCAGCTGCCACCCAAATAAGAACTGCTACAAACAACAGAAAGTCAAAAGGAAATGTGCATGAAAGCAGGACCGTCACATTGTGTAGTGATATCTGGAAAAACTGCAGTGTGCTCACATTCACTACCAGCCAAAGATCCCATCAAATCAATAAAAGTGAAGTATCTGTGTGCAGCAGTCTGGCCCTGCCGTGTTTTGGCTGCAGTTTTTTATAATGAGTTTATCCAGGGTGGCTCTGCCTTTGAACTTGAACCGAACATTAATCCGACGCTGCAGAATGGGACTCAGTCAGTCTTGGCATCCGTGGAGGGGTTCCCAGTAAGACAGGAACCGCATTTGATAACAAGCGGGTTATCCAGAGGGCAGCTTCAAAGCCACAATTAGGCCACGTAAAGACATCCCATTATCCAAAGCAGCCTTCTAACAACACTATGGATCCATTTGGGGAAACCCAATGATGAATTATTCAATTCAAACTCAGCTAAATTAGTTTGAATTGACTCTGTGACTAGTTTTTAGCCAATGTCTGATGGTTTATTATTACATTACATTGCATTTAGCTGATGCTTTTATCCAAAGCGACTTACAATAAGTGCATTCGACCAACAAGATACAAACTTGAAGAAAGGAGAATCATATAAGTACATCAGGTTTCATTTTCATCAAACATTTCAAGTGCTACTCAACTGGCTATAGATAAGCCAGTCCTTTGTTAGTATATAAGTGCTTTGTTAGCAGTTCTTTGTTAGTAATTCTATCGCTCGAAGTGGAGTCGAAAGAGATGAGTTTTCAGTCTGCGCCGGAAGGTGTGTAAGCTTTCTGCTGTCCTGATGTCAATGGGGAGCTCATTCCACCATTTTGGAGCCAGGATAGCAAACCCACGTGTTTTTGCTGATGGGAACTTGGGTCCCCCTCACAGTGCATTCACAGCATGGTACGCAGGTACCAGTGTCTTGAAGTGGATTCTAGCAGTTACTGTAAGCCAGTGAAGTGAGCGGAGGAGCGGCGTGCTGTGGGAACATTTTGGAAGGTTGAAGACCAGACGAGCCGCTGCATTCTGGATGAGCTGCAGAGGTCGGATGGCACATGCATTTAGACCAGCCAGGAGGGAGTTACAGTTGTTTTCTGGGTCAGTTGGGGACGCATCCTCCTGATGTTGTAAAGCGTGTATCTGCAGCAGCGGGTTGTAGCAGCGATGTTTGCAGTGAAGGACAGTTTGTTATCTAGGGTCACACCCAGATTCCTTGCAGTCTGAGTCGGGGAAACAACAGAGGTGCCGATGTTGATTGTTAGGTCAAGAGTGGGACAATCTTTTCCCGGAAGGAAAAGCAGTTCAGTCTTGTCAAGGTTGAGCTTGAGGTGATGAGCGGACATCCACTGAGAGATGTCAGCTAGACAAGCAGAGATGCGTGCAACGACCTGGGTCTCTGAGCAGGGAAAGGACAGAATTAATTGGGTGTCGTCAGCGTAGCAGTGGTATGAAAAACCATGCGGGCTAATGACAGATCCGAGCGAGTTTGTGTACAGGGAGAAGAGGAGGGGACCAAGAACAGAGCCCTGAGGGACCCCTGTAGTTAATTGACAAGGGTCGGACTCGGACCTTCTCCAAGTTACCCTGTAGGTATGGTCTTTGAGGTATGAGGTGAGGAGGGAAAGTGCAGAGCCTGAAAAAACCATGCGGGCTAAAGGTAATGGTTATTATGTATTTGTACTCTAAGAGAGGATATTTGGAGAAAGGAAATAATGTATACATTTCAATACAGTACTGTACATAAAGTATACAATATCATTCAATCAAAATACTTTATTAATCATTTAAAATTAAATTAAACTATTTTGTGAAAGCATAAATTGTCAACCATACAGTCACAATATTGATATTCAGATATTCGGTCAAAAATATGTATATAATATTTTCTTCATATTGCTCATCCTTACTACTACATTTCAAATAAGGAATGGCACATTCAATGGTTTACAAATGAAACAAAATTCACACGACATTGTTTTAATTAAGCCTTGGTGGGGTTTTAACTAATTATAACTGTGACTACTTTGAGCATTTTGTAAGTAAGTGTTATATATATTTAATGTTGAGTTTGTTTTGTATGTATCTAGAACTCTAAGAGAGAACATAGGGAGCATTTAGAGGAGAAAATAATGAACACTTCTTGATGTATCGATGAAAACGGTGATGAAGGACTTGTATTAACAGCATGAGAGCGCTGATACTAAACCGGTTGAAACTATTACCCAGCAAGCATCATTCAAAAGTCCATTCCCATTTCCATAAAATCATACAATCGTTCGTGGGTGAAAGCGAATGGAGGTTAAGAAGTAAGTTGATTGTCTTTGTAGAAATCAATTTGCAAATCAATTAAACAGTTTACTTTTTTATTACTTTTACTACTTTGTATTTCTATCATATTCCATCTTCCAATATTTTGTATTAAAAGATTAGATGTAATGTCTTCTGTGATTGAATGACTATGAAATAATAACTACTACAACTATTATAAGTAATTGCACTTTTCTTACAACATTCAAGAAAAGTTCGAGACAAAAGCCATCCAACCTTTCAAAAATAGCATCACCATCTGGTGGATATTTCTACTTATAAGGTTAATGGTTGTGAGTTTGAGAATACCTCAGCACCTTCACACCTGAGGGATAGGTTAAAGTGTCTGAGTTACCTGAGCTGCAGGTGTTCAGACAGCAGGAGGATGTCCTTACACACAGCGAGGGAACATGCTCACTTCACTAAGAGACACAAGCTGTTCCATAATGTTGCACCTGGTTGATATGTTATATATTTATACTGTAATCAGGGTTCATACACTTTTTCACCAATGATTTTCAATTACTTCTCCATGACCATTACCTAATTTTCCATGACCAAACATTTTTATTATGTATATTTATATAGTCTTAAAGTTACCACCGGCCCTTTGAGTGCAACAAAAAAATAAAAATAGAAGTTACACAATTAACGAAATACACTTCCAGTACCAGTAACAGTTGTGAGATAGAAGCTAAGTGACAGGATTTAAGATTCTCATTGCCAACGACTTCACTTCAGACGTTATGCAAACACAAACAGAGCAATTCAATCTTTGAATATCTTAAGCTAATGTAACATTGTTAAAGCTTTCACAAAACAACAGTACAGTCCACTTGATAAATGGCCATGACATTTTGTGAGGGAAGTTGTGCTTCCCAGAGAATCAATCGTTTCAGTTTCGGACACTTTTCCTCCTCCTTTTTCCTGTTCTACTTCCCATTACACCCACCACCATCACTACCATTCCCCATGAAGCCCATTGCACTAATCAGCATTATCTAATTGTCTTGAATGGATTATGTAGGTAATTATTCCCCCGTCTCCTTACTCATGGTTGAGAGAGACAGATGGGCATGTATCCACAAGTTAATGTGATGCATTACCTGACTCTTCTCTTATTGCACTATTTCACTATTTATTTTTGTATTTACTTGCACTATTTTTTCTGTTTTATTGTGTGGCACTGTTGATGGAGCCTGTCACCTAAGATTGTCATCGACATAACTACACTGTAGCTATGTACGTATGACAACTAAAAGCCTTGAACCTTGTGTTTTCATTCACATTTTTCGTGCCAACATACGTGGGGTTGTATTGATGTGGCTCCAGCGCCCTTCTTTTACTTTTTTTTAGCAACATTTCTCCTAAAAAGAAGCAAGAGATGCAAAAATAGCAACTGCAGTTTCTCTTAAGATGTTGAACGCATCAAACAGAGTGCATTATACTGACCTCTGCCTTTGTGATACATGAGGAAGTTCAGGGCTGCTGAGGGGATCCACAGAGGAGAGTCAGCACCTTCAGAGTGGCCGTCAGCACAATCTGAAACATAGTGGAGGAACAGTGAAGACACTGAGTTCACCTTGCAAAGCCCCACACAGCATAACCAGGTCACACAGGCTGACAGCTAATGTGCATTCATTCAATCAGCTAATAAACATTTCTGACAGAACAGCAGCAGTCATCTGTGTCAACAGTCAGATATTAGTTTATTTGAGGAGTATTAAGATAACATTGCCTCAAGCTTTGGTTACAAAAATAAGAAATGGGGCCTACTGTGAAGAGTCAACACTGGAAGTATCCAAAAGATCATATTTAATCCAAAAAATGTGGGTTTTCTTACTGCAATACCAAAGGCTTATCACTTCAGTGTAAGACAACAATACTGTAATAAGATATAACAATGGAAACGCTACTAAATACTAGGTTTCATATTCATGCTAAAGGGGTTTTTAAATAAAATTATCATGACATTTTGCCAACTTTGCTTATTTTTGGTCATAAACCTTCACCAAACTCTGCTACAAAAACACAACGGTATTATATTGTTAGCATCCTAAAGTTAGCCTACCTAGCATACAGAAATTATACAAATGTAGTTGATAGACAAACAAATAGACAAGAGACAATTTGTCCATGAATTTAAACCTTTAAAACATAAACTAACGGTCGTTTGAGACACTTTTACTTACATTCAACCCAGCTCACCTGTCAGTTCGTTGAGTTACTGTATTGTTGTTTATATACTTTGACATCAACAACACGCAGTAAAGACGAGGGAAACTCGAGTTTAATGCGTTCACATCTCAATTTAGGGAAAATACAGAAGCATCTCTTCGGTTCCACCTTAAAAGCCCTCCTTGTTTGAGAGTTGACTCTGCATTCTGATTGGCTAAAAGGTGCTTCGTTCTAACCAATCGTTCTGAGGGTACCCCACGTTGGGTCCTGATGTCACGAGGTAATCAGACCAATAGCGTGCCGACCCTGCAGCTGAATGGGTGAGGGCGGCGGCGGAGAGATGAGGAGTCTGTGGGGATTGTGGGCATTGAAGTCCCAATTATTCTGCACACAAACACAAACACACACACACACACACACACACACACACACACGCACGCTGTCAGTCACGCTACATAAATGCTCAGTAAATCCGCCGTTAATTTCAATCCTCCTATTTGTCCTGCGCACGCACGCACGCACACACACTCACAGTGGGTAAACAACTCTACTGAGACTTGTCCGGCTCGAAATTAAAGATTTTTTTCCTGGCCAATTTTCTATATTCCACTTCAAACACTGAAATCAAAATAAGTAAATGGGTGGCCTTCTAATGAGGCACATGGAGCAACATAAATCACAACCTGCAGGGATGTAAGAAGTCGTCTGTGACACACAACCTGCAGTGTCTGTGTTTCTGCTTTGAAATGCTGCAGCCAATTTACTCCTTTTATGTTTGTCTGTTTAGATGTGTTGTGTTCCTTTCTTTCTTTCTTCCTTGCTCACACACACCATGAGACACTAACACGCGATTGTTTGTTCTGCTTCCCATATGTCCTCAATGCTGCATATAGTTTTCTATACACTATGTTACACACCTCCATACATACTCCCTGTCAGAGTCCATTGCTTGTTGCATGCATCTTATTTCAAAGTGATATTGGGATATTTGTCGTGTCTCAACGCGTCACCATGATAACTCCCTATAACACTGCTGCTGGTGCAGATTAAAGAAAATCTGCTGACTGCAATTTTTCTCACTGTGTTGTATTTACTTGTGTGGGAGGCTGACGTAAAGCCTTATGGACAGGGGACATGTCTTTTTTTTTTTTCAAACATACTGTCATAGTTATGAATGTGTGGCTGCAGGGTGGGGAAAGAAGTCCCGACTGTATCTAATTATTAAAGAAATCCATGATGGGGCGCACGCAGTGGGTTCATTGCTGACTGCGAAGTTCAGTGTATTAATACGTAATTTGCATTTTCTGCATACTTTCTCCTTCTCAACCTTCCTCACACACATCACGTTTTCTTTACTTAGTCGTGTTGAGTGCTCCTTGGTGGTGGGGAGAAGTGGGTCTGCATGGTTTAAAGAGGATGCTATTAATGGCGAAAATGCCATATCTACCTTTTCTGCAAAAGATCCTGATTGATGTCTAAAAACAATCACGTCACCGAACTCGATAATCATCATAGCTGTTTAAGATGTGTTATAATTGAGACGCATCAAACTAAGGTTTTTTTGTCTAAAATGTTAGCTTTCAGAAGCTTATTGACCACATTAACCAGGATAACCCAAGATATTCCATTTTTAATACACATAATTGAAATATTCCCTGCATTATATGCATGAATTGATTGTTGAACAGGCTCAAGGGCCCAAAGTGTCAGAAAGTCAGTCAATTGGGCAGAGACTGAAAAGAACTGGAAAAGAAACCTTAGAAAAAGAAAGGACTAGAGCGACCAAAACAACGCAATAGTGATTAAATTCAGCTGCAAAAGGACAAAAAGAGACACAGTGACAACAAAGACTCAAAATGACGGCATGAGTTACAAAACAGCTGCTAATATACAGAAAGTGACAATACATAAACACAACATGACTACAAAGCGACTGAAAATGATTACAAAGACACACACAAGGACAACAGAGAGACACAATAAAACCTCAAAAAGACAAACACACAAAGATAAACAAGAAATAGAGAGAATGACTTCAGAAAGACACGAGTGGTCCTTGAGTTAAGATTCATTGGTGAAAATCTTCATTATAATTTGTTCCGTTCTGTTCCGTTTTATAAGAGGATATACGGGTAATGAAATGAAAGATGAGGACATAAATCCATCACCAACTGACCTCACACACACACACACACACACACACACACACACACACACACACACACACACACACACACACACACACACACACACACACACACAGTCTCACACAGTCTCACACACACACACACACACACACACACACACACACACACACACACACACACACACACACACACACACACACACACACACACACACACACACACACACACACACACACACAGCCTAGAGGGACGACACACACAGTTGGCACTCAGCGGCCAGTCAGTGAAATGATCTGCGCTGAGTAATCCGTGCAGTAATAGGAAACGTCAGAGGGAGAAACTCTAGCCCTATGATGTGGCACTCTGGATAAACTCTGGTCTGGTTTAAATGTTGGATAAATAGACGCCTATTCACACACTGGCACACACACACCAACCGGCGAATATAAGTGCCATGTGCGCGGACCTGCTGTGTGCTACGGGTCCCTCAGGGCCCGCTAACACATGTGATCTCCTGACCTCGCAGTGCAAACATTTGGCATTTCTATGTAAGGATATATATACGTGTGTGTGTGTGTGTGTGTGTGTGTGTGTGTGTGTGTGTGTGTGTGTGTGTGCGTGCGTGCGTGCGTGCGTGCGTGCGTGCGTGCGTGCGTGCGTGTGTGTGTGTGTGTGTGTGTGTGTGTGTGTGTGTGTGTGTGTGTGTGTGCTGTTTGCTTGTGCGTGCTTTGACCTCTCTGGGTGTGATTGTGTGTGTGTTCCTGCAGGATCAGTGTGACTTCCTGGCAGTGCGTGTGTGGGACATGTGCTGTAACACTCCGCGCCACAATTAGCCTCGTGCAACTTATTTCCTGCTCCAAGCTGCAGGAAAGAACGGTGTGTGTGTGTGTGTGTGTGTGTGTGTGTGTGTGTGTGTGTGTGTGTGTGTGTGTGTGTGTGTGTGTGTGTGTGTGTGTGTGTGTGTGTGTGTGTGTGTGCGTGCGTGCGTGTGTGAGTGTGTGGGAGGAAACTTAATGAAATAGTGCACTTGTTTTAGAACAATGGAGCAGGATAGCCATCAGGAACAGGAAGCTCAAGCAGCCAGTGAACTCTTTATGGACAAACACTATTATGTTTTTGACTGAATAAGATTACAGTTCAGTTAATCATGTGTTTCACTCCACACAATCACGGGACACATGTTTATTTCAGACCATTCAGAAGAAAAACAAAGTATAATTGTTTTTGCTGGATTACAAAGCAACCCTTAAAAAACATGCCATTACTGAACGTAACTTTTGCAAAAGTTTCTCATGTCAAATGTCAACAATTAAAAAGCATTATCTTTTAAAATGTCTGTGCGTGGCAGCTTCAGTATGTTCTATGTAATGTACATTGTATTTACATTGCAAATAAAAGGGGTAATGCAACTTAAACAATTCGTCCATGAAGAGAAAGACCATTGTTACAGTTATTTAAAATTCAAACATTTGAAAGGTCGGTGGTGGGAGGCAAGTGAATCTGCTGCACTCCCATCCACCAACCAACATCCACAGACTTCCTTTCCTCCTCGCTATGTGAATGGGTTCAATCATCCTGAATTATAACAATCATGAACTGGAAACTTGCTGTGAAAGGGTTAATGTTTTAAGATGAAAACATACGCTAAAGGCAACACTGCTTTTCCATCTGTGTAGCCCTTAACTGGATCCAAATGTATAATAAGAACATCATGCAGTGGTGAAAAAGACTTAAAGCTTGCGATTGAGACTGAAAACTCATTAGGAAAATGTTTACTGGGGTAATAAATCAAATGGGAAGTAGGGTAATTTTCTCATAGTCTTCTAGCAGTGGATTTGTCCCCCTATTGGCCGTTAAAGAGAATGCAGATTCAAGGCATTACCGCATTGGATTCTCTTTTCGGGTACGATTAAGTCTCTAATGTTATCCCAATAGATTTGGATATAAATAAAGTTAGCCTAGTGGAATTTGATATGCATCTGTGCAGGTGGGTGTACCGTATCTAAGTGTGTGTCTTTCTGTATTTGTAGCCACACACACACACACACACACACACACACACACACACACACACACACACACACACACACACACACACACACACACACACACACACACACACACACACACACACACACACACACACACACACACACACACACACACACACACACACACACACACACACACACAGGATGGATGTGAAGCTCTGTGGGCTGGAATACACATATGGCTGCCACTACACATCTGTCATTGCACATGTGATGAGTTTTAATGCATGTGCTTGTATAAAATATAAATATAATATATGTGTGAGTGTTTGAGCACAATATGTTCTTGCATGAATCAGTGTGTGAGTCTGTGAGTATATCGGTGTATGCAGATGTGTGTGTACTATGAGTAAGTAATTTGTGTGCAAAGTAAATTAGGATATTATGTGAATCATACATGTGCCATATGAGGGTCTGTTTCTTAATGTATGTGTGTGTGTGTGTGTGTGTGTGTGTGTGTGTGTGTGTGTGTGTGTGTGTGTGTGTGTGTGTGTGTGTGTGTGTGTGTGTGTGTGTGTGTCCTAGCATTACCATCCTTGTGGGGACCTACATCTGTTTACAGTACAGTCACGTGTGGGGACTCGCCTCCCTTAGGGGGACATAGTGGAGGTCATTAATTTTAGGGTGAAGACTTGGTAAGGGTAAGGGTTAGGATAAGTCTCCAGGAAATGCATGTAAGTCAATGCATTGTCCCCTGAAGTGATGTATACATGGTATGTGTGTGTGTGTGTGTGTGTGTGTGTGTGTGTGTGTGTGTGTGTGTGTGTGTGTGTGTGTGTGTGTGTGTGTGTGTGTGTGTGTGTGTGTGCGTGCTTGGGTAAATGTCTGTGTCTGAAAGCATCTATTCTCAGAACATTTACATGTGCGTGTGTACAGCGCAGTATATAGTATGTGTTTTTTTGTGTGCATAATTAACGTGTGTGTGTAGTCCCTCTAGGCTGTGTGTGTGTGTGTGTGTGTGTGTGTGTGTGTGTGTGTGTGTGTGTGTGTGTGTGTGTGTGTGTGTGTGTGTGTGTGTGTGTGAGAGTGAGTGAGTGTGTGTGATCAAGCTGCCTGGCACAAGCCAATTGTGTGACTAATAGGAACGGAGTCAGACTGCAGTGAATAAACACCTCCTCCTCTTCAGTCATCATCTCTCTCCTGCTGCTTCTATCTCTCCTGAATGCACATAACAGTATTTTATTCTTTCTTTGTCGTCATGTCACACACACACACAAGCCCCTGAACACACACAGATGCATTAACATTTTCATTTATCAAAAGTCAACAGCGTTAAGCAGGAACCTACTGAGCTAATATTTTTGAGTAAAACATCCACATTTAGGCCCCACTTCATTTGTTTCTCTATCCTCGATCATTTGCACTAACACCAGGTGAATAAATCCATGTATTTGTGACAGCTGGTCATTTATCCAGCAGCGGCACGGAGTCGCTGTGCTTTGTTTTACTTCTCTGCATGCTGCTCTATACAGCCTGCATACACAACGACTCTCAGGTCTTTCTTCAGTTCAATACACCTCGCTGAAAGAGACAAATGGCTTCATCAATAATTCTAATCAACAGGCTTAAGGAATGACGGATTACATGAAATGGCATTACATCATCAGGATACAGAAATATATTCCCTTAGTTATATTTGTTACAAAATAGGGATTACTACCAGGATTATATACATTCAGGGGTATTTTGTTCATCCCAAATTGATAAATTGTTGTCACATATCAACAGTAGAAAAGATATGCTATCAATAAAGTATCTAAAGAAAACTGAATAAATAAGAGTACTATAACAGATAAAATACAGACATAGTATGAACTTAATACAAAAATGTGCAACGTTATTTACAGCGCAATGCCTCTGTTGTGATTGGTCAACCATTCAGAGATGTCCCGCCCCTTATCACGTACAAGATGTTTGAGCGCTAGCCAATAGAAACACAAGTGTTAAATTGTGATTTCACTATGTTAAGGAAGTAAACAAAGGAGTCCAATGGAAGTTTCAGGCGGGGGGAAATGTGGCATAGAGAAACTCTGGGATGTTAGCCTTTGCAGACCATTTACATGCACACAAACCTGTCCAACACACGGCATGAAAGAGAACACCCAAAAAAGCATAAATGGGCCTCTTTAATGTCACCCTCCTAACCCTGCAAATCACAGAGAAATATCAATCTTTCTCTACCTGCACCCCCTTCTTTTTACTCTCTTCCTCTACCTTTTTCTTTCTCTCACTCTCTTTTTAAACATTTCGACAGTAGTGTGCATTATGTAAGTGTAAAACGTTCTGGCTGGGTGCTAGCGACCAGATGCAGAGCGTTCAAAAACACACGGAGAGGAAGTTAGAGAGGTGAGGCAGACTGAGAGAGAGCAGATGCATGTGCGTGTGAGGAATGCTGGATCGGGTGTGTGTGTGTGTGTGTGTGTGTGTGTGTGTGTGTGTGTGTGTGTGTGTGTGTGTGTGTGTGTGTGTGTGTGTGTGTGTGTGTGTGTGTGTCTTGTCCAAGGTGCAGATGGCAGATGTCAGTGTTGAAAAATTCATGATGCCATGTTTGGAGATTCCTGGGGGATATATTGTTGTTCAACTGGCCTTACAGAGCTGAGCACACACACACACACACACACACACACACACACACACACACACACACACACACACACACACACACACACACACACACACACACACACACACACACACACACACACACACACACACACACACACACACACACACACACACACACACACACACACACACACACACACACACACACACACACACACACTGTGCCTGTGAGCCCCATGTGTGTGTCTGTTAAAAGATATGGAATCAAAGACAATGTTACATTTGAGAGAGATGTGGAGTCACACTGAAGCCGAGAAATCAGAAATATTTTTGTTATTTGGATTTCTTCTGGATTCTTTTTCGTCAGCCTCTCGGATTTCTTTGTATCACGAAGTTGACGGATCCGTCTAACAGTCGAGTGAATATTTCACAAAAGTATTCACAAAAATAATGTTAGTTCTGAACATTTCCAACAACTACATATTATATATTATACTATATTTCATTGACATAACTTGAACACAAATATCAGGCAGAAGTTTATGTTGCAATTATTTTTGCTACCTACATTATTGATACTCAAAAATCATCTGAGACAGACTTAAAGTGGACCTATTATGCTATATTGGAAAAATATATTGTAGGGTCATACCTATACAAAACATGTCTGTGAAGTTTTTTGCTTAAAATACCAAACAGTTCACAGTTAAATTCTGCTGTGATAAAACGCCATCCTGTTCCAAACCACATCAAAGATTATTTCTGAAACAGAATGGAGCTCAAATGCTTTTTCTCTTGCGGGTTTATCACAAGGTGAGTTCCTTTTTTTATTTCCTGCTTTTTAAACACAGTACAGCACAGTCCGAATCTGTATCTGCTCGTTGTACACCCGTTTTTAAAAGATTTGGGTACGGAGCAGAGCCGGCCCGACCCATTAAGCGACATAAGCGGCCCCCTAGCAAAAAAAATAAAATCTCAGTACACCGTCGCCGTGATAAGTATGTTTAATTCATTGTGTTAATATGCCTAGATTGCCTACTCTGAAAGTCATGTATATTATTGACTCAATAATATAATACATTAACCGTGCTTTACCTGAACCTCATCATGACACTAGAGAGGACGGCAGGATTATAATTTCCCGTGTTCAGTGAATGCAACAGAGACAAGACACCAGATCAACCAGAGAGTTGAATGGAAATAAACATCTGTCTTATTGGCTGACAGGTACCTATCCTGTGAGCTGTGACAATGTTTAAAATAAACTGTCAGTCGGACTCAGAGTTTTTGGAGATGGACATAAGAAAATAAATTCTTAAAAAATATGACAATTCTCAAGTGGTGGCTCACACAACAACCCCAGAGCCACCTCTTGAGCCAGGTAAACAAGGTATGTAAATGTCAGTAAACTTCCAAGTTATGCGAACATGTAAGCAAAGCATAAATTACAGCTGCGTTGACGTTACTTTGAATCGCGGGGGTAAGCTAAACCGTTAGCAAGTAGGTATAGCTAGCCGGATATATTAAATAAACACTTTGTCATACAATCTAAATGTAATGTTTTTTAGCATTACCTGGTGATTTCAAAGAAAGTTCTCTGCGAAATGTTGACTTACTGTTCGACATGAAGCTAGAAGCTACCTTACAGTACACAGTTGATCCTGAGTCCTGTCAGTTAAAGTGTTTCATAGTTAGCTTAGCTAAGCATCAACCTAGCACTGAAATATATGGATGTATTTGCAGCAGTAAATGTGGCTGTTTGGCCGCTGACGTTGCCATAACAACACCTGAATTTAAATGTTTAAATGTGACTGTGACAGATTTTTGCAAGAAATTATAATTCTTCTGAATGATATTCCTATTGACAGCTAGTTTCTATGTGAACATTATGAGATGGACAGCCAGAGAGAATAAATGAAAAACAGTTATGAAATACTATATGACAAAACAAGAATACAGTTTAAGTGATTTGTAAATTATCCATAAAGAAAAATCTGCTTACAGTTCTGTTTCATATTGGTGTTGAGAGATGTATCCATAGATCCCTTAATTTTGCTCTCAAAGTGCACCAGATTGATGCTTTTAACTTCAATATTTAAAAAAAATATCTTCCCGGGGGAGCATGCCCCCGGACCCCCCTAGAGGAGGAGAGGACCCCCCCTAGAAGAGGTTAGGTCCACGGTGTTTACATACTTATCTATGTGTGCTTATGCTAACATCATAAGACAAAAGTTGGTTTCGTGTTGTGTGTAGTGAGAACGCGCTAGAGTGAGGGGGGGCCCCCAAGCCAAAGCTCGCTTAGGGCCCCCAAAAGTCTAGGGCCGGCCCTGGTAAGGAGGAAAAGAGAGAGGGTTTTATTTTGTGACGCTGCGTGAGTTCCCCGACACACCGGGGACACATATTTATGTATAAAAGACATCACAGTGCATTTTGCATGATAGGTCCCCTTTAACTTCACTAAGACTCAAGCATGGTCTCAACTCGTAACCTAAACTTCTATATACATTTTGTAATTCATGTTTAGTTTCACAATTTGATGAATTACTTGGTTTATAATAGGGGGTATCTTCACAATCCGTTTAAACAAAAAAATGTAGGCTACATGCATATGTGCAATTGAACGAAACAAAGACTAAACTCTTTATCAACGGGATTATTATGAGAATTAATACATTGGAATAAGTCCCTGATTTCCAAAGACGTTTGATTTGTTATTGCGGCTATGTGAAGTAGCGCTCAGGGAAATGTTAACTTTATCACAATTAGGACGCTAACATGCTGATGCTAAGCAGGTTTCATGTTTACCTAGTTAACTTTATTAAGCCTGTTAGCATGCTAATGTACGATGGCCGACAGGTAAATGGACTTCATCGTCCGAAAACATTTATTTTCAGTGTCCCGCTTTCCGTTGTGTGTTGAGCTTCTTGCAGCGTTTTGTAAATGCAGCGTTTCGTTAGAAAACGCTGCGTATGTTTTGTCAAGTTGGTGAAGATGTTTCTTCATTTCAATGTGTTTTGGAACATTTATGTTTTTATATTTGCATAGTTTCTGAATCTACGGTGCGTGTCTCCTAATGGTACAGTAAGGTTTTGGGTCGTGGTCGGTCGTGGTCGGTCACGGTACTAATGTTTGCTAATTAGCACTGAGCACAAAGTAGAGCTGAAGCCAATAGGAAATAAATCATTAGTCATTGAGAAAAGTATTTGACTAAAACTGTTTTTTACCAGATGAAAATATTGGAGAGTCACAAAGGTTATTACACTTCATCTACAAATCTAATGCCAATCATATAGGCCTTGAGATATTTGTCAACAAGTGTGAGACCCACAGAGAGATATTTGGATCCCTGGAGCCATGACGAAACAAAGACGAACATAGACGGTACAGAAGAGACAGAAATAACGTACACTGAACAAAAATATAAACGCAAAACTTTTGGTTTTGCTCCCATTTTTCATGAGATGAACTCAAAGATCTAAAACATTTTCTATATACACAAAATAACCATTTCTCTCAAATATTGTTCACAAATCTGAAAAAATGTGTGATAGTGAGCACTTCTCCTTTGCCGAGATAATCCATCCCACCTCACAGGTGTGGCATATCAAGATGCTGATTAGACAGCATGATTATTGCACAGGTGTGCCTTAGGCTGGCCACAATAAAAGGCCACTCTGAAACGTGCATTTTTGCTTTATTGGGGGGGTCTGGGGGGGTCCGAAAACCAGTCAGTATCTGGTGTGAGGGGTAGGGTTAGGTTAGGTAAAAGCTACCAGATCTCCCCATGTCGCCCGACGACTTCATGGTTATACAGAGATCCAAGGAAAGGCACGCGCACTAGAGGACGTGTCGGCACATGCCCTAGCTTAGCATCATGACTGAGTCATAAATATGTAAAAGTGAAGTAGACAGAGTAATTTAAGCTTGAAGAACAGAGACAGGGAGGTTCATTAGTGGTTACCGCAGAAAACTCCCCTTGCCGCAATGGCCGTATCTGTTTATAACCCGTTTCCTTTCGTCATCCCCCAAGGGGGCTCGGACCAGAAGGGGTTGGAAAAGCAGAATGAAAAAACAGGGGAGAGAATGTGGTTTTAGGATTAGGCAATGGAGCCAGAGTGGTTAAGATTAGTGATCCGACTGAGGGTCGCTGGTATTCTTGGGGAACCAAATAGTCCGCAGTTAGATTAAAGATGTTCTATTATTTGATATTTATTTAAGAGTGTACCAAAAGTGGATTTTAATTGTTGGAATTGAAAGTCAGATAGCTTTTTATGGAGATGTATATTAGGATTAGGCAAGTAGACAGAGTGGTTAGGTTTAGAGATCAAATTAAAGATAAGATGGTCTACTAATTGATGGATATTAGCTTTAGTTTAGGCATAAAGTCTGAGTGGTTAAGTTTAGGGGTAAGATTAAAGATTAAGTGCTACATTTATTGTTGAACGATGGAGGATCATTATTCTCCCCTAATTAGTAGTCTGCATAAAAACAGAAGGAGTACCCTTTTTATGGAGATGTATATTAGGATTAGGCAAGTAACCAGAGTGGTTAAGTTTAGAGATCAATTTAAGGATAAGATGGTCTACTGTTTGATGGATATTAACTTAAGTTTAGGCATCAAGTCTGAGTGGTTAAGTTTAGGGGTAAGCTTAAGATAAGGTTAGGGTAATGTTGTGAATCGAGTGACCTGTGTTCGTCGTCCATAACATACGCCTGCCCTTACCATAACCCCACCACCACCATGGGCCTACCCAACCCAGCGCCTCACACTGAGCTGACAATGAGCCACATTTTCTACTTTATTACTGCTTTTAGTTACTGCAGCTGTGTGTGTTTAGACACAGTTGTTTACAGTGGTTTTATTTAATTTCTCTGCATGCTTTAGCTTTGTTCTCAGTGTGCAGATTAGCACATTACAGAATATCTAATTTGACTGTTGTTTTACTCCAAGTTTTGTTAGCCTAAGCGCAATGTGTTTATTTGTTTATATTCATGTCATAAATAAACAAATGCCTCCATCTCCTAGTGACCCATCAGAGTTTCTACATTACACACGTTTTTTTTGTATGCTTCATCAAAAGGTATTTAAATACATGGAGCTTTAGGCCTCCTTTCAGGTTATTGTAGACCAAGTTTAATATGTAACTCAATGTTATTCATACGTAATACAGGGTCCCTGCTCCATTTCTCTTTCAGGTGAAGGGTCTTTGGGCTGAAACACATTGAAGACCCCTGGGTTAAAGGTTTCATCAATTGAGTGGTGCAAGAATGAGTCCTAAGACCCAGAAATGAGTTTGCATTTTACAACTTCCTGTTCCCTCGTCTCGAATTCAGTCAGTCAGTTTTTCGTATGCCTAAAATAAGGTCTGTGATTAACCCAAGCTGAGGAGATTTTTACGTTTTGTTCTATAACATAAACTACGTCCGTCACTCGTGAATATCCAACATTTCTATGTGTCATAAAAAAGGCGGTTGTTAACAAGTGACTAAATGAGACAGCTAAACATCACCACGGCAAACATTAGCCGCCTTTAGCTTAGCAGTGGTGCACAGCCATGCGACCCTTATGTACTCTGGTGATTTACTTCATGGGATTGCATTTAAGTTTGAAAAATGTGGTGTTACTAATTAGATATTATCCTGCTGAACTATCGTGTTAAATATCATAAATGACTGTTTGCCACCAAGGGGGAAATCCCATGCGATGCTAACTTTGGGGACAGCCTCCAAATGTGTCTAACTGCATGACTCCAGATCAGCTGCAGCTCTGCTCTCATGCTCTGCAGCTACCGCTCAGCTTTGAACTGAACGTAGGCGGAGATAAAGAAGATGATCAGATGTTGTTTCTACTTGTGGCGCGTACTGCCCTGACATACTGTCGTGTACTTCTGCACACATAAATGATCAACACACACATGCACACACCAACACTGAATGAGCATAGTGGTACACACACATTAATGCACTATGGGAAGCACAAACACACACACGTGCATGTTTAAACAGAAACTCATATCTATGTCACTGCAGGCAAATGAGCACACATATCAACACAGGAACACAAATCATTACACACATAATGAACACACACACACACACACACACTTGGCACATTTCCTGGGCCATGTGATGCTAATTAAGTTTAGAAAGTAAAAGTATTACACCTGGGATGTTCCACCCCAACCCATAATATTAACCCTGTCTCGAAATTAGACCACACACACACACACACACACACACACACACACACACACACACACACACACACACACACACACACACACACACACACACACACACACACACACACACACACACACACACACACACACACACACACACACACACACACACACACACACACACACACACACACACACACACACACACACACAGTTAAACAGAGTGACATTAGTAACGCTAACCCTCTGAGACAGATCCACACCGTGCAAACCAGCCATCAAACGCAGCTCACCTCCCCAAACATTAACCTAGTTTCCTCCCAGACTCCCCTCCTCTCCTCCCTCCTCTCCTCACATTCCTGTTCTCCGTGGCAACCGTGTCCGTGACTGGGTAAAAGGAGGAAATGGCATCATCCGGAGCGAAGAGATATGAACTGAAGGGAACACGAACATAGAGGAGGAGTGAAGGGGAGTGAAGGAGTAAAAGGTTATCAGTCGTTTTGCCATAAACTGTTAAAGGAGAGGTTTATCCAGAGGAGAGGCCCTTACACACTTTTAAATAACTATTTTAAATTGCATATCAGTACATTTTCTCAAACTGTAAATACTTCATCACAGAACAGGAATATTTAACAGTTCCTAAGAAGATTTTTGTGAGCTGTTGCATAATGATTAAACCATTATAAAACTACGACACTGAGGCTCCACAACTTTATTACTTCTTTCAATCTTGACAAGGCCATGCCAAAGCCACTTTTTACCTTTCATTATAAAAGCCTGAGACATATAATATTGGCAGGTTGTCATTTCACATTGTCGTGCCATTCATTCGTACTGATATTCTGGAGGTTTGGGGGTCTGAATAAGTCTAAAGACCTGGGTGAAGTGACCCTTTGAATAACTCCAGAGTTTTGGGGGGTTTTTCAGGCAAGTGGAGCAGAGTAACCTTGTCTGGCCAAATGACACCATCTGGCAGGAAGAAGGGACAGCGTGGTCAGCCAGAGAATGTGTGTGTGTGTGTGTGTGTGTGTGTGTGTGTGTGTGTGTGTGTGTGTGTGTGTGTGTGTGTGTGTGTGTGTGTGTGTGTGTGTGTGTGTGTGTGTGTGGCCTAGCATTACTATACTTGTGGGGACCTAAATCTGTTTACATGGCTTCCCTTATGAGGACAAAATGGAGGTCCCCATGAGGGGAATCATTCATTTTAGGGTGAATACTTGGTTAGGTGTAGGATTAGGTTAAGGGTTAGGGTAAGGGTTAGGCATGTGTTGGTTATGGTTAAGGTTAGGATAAGTCTCCAGGAAATGCATGTAAGTCAATGTAATGTCCCCTGAAGTGATGTATACATGGTGTGTGTGTGTGTGTGTGTGTGTGTGTGTGTGTGTGTGTGTGTGTGTGTGTGTGTGTGTGTGTGTGTGTGTGTGTGTGTGTGTGTGTGTGTGTGTGTGTGTGTGTGTGTGTGTGTGTGTGTGTGTTACTTTGACAAAAAGCGATGCTGTGTGTCCGGTTGGATGATTTTCTGGTAGCAGACGAGGAACATCCAACTAAAAACAGTTGTGTAATATGTTCCACATCCATCACTTTGAAAAGGGAAACTATTAACAAATTGTAAAAAAGGGCAAAAATGTTGGCCTGGAGATACAATCCACAGATGAAACAACACATTATACAGAATGCCTACTTGTAATATGATGTATTATTGTGTATATTTATGCACTGCAGTACATCGTAATCTTGTAAGAATTTGCCTCCATTTTATGTCACAGCGTCCTCAGTGACAGCAACGTTCCCTCAGAGAGTAAATGTCAAAGTGACATTGAGCGAGCATCAAGCGGGAGAGTGAGTGTGTGTGTGTGTGTGTGTGTGTGTGTGTGTGTGTGTGTGTGTGTGTGTGTGTGTGTGTGTGTGTGTGTCCTCGTCTGAGCATCCCCTGGCTCTGGAGCTGGCTGACTGTTCCCAAGCTGTCAGCAGACATTGACTCAAACCCTTATACACTCACCATCTATCCATCACATCCATAAACACACTGAGAGAGACTTTGAATCGATGCGCTGAAGGGAATTAAATCGTTTTTTAGCTTCCTCAACTGAATTATGTATTGATATTATAAAGCAATACTTTTTTAGAAATATCTCATTTGCTGCGTCAGGATTTGAATTTGTTTCGAGGAAATATTTCATTATTGAACTCTCTGCCAGTCCAATTAAGGTTTCAACGATTTCACTGAACAACAGGAAATCTCTCTTCTGCATTTCTGTTCCCTCCTGCCTGTCTTCACTACATGATTCTTGTTGAACTCACGGAGAGATACTGTGCAACTCGTAGATATCGACTGCTCCCTGTACTACACTCATCATTAACAGCTAATAGGTCTCAGATTCTCCCCTCGTAAAGCTGCTTCTGTTTTTGGGAACCATTTCTGGGAATGTGAGCGCCTCTAAGGAAGAGCTTGTTAGATAAAAGATCCAGGATGTTTGAAATAAAACAGTTTACACAGTGTGCAACCAAACATTGTTTGTGAGGCAAGATGGCCAAACGTGAAGACGGAGTAAAAAGACGGTTCTTGGAGCTGTATCATTACATTACATTACATGTCATTTGTTAGACGCTCCAAAGCGACTAACATACATTCAGTACTGTTGACAATCCCCACAGGAGCAATTTGGGGTGAAGTGTCTTGCCCAGGGACACAACGACATGCTGACTTCAGTGGGACTCGAACTTGGTACCCCCTGATTCGAAGTCCAGCCAACTATCCACTGAGCCACAGCCGCCAAAGTGGCTTTCTGGTATTTATGCGGTACAGGAAACACTTTTGTATTCCTAGCCAATCCCTGCTTTCCATGCATAAACAGGAAAGGGAAAACCCAAAAGCCAAGAGGTTTCCCCCTCATTTACCAAGATGTGAAGATAAATACACATAAAAGAGGACAATACTCAGTAAGACAACCGCACAGTGAAGAGAAGTTGTTTGAGATCTTGAATTAGCCAGAAAAACAAAGAGTGTCGGTCCCAGAAAACTCTGTCTTTGGTGAACGAAAAACAAAAGGCACATTTTCCAAGTTCAGAATAACCTTCTTTGGGACTCGAAGCATAATCTGACAAGCTCTTACTGAGACTCTCACAGTCACTCACAGAACTGATACGTTAAAAAAATGAGAACGGAGCAACGCTTCCAAAAAACAGACTTTGTGAAAGCTTCACAGTCAGCATGGAGAGACAATCAGAGAGGCTGCTGCTGCACAATGAGCTCATCAAGGACACCAGCACATTTCTGTCAGAGCAAGGAAGCAAGGAGGTAACTCAAGGCAATGCAAGGCAAGGCAAGGCAAGGCAAGGCAAGGCAAAGCAAAGCAAGGCAAGGCAAGGCAAGGCAAGGCAAGGCAAGGCAAGGCAAGGCAAGGCAAGGCAAGGCAAGGCAAGTTTATATAGCACTTTTCAACACAAGGCAATTCAAAGTGCTTTACAAAAATGAAAGACATTAAGAAACATATTATAAAATGACATTTAAAAACCCTAATTTAAAAGCAAAGATAAAAAGATAATAAAAGTTACAGTTCAGTTTAAGATATAAATATATCAATTAAAAGCAGTAGCAAAAAGATAAGTCTTCAACCTGGATTTAAAAGTAGTAAGAGTTGCAGCGGACCTGCAGGTTTCTGGGAGCTTGTTCCAGATATTTGGAGCATAATAACTGAACGCTGCTTCTCCATGTTTAGTTCTGACTCTGGGGACAGAAAGCTGACCAGTCCCTGAAGACCTGAGAGATCTGGATGGTTCATCATTTAGCAGGAGGTCAGAAATGTATTTTGGGCCTAAACCATTCAGTGCTTTATAAACCAGCAGCAGTATTTTGAAATCTATTCTTTGACACACAGGAAGCCAGTGTAAAGACTTCAGAACAGGAGTGATGTGATCCACTTTCTTAGTGTTAGTGAGGACTCGAGCAGCGGCGTTCTGAATCAGCTGCAGCTTTCTAATAGATTTAACACCATTACAGTAGTCGAGTCTACTGAAGATAAAAGCATGGACAAGTTTTTCCAAATCCTGCTGTGACATTAGTCTTCTCATTCTAGATATATTCTTTAGGTGATAGTAGGCTGATTTAGTAACTGTTTTAATGTGACTATTGAAACTCAGGTCAGAGTCCATGACTACACCTAGATTTCTGGCTTTATCTGTTGTTTTGAACATTGCAGACTGAAGCTCAGCGCTAACTTTTATACGTTCTGCCTTGCCTCCAAAAACCATTACCTCAGTTTTATCTTTGTTTAATTGGAGAACGTTCTGACACATCCAGTCATTGATTTGTTCAATGACTGGATGTGTGATGACTCAGTGTTTTAATTGGGGCATAGTCTCCTGGTGAAATGATTATGTAATCGAGGTAACCTATTTGGTTGTTTTTCATTATCTGAGCCAGTGGCAGCATGTAGATGTTAAAGAGAAGAGGCCCCAGGATGGAGCCTTGAGGAACCCCACATGTCATATGAACTTAAAACAAAGGACTGAGACAGATAGACGTCATCTCATTTTCAAAGACTGAAGGCCTTCACACATCTTCAATCGAGCATTTGGAACTTTGTGACGTCTGTTGGTCACAGATCTGTATCTTTCATATTGACGGTATTTCGAGTATTTTAAAATGCTTTACTGTTTTCACAACATGTCTAATTTGGTATGCTGTGTTAAAGGCTGTCTTGTCCATGCTGCTGCACTATGAGCTCGTCCTTTCTGTAACATTTATTGTACAATACAATCTTCATCTTTGAGATAATAACATTTTGGAGGATTTTGCCCTCTGTATTGTATGTGTTTTTTTGTGGGGGATTTTATTTAATTGTCTATGTGTTTTAAATGTGTTATGACTGTTGAACATTTTGTAGCTGTGTTTTTTAGAAGTGCTCTATAAATAAAGGGTTATTATAACATTATAATCATTGTTATTATTTTGACTAAATAGTGTATCTTTATGTATGTGCGGAGAGAGCACAGGAGAAAAACAAGGTAAGGTGGATTCATTTGTTGTCAGCGGCAATGGATAAATCATAAAACTGAGCACTAAGCTCCCCAAAAATACTTCTTAAAAAATGTTTTTTCAGAGTCTAATCCCAAGCCTCCCGTTCTCCCAGAGATCTGAGTCTCTGTTGTTAAAACTCAGCAGACAGCACTGTACAAATATAGCTGAGTAACTAGGCCTACTGCAAATAGAACAGAACTGAATTTAATCAAATCAACACAGCGTGCTCGATGTTGAACATCCAGCCTCTGGCAGCCCCGCTCCGCCTGCTTCCTCTCTCTTGCCTCCATGCCTCACACACACATGCACAAAGACACATGCACAAACACACATTTAAGTGTCAAACATGACCTTATTTCCCCCGTGTCTTATCCCAAATAACCCGTACACCAGGGGCCTTTAATCAGCCCATAGGCAAGCCAGGTATATACAGACCTGTTTATGGTGCGTACAAAACTAGTCCATTAAAATAATTATACATAGGCGCTATTTCGCCATTATAGAAAAGTGCACTGTGATTTAGTTTAGGATTGCTAGCTTAAGTAATCTGCACATAATGATTCATGGGTAACAGTTCGTACATTCTGTCCGATGGAGCCCCGCAGATCTGCCCGTGGTTTCATTCACTCTACAATCCTGGTTTGTTTTTTGCCAATAGTTCAGCGCTATTGGTCTGTAAAAAGTTAATTATATCCAGGTTGGTAACGCTAAAACTCCTCAGAGTCATCACAATTTCTTGTTTATTTCTCCTTCCTCTGCGACAAAAATGTGTTTGTTGTCCCACATTTTGGGCTGTATTCAGACTCTGCGGACATGGCGGATTAATTTATTTGTGTCACAAGGACAATTTAACAAACTATAGTGGACTGCGATTTGGCCTTTAGACTAGTCCATTTTGTGTTAGTTGGGCTTAATGGGTTGTTGTTTAAACACATAGACTCATCTTTGCTGTAATGTGTATTTTCTGATATTTAAACAAATAATAACAAACAATAACTTATTTGCCACTTTAATGATAATCTCTTTTCTTTTTGTCTTGCTCCACTGTATTGAAATGTATCTATTCACCAGCTAATTGCAGCAAAAGACACACATTTGACGCACCATATAGCCTACACTTTTGAACATGTATCATATTTCTCATCAAATGAATCACGCTCAGCTTTATATCACTGACCAGCTTTCTGCAGGTTGCAATTATCACGTCATAAATGGTGTTTAGACACAGGGAGCGTTAAACTGGAGCAGCAAAGTGACTCTGAAGGCTGGCCTCTGTTTGGGCCGACACTCAGTTAATGACGGGCTTGTGGTGGTGGTAGTGTGTGTGTGTGTGTGTGTGTGTGTGTGTGTGTGTGTGTGTGTGTGTGTGTGTGTGTGTGTGTGTGTGTGTGTGTGTGTGTGTGTGTGTGTGTGTGTGTGTGTGTGTGTGTGTCTTTGCTCTACCGCCTCTATTACTGAAGGCAGCCGTCAGTCAGTCTGCGGAGCGGCCGGGTCCAGACGGGGTGAAGCCGCCGGCTGAGAGTGAACCGCAGTGCAAACACACCACAGAGAAACCACATCAACACCCGGACATTTACTGCATCTGAAGGGAGGGAGAGGTTAGGGAGAGGAGAGAGAGGAGGGAGAGAGGGCGAAGTCTAAATGAGGTGTTGTAGAGTGTAAAGGGAAATGAATCAGAGGTTATTTTTTTGTCCCACAGCGGGGACATTAACAGCGTGACAACCGCAAAAAGACAGAGCAGCTGAAAGGCAAAAAAAAGAAGGAAGCACATGTGTAATACACTTACACTTACTTACTCTGGGGACACTGGGTACATGTTCCCGCAAATTATTTAAATCGCTAGACTCAAAATGTAGCTAATGCATTAGATTGACTGAGCAGCTATAGCTAGAACAGCCTTAAGTATCCTTTGTTTTTAAGCGGCCTTCACATGATATGCAATCTGCTCTCTGCAAGGTGGGCGCAGAGCCTTGTGGTGAAAACAGCTAGTTCAGTTTTGTTTCTATGGTTAGCTCCCCTGCTAGCGAGCGCTACTTCTTACACCTGTCATCTGATTGGTTGCATGTCAACAGGTCAGTGGTAAACTACAAAAAAAAAATCTCTCAGGACAGTTCCGGTGCAGACCTCCACTCCCAGGACACCTCCACTGTCAGTACAGGAAGTGCACGCTAAGAATTCCAAAATAAAATCACCACTATCAGTACAGTGCCACTTTCCAAACAGGAAATGCACGCAAATACAAAATTAAATCGGATCATGACACTTAATATAATACATATGTATATATCTAGATATATACGGACACCTTGTATTGTAGTTACTATCAGTACAGCCGCAGCGCCACTTTCCGAACAGGAAATGCACGCAAATACAAAATAAAATCGTACCGACACTTATTATATACATAAAGTATATATAGATATATATAAAAATAGGGACACCTTGTATTGTTTACTCTCAGTACAGCACCACTTTCCGAACAGGAAATGCACGCTAATACAACATAAAATAGCACTGACACTTATTATCTATAGATATATATATATATCTATAGATATCCATCCATCCATCCATCCATCTTCTCCCGCTTATCCGTGGTCGGGTCGCGGGGGTAGCAGTTCCAGCAGAGAGCCCCAAACTTTCTTTTCCCTGGCGACATCAACCAGCTCTGACTGGGGGATCCCAAGGCGCTCCCAGGCCAGCGAAGAGATATAATCCCTCCACCTGGTCCTAGGTCTACCCCTTGGTCTCTTCCCAGCTGGACGTGCCTGGAACACCTCCCTAGGGAGGCGCCCAGGTGGCATCCTAACTAGGTGCCCGAACCACCTCAACTGGCTTCTTTCGACGCGAAGAAGGAGCGGCTCAACTCCGAGTCCCTCCCTGATGACCGAACTTCTCACCTTATCTCTAAGGGAGACACCAGCCACCCGGCGGAGGAAACCCATCTCGGCCGCTTGTATCCGCGATCTCGTTCTTTCGGTCATGACCCATCCTTCATGACCATAGGTGAGGGTAGGAACGAAAATGGCCCGGTAGACAGAGAGCTTTGCCTTCTGGCTCAGCTCCCTTTTCGTCACAACGGTGCGGTAAAGCGACTGCAGTACCGCTCCCGCTGCTCTGATTCTCCGGCCCATCTCACGCTCCATTGTTCCCTCACTCGAGAACAAGACCCCGAGATACTTGAACTCCTTCACTTGGGGTAAGGACTCATTCCCTACTTGGAGTGGACAGTCCATCGGTTTCCTGCTGAGAACCATGGCCTCAGATTTGGAGGTGCTGATCCTCATCCCAGCCGCTTCACACTCGGTTGCGAACCGATCCAGTGAGTGCTGAAGGTCGCAGACCGATGAAGCCATCAGAACCACATCATCTGCAAAAAGCAGTGGTGCAATCCTTAGTCCACCGAACTGCAGACCCCCCCCCCACGACTACGCCTCGAAATCCGATCCATGTATATTACAAACAGGATTGGTGACAAAGCGCAGCCCTGGCGGAGGCCAACCCTCACCGGAAATGGGTCCGACTTACTGCCGAGGACCCGGACACAGCTCTCGCTTTGGGAGTACAGAGATTGGATGGCCCTGAGTAGAGACCCCATACTCCCGCAGCACCTCCCACAGTAACTCCCTGGGAACCCGGTCATACGCCTTCTCCAAGTCTACAAAACACATGTAGACCGGATAAGCGTACTCCCAGGCCCCCTCCAGGATCCTTGCAAGAGTAAAAAGCTGATCCGTCGTTCCACGACCAGGACGGAATCCGCATTGTTCCTCCTCAATCTGAGGTTCGACAATCGGCCTGACCCTCCTTTCGAGTACCTTGGAGTAAACTTTCCCGGGGAGGCTGAGTAGTGTGATGCCTCTGTAATTGGCACACACACTCTGATCCCCCTTTTTGAAAAGGGGGACCACCACCCCGGTCTGCCACTCCTTCGGTACTGTTTCCGACTTCCACGCAACGTTGATGAGACGTGTCAACCATGACAGTCCCTCAACACCCAGAGCCTTCAGCATTTCCGGGCGGATCTCATCCACCCCCGGGGCTTTGCCACTGTGGAGTTGTTTAACGACCTCAGTGACCTCCCACCGGGAGATTGGTGTTGATCCCCCGTCATACTCCAGCTCTGCCTCTAACATAGAGGGCGGAGTTGTCGGGTTCAGGAGTTCCTCAAAGTGTTCCTTCCAACGCCCCAACACTCCATCAGTTGAGGTCAACAACGTCCCATCCTTACTGTACACAGCTTGGATGGTTCCCTGCTTCCCCCTCCTGAGGTGTCGGACAGTTTTCCAGAACAACTTTGGTGCCGCCCGAAAGTCCTTCTCCATGTCTTCTCCAAACTTCTCCCACACCCGCTGCTTTGCCTTCGGGCCTGTCGGTACCTTGCAACTGCCTCGGGAGTCCCCCGGGATAACAAATCCCTGAAGGCCTCCTTCTTCAGTCGGACGGCTTCCCTGACCACCGGTGTCCACCAGGAGGTTCGAGGGTTACCGCCCCTTGAGGCACCTAGGACCTTGAGACCACAGCTCCCCACCGCGGCTTCGGCAATAGAGGCTTTGAACACCGACCACTCTGGTTCAATGTCCCCAACCTCCACAGGAATGCCCGAAAAGCTCCGCCGGAGGTATGAGTTGAAGGCCTCCTGAACTTGGGCCTCCTCCAGACGTTCCCAGTTCACCCGAACTACACGTTTGGGCTTACCAGGTCTATCCAGAGGCTTCCCCCGCCACTCGACCCAACTCACCACCAGATGGTGATCAGTTGACAACTCCGCCCCTCTCTTTACCCGAGTGTCCAAAACATACGGCCTCAGGTCCGATGATACGATAACGAAATCGATCATGGACCTTCTGCCTAGGGTGCTCTGGTACCACGTACACTTATGAGCATCCTTATGTTCGAACATGGTGTTTGTTATGGCCAATCTATGACTAGCACAGAAGTCCAGTAACAAACCACCACTCCGGTTCAGATCAGGGGGGCCGTTCCTCCCAATCACGCCCCTCCAAGTGTCTCCATCATTGCCCACATGTGCGTTGAAGTCTCCCAGCAAGACTAAGGAGTCCCCTTCAGGAGCCCCATACAGGACTCTTTCCAGGGTCTCCAAGAAGGCCGAATACTCTGAACTGCTGTTGGGTGCATAAGCACACACAACAGTCAGAGTTTTCCCCCCCATAACCCGCAGGCGTAGGGAGGCGACCCTCTCGTCCACTGGGGTAAACTCCAACAACGAAGCACCTAACCGGGGACTTGTGAGTATCCCCACACCCGCCCGGCGCCTCACACCCTGAGCAACTCCGGAGAAGAATAGAGTCCAACCCCTATCCAGAAGTAAGGTTCCAGAGCCGACGCTGTGTGTAGAGGTGAGCCCAACCAGATCCAACTGGTACCGCTCCACCTCCCGCACAAGCTCCGGCTCCTTCCCCCCCAGAGAGGTGACGTTCCACGTCCCCAAAGCCAGCTTCTGCCGCCCGGGTCTGGTCCGTCGAGACCCTCCGCTTTCACTGCCACCCTTCTGGCAGCGCACCTGACCCCATCGATGTTTCCCGTAGGTGGTGGGCCCGCGGGACGGAGAAGCGGAGGTGTTGCCCACGTTGCCTTGTCGGGCTGGGCCCGGCCGGGCTCCGTGGTAAGCCCGGCCACCAGACGCTCGCCGACGAGTCCTCCTTCTGGGCCTGGCTCCAGAAGGGGACCCCGGGCTTCCTCCGGGCCGGGTATCCTCACTTCCTGTGTCGTCTTTCATGAGGTCTTTTGAACCAATCTTAGTCTGGCCCCTTACCTGAGACCAATTTGCCATGGGAGACCCTACCAGGAACACAAGGTTCCAGACAACACAGCCCCCAGGTTCATCAGGGCACACAAACCTCTCTACCACGGTAAGGTGCTGGTTCTTCAGAGAGGATCTATAGATATATATATATTTATTTATATATCTATATATATATCTATATAGATATATATATTTATTTATATATATAAATACGACATCTTGTATTTTAGTTACACCCGCTAGACAACAGTGGAAGGTTCGAGAAACAACCATGTTTGCCAGGAGGTTCCAGCTGGGAACCTCCACCCCGCTGCGGGACCCGTGGGACCCCTGGACGGTGCGTCTTGGTCACGCTTCATATCGGCCGGCGCAGAGGCCCTCCGACAGTGGGTCGCGTTTGCCATTCGATCAGTGAGAGGAGAGGAGAAAATCCGTTAATATATGGATGAGTGTGGGGGGGGGGGGGCTGGACACAGGCCGTGGGGGGATCCCCGAGACCGGGCAATGTCCCCGGTAGAAACCGGGTGAAATAGCCAAAAAATTAATAAAACCGGGGAAAAGTGAAAAAAAGTGTCCGAAAATAGGCACTCGTGAGGCGGGCAGAGTCCCCTGTCAACTCCCGTTACATTCCTCTATGGTATCATTTGAGCGAAAAACTTTTACGAGAACCAGGCTGGGGGGGTCAAAAGGGCTTGACCAAGGCCGACCCAAAGTGCACGGTGGGCGGACTCATCACCTCCGTGATGAGTCTCCATTGTGATTTGAAAACTTCCATCAAACGAGTCCTTCGGTGGGCGGGAAAAGAACGCGTCAGAATCGTCACTTCCTGTACTGACAGTGGAGGTGTCCTGAGAGTGGAGGTCTGCACCGGAACTGTCCTGAGAGTGGAGGTCTGCACCGGAACTGTCCTGAGAGTGGAGGTCTGCACCGGAACTGTCCTGAGAGTGGAGGTCTGCAGGCAGGCTCCCATGGCAAAATCTGAAATACATTAACTTTTATTACGGGGCGCTAAGTGACAATTTCAAGCAGCCAGTATAACAACAGCTAATAGTATAAAGTGTATATTGCATATGAGCAAAGTGGTTGCGACAGTCAGTATTGTGTGTGTGTGTGTGTGTGTGTGTGTGTGTGTGTGTGTGTGTGTGTGTGTGTGTGTGCGTGCGTGCGTGTGTGTGTGTGTGTGTGTGTGTGTGTGTGTGTGTGTGTGTGTGTGTGTGTGTGTGTGTGTGTGTTTGAAGGACACAAAAAGGGAGAGAAACGACAGGAGGAGGAGTGTTGGTAAGAAGGATGAAAATAAACTGTCGGTAGAGAAAAGGAGGAGAGACCAGCAGGAACGCAGTAGACATTTACAGACCAAGAACCAAATTTAAGCATTCAAAAAAGGATGTAGTAGCTTTCCATCTTTATCCCCTCCGCCTGAAGCATGCTATATTTACTACTGACAACCGAGTCTGGAGGAGTCTCCGTGAAGAAATGATTTATTTGAATAGCCACCTTCATGCACAAAACAAGAAATTGCCGGCATTACCTTGGACTTTGAGGAACTGGGATGTACTTTTTTAACATTTATAGAACAAATATGTCATCTCTTTATAAGGAAAATCATTGCCAAATGAACCGATAAATAAATTGTTGGTTGCATTCTTAATCCTTAAACTCTGCCTCTAATGCAGAAAAAAAGTCAGAATTGTTGGTCTGTGGACATTTATTACAGACTGCAAAAGAAAATGACCTAAAAGAAGTATAATAACCCTAACAAGATTGAGTGCGTTCTACTGCATGAGCAGCAGCTTAACTGTGATCCCTGCATTTTTAATATGAACAACAAAGAACACAGAAAATCAACATGATTATAATCCTGAAGTACAAGCTGGCAGGAGAACATTTGTTCAGAGGAGCGAGAGGATCTAACATTAGCATCAGTGTGTTCAGGAGAGTAACGAGCAGACCATTATCTAGTGTTTGGCTCTCGCTGCAATGCTTTTAGGGCCGAGAACGGATACGAGCAGCAATAAGGGTGTTGTATCTTGTGATCAATAATTGTATGTCCACAACGTAAGAGTAGATTTAACTGGTTTACTTTGGGAACATGCTTCCGGGACTTCCTCGTATACAACAGGCTCTTTTAATACCAAGAGCGACTTTGTCCCCTGCTGGACAAATGCAATTACATGTAATAATAACACAAGGTAAGATTCCACATCTCCCCCCCTTTAAGCTGACAACACTTCCCGAAGGTGGGGGTATAACATACTCCCGTTACACAACATTTCGAGGTACTGACATAAATCATTTCCCTTTCAAAGATTAACATTCAAAACATTTCCTTAAAGTGAGAACAGAGAATTATGCTGCTCTATTAATCGAACATCTCTTGATCTATTTAACAAAGTCTTTCAGGTGTACAGGTGGCTGTCTCTCGCGCTCTGATCGTCTCACTACGGGTGTAGCAGGCAAGTCCGGCGGGACCGGAGCACACAGAATCACTGGCTCACTTGCAGGAGGTCCGTCTTGCTCGATTGCCACTGGAACCACAGTGTCTCTGTCGGAGTCCAGCACCGGCTCTGAGGACACGGTGTCTGTCAATCTGGCTCTCACTTGATCCACTGATGAGCTGTCGATGAGCGCAGGGATCCATTTAGGTCCATAAGAGTAGTTTCTGATGAAAACTTTATCCCCAGGTGAGAAACTTCTCAGTTTCCTGTGTGTGTCATGGGACGGTTTCTGTTTTAGTTGTCTTTGCTGCACTCTTGTTTTCACATCTGGCAGGAGCAGGTCAAGTGCAGATCTGAGTCTCCTTGACATCATCAACTCTGCAGGCGACAGGCCTGTGGTCGCGTGCGGTGTGATGCCGTAAGCGAACAGAACAGAAACCTTGACAGTCTAGTTTGCAATGTTTCACCTTTCATCTTTTTTATCCCCCCTTTGAAGGTTTGGACCGCCCTCTCTGCCAGCCCATTAGAAGACGGGTGAAACGGTGCTGACCTCACACGGCGGATGCCATTTTGTTTCATGAAAGTCTCAAATTCAGCACTTGTAAAACAGGTTCCGTTGTCTGACACCAACATTTTCGACAGTCCAAAAACACTGAAACTCTGACGTAGCTTTTCAATGGTCACCTGTGATGTCGCTGACTTCACTGGATACATATCCATCCATTTTGAGTGAGCATCCACTATCAGTAGAAACATCTCTCCCAGGAAAGGACCTGCATAGTCCACATGAATTCTCGTCCAGGGAGACTCCGGCCACTCCCATGGATGTAATGGTGCTGATGGTGGTGACTTGTGGTGCTTTTGGCACTCCTCACAAGACTGCACTTCCTTTTCTACATCCTGGTCCACCCCCGGCCACCATACATAAGATCTAGCCAGACCTTTCATCACATGCCGGAATGTGTTTGGTGCAGTACTTTCAATATCTTTTCCTGCCTTTGTTTGGTACGATGAGTCTGGCTCCCCAGAGCACGCAGCCATCCCTCACACTCAGTTCCTCTCTCCTCTAATGATACGGCTTGAGAGGAGCCTCAGTCACTGAAGGCCATCCCGACAGGACATAACCATGAACTTGAGACAATATTACATCCTTAGCTGTCCAGTGTTTTATTTTGGCTGTGTCCACGAGTGTGTCATCCAGAATCATGAGCACTTGTTCTGCGGTCTCACTCTCTCGCACATCTTCCGACAGCGGCAGTCTGCTTAATGCGTCCGCATTAGCGCTGTTCTTTCCTGGTTTGTACACAACGTGCAGTGTACAACGTGTACTCATAGGCACTCAGGTGCACCGCCCATCTCTGAACTCTAGGGGAACCCATCTGTGGAATGGGTTTCTTTTCGTTGAAGAGAGAGATCAGTGGCTTGTGATCTGTATGGATGATGAAAGTTCGACTACTTGTGGAATTTCTTGATTCCAAATATAACTGCTAAGCCTTCTTTGTCTAGCTGTGAGTAATTCTTTTCAGCAGGAGCTAGGATACGCGACATGAACCCCAAAGGACGTTCAGTTCCATCGTCCATGACGTGTGATAAAACAGCGCCCACCCCGTAAGGTGACGCATCACATGACATAATTAACTCTCGGTCAGCAGAGTAATGCACCAACACTTCTGCTGAGTCCTTTGACAGGGCCTTTGATTTTTTTTAAAACCTCTTCCTGTTTCTTTTGTCATGTCCATCGCACATCTTGTCGCAGGAGCTCATGCAGTGGTGCCAATAGTGTAGCTAAGTTTGGCAGAAATGTGTTATAGTAATTTAGCAAACCTAAGTATGACTTGAGTTCAGTAACATGTGTGGGGTTGGGAGCCTCCATGATGGCTTTGACTTTCTTTTCCACAGGATGAAGTCCATGTGCGTCCACTCGAAGTCCCAGATATTTCCACTTCCTCTTCCAGGAAAGTGCACTTGCTCCTTCTCAGACGCAATCCTGCCTCCTCCAGCTTTGTCAACACTGTCTCGAGGTTCTGCAGATGGTCTTCCTCATCCACACCGCTCACCAGGGTGTCATCTAAATACACTGCCACGAAAGGAATGCCTCGCAGGAGACCTTCCATTGTCCTCTGAATATAGCTGGGGCTGATGCTACTCCAACAGGCAGTCTGTTGTATGTGAATAAGCCTCTGTGCGTATTCACTGTTAAGTATTTCTTTGATTCATCATCCATGAGTATTTGCTGGTATGACTCATGTCCAACTTTGTGAACTGTTTTCCTCCTGTGCTGCAAACAGATCTTCCATTCGGGGTATGGGGTATTGTTCAAGTGAGGAAACCGTATTTACAGTGAGCTTGTAGTCTCCACAGCCTTACTGTCCCAACAGGCTTCAGTATTGGAACCACTGGTGCTGCCCATTCTGCATGTTTAACAGGTGAGATTACTCCTTCTTTCAACAAGCTGTCTATTTCTTCATCTACTTTGGTGCGCATGGCATACGGGACAGACCGTGGACGGAAGAAACGAGGGACTGAATCAGCCTTTACAGGGCTCGACATTAACGACTGCCCGATGGCCCGGGGCCATCTAGTATTTAGCTCGGGCAATGAAGCCTCACCTGCTGGTTGCCCGATCGGGCAATCTATTATGCCAGTAATGAGTAATCCTACAGTAAAACTAAACTAATCTATAACTAGTTTAGGTAGTTTGAGAGGTAATTAAAATAGCTACGTGTGATATTCTAACCTGAAGTGTGTGTTTTGTCCGCTCACCGCTGCATGTGATCATGCAGAGCTGCGTGTCGACTCGTCAGCAGCAGCTGATCTCTCTCTCCCGTCAGATTAGACTTCACTCGCGTTTATGTCCATATCGATCAGATCCAGCTAGTTCTAGCTAATGATATGACTACCTGCTTATTAAAAGACACCTAAACAGTAAGCATCGCTATGCAACTGGGTCAGGCCACAGAGTATAGCGCAGCATTATGCATTTGTTGCATGCCCACCGGAACCCCGAGGCATTACCAACAGATCAACGCACAATCAACCCATACAGGACATCTCTCTCTCCACATTAAGTGTTAGACATTAGAGTTGACTCTTCTTGCCTGTCACATAAGTGGCGCAACTGAAGCGGTATTGCGCTTGTTTTGGCAGTTATAACTGAATGTAATGTTTTCTACTTTTTTACATCTGGGAAGGCATTTGCCTTCATCAGATGGAAAGTGTCTTGACCAACAACTTAAGTGTTTCTTATAGCTATGCAGTGGTGGTTCATCTTATAATTCAGTCTAGAGAATGCACCAGACAGCATCTAAGACCTGCACAAATCTAAATGTTCTAGGGGGACGGAGGCCCCCCAAACCCTTCGTGCCTCACTTCGTCCGCGCGCATTTTTCAGGGCAATCTCTATTAAGATGGCCCACATGGATGGTAGCTTTCATACCTTTCAGTGTGCCAAGCTCCTCTTTGAAGACCTTTTCATGTTTGCTCAGTACTTGCTGCAGCGATTTGTCCTCTGTCTTCAGGTGTTTCAGGACTCGGGATTTGTGTCTGAGCTTGATTTCTTTCTCAGATGTCTTTCCTCCAGCCAGCCTCTTCCCAGCAGGCTGGGGCCGTCCCCTTTAACCACAATGAGGGGCAGGCACCGCCTCTGATGTTTGTATTTCACTCTAACAATGGCAGCTCCGACCACATTAACAGGGTCACCTGTATAAGACTCGATGTGGATTTTGGTTGGTCTCAAACTGACTTTTTGTGTCTTTCCGTAGTCTTTGGAATGTCTGTTCATTCATTATGGTGAGACTACAGCCAGTGTCTATCTCAAAGTTAACACACTTACTATCCAGCTTCACTTCAACCATGTATGGGTCTCCTCGTCTCAGGTGCACTTCACTCATGCGTCCCAATCTTCTGAGCTATCGCTTTGGCTCTGTTGCTCTTGTACTTTATGAGAACGGTGATATGTGGTTTGCCTCCTTTCTCTCTTTGGGTCTGCATGTGTGTTGCTGTTTCCATTCTGTGTAGATCTACTACGACAAGCTCTGGCAATGTGTCCTATTTTACCACAAGCATGACATGTCTCTTGTTTAAACTTACAGTCTGCTGCTTCGTGCTCGGTTCCCTTGCATCTGTAACACTCGTTGGTAGGTTCTCTGTGTGCATAAGCCTCCTGTGGCTTTTTATCCATTTTGAAGCATTTAGCTGTGGCCCCTTGGTTTTGTATCTCCTGTGCATTTGTATTTGCAGTCTCTGACGCCACAGCAATTGACAATGCTTTTTCAAATGTTAAATCCGCT
This sequence comes from Pseudochaenichthys georgianus, assembly GCF_902827115.2. NCBI lineage: Eukaryota > Metazoa > Chordata > Actinopteri > Perciformes > Channichthyidae > Pseudochaenichthys > Pseudochaenichthys georgianus. Next base: position 4,171,640 of record NC_047506.1, on the reverse strand, counting down.
TCTGATAATAGTCCTCTCTGAATCCGATCTTCATTTATTCCACAGACGATCCTGTCTCTCAACCTCTGCTGCAAAGTGTTACCATAGTTGCAATCCTGCGCTAACCGACGCAGCTCAGCCACGTATTCCATTACTGACTCATTGGGCTCACGGTTACGGGAGTCAAACTTGTACCTTTGCACAATTTCACTAGGCTTTGGGTCAAAGTGATTTTTTAGCAGCTCCACAAGTTGTGTGTAAGTCTTATCCTTGGGCTTATCCGGACTGAGGAGGTTTTTCATAAGGCTGTATGTTGATGATCCCAGAACACTTATTAATATGGCTCTTTGTCTGTCTCCATTATCAATTTCATTAGCCTCAAAAAACTGTTCCAATACCTCACAGTATTCTTCCCACTTCGTTTTGCATCAAAAGGTGCCAGCGTGCCAATCATTGCCATTGTGTGTCAATGAATCCTCTCCTCCACCCGCAGACGTTGCTAAAAATTTGAGCTAGCTGCCGCTAACGACCCAAACCTGCATGTAAGCTGCTAACCAGTCCGTTCGGCATGTCCTCTTTGATCCCGTCTTGATCCTTTTCTTAATCCTCGTCGCCAATAATATGTTGTATCTTGTGATCAATAATTGTATTTCCACAACGTAAGAGTAGATTTAACTGGTTTACTTTGGTAACATGCTTCCGGGACTTTCTCGTGGGAACGTATACAACAGGCTCTTTTAATACCAAGAGTGAGTTTGCCCCCTGCTGGACAAATGCAATTACATGTAATAATAACACAAGGTAAGATACCACAAAGGGAAAAGCAGGAGCGAAGGGAAAAAGAACAGTAAATACAGAGAATAAAGGAGGCAGGAAACAAGGATATTGATAGAAACAGAGAGACGAGAGATGGAGAGAGAAAAGTACAAGTGAGGTTTTTTTTTTAAGGTGTATCGAGGAAAAGGGTAGAAACAGGGAGGGCCAAACGGTGTAGAAGAAGCCGGCTAGTGCTGTGGTGCGTTAGCCCGAGGTGTTTTCATACTTTGAGCTAGCGCTGATGGATGGAGTTCATAAGCAGATGAATTAGTGATGAGGATCAGGAGGAGAGTGCTTTCCAGAAAACTACAGGGACGACCAAACATAAGGATTAACACGAGAGAGGGAGTGAACTCATGAACTGTCAACACATATCATACCAACACTTCAGTGCGATCTGAAGACGCGTCCGTGTGAATGCTGGTTCCCTTTGGTACAATGTGGGTTTAAGTCAAGAGGTTGTTGTCTTTCTGAGACTAAAATGTTCCTGGATTTAAAGCAACATATTGGTATTCAGGAGACAGAGAGTTGTAACGTTACATGTTAGTTCTTGTCACAAACTAGCGAGGCGAGAATGTTGGTCAAAATAAAAGGTAAAATAAAATGAGGGTAGAAAAATGTATTATATCAAAGAAGCGACTAGTAGCCTACTGTAAATGCAAATTATGAAAAAAATGTTTTATAAGACATTTAAAAGTCAACAATTCATCCTGCCTAACACGTCGCTGCAAAAGTGTGAAACATTAAAAACATTTAAATCAGTAGTTAATTATCTTTAACTTCATATTAAACGTTAATGCACATATCCTATAATCGGACTATCAACAGATTGTCTTTAAAGGTGGGGTAGGTCATTTTGGAGAAACCAGCTCGAGTGCGCTAGAATTTGAAAATACACAGCCGGAACAAATCTGCTACTTCCTTACAGAGCCCCTCCTCCAACACACACGTTCTTATTATCCATCCATGACACGAACGAGCACATGACCAATGAGGGCACGAGATACGTTTGTGCACATGTGGAAGGCTGACAGGCAGGTACTGTAGGCCGAAATAAACATGTAGCTACACAGTGCTCTGCGGTTTAAAAAAAGCTGTCAGTGAGAAAGGAAACGTTATCCAGCTCCTCCATGAGGACTTCTCTCTGTAAGATTGTGAAATATTGGCAGGAACTGACAAGCTTTGACTCCGTTCATTGATTACGTTCCAAGTCTAAGTCTCGGGTTTCACTGTCGACATTTTGGGCAGCTGAAAAGGAAATATCTGTCAGACCTTGTTTCAACACTGGAAATATGTAGAGGGGAAGTGCTGTTGTCAGATATCTGGAAACATTAGAAACACATACATGTACAGCAGCCACAAAAAGGGATCCCGGAGGCTTTGCATTATAACTGCTGCATGTACTACTGTTTGAAAGAAGTCAATATCTGCAAAGAATAAAAGGCATTTGGATGTACAATACGCAGCACATTTAAATTGAAAATAAATATGTCCTTTCAATCAAGGTAACCTTTGTGCATGCGCTTTGTATTCGTCTGAGTGTTCAAGGTAAGGTTAAAAATCACGTGTCTTTCAACCACATCTCAGTGGAAGGATTTCAAAGTCCAAGACAAATGAGCGGACTATGTTGACAACAAAAGATCATGAGACGCATCTGAATTTGACATCTGAATTTGACATCTGAATTTGACTATTACCTGTTCATTCCCAGTTCGGGTGTTTGTGAGAAATATTTCTTATCACAAAAAACAACAAAAAAGGACACGTACAAAGAGAGAACTCTAAAACATATGAAAGAATAAGAACAAAATATGAGAAAGACAGAAGATGGAAGAAGAGAACAAATAAAAGCTGGTTTCTCCTTTTGAAGCCAAAGGAGGAGGAAGAGGAGGAACCGTTTTTCAAGCTGCAAATAGAGCTGGAGAAGAGAGAAAGAGAGGGCACTTGCTAAATGAATTTGGCTTTCAGCAATGGGGAGTCTACTCCACTGCTGTGACGGTAATGTGTGTGTGTGTGTGTGTGTGTGTGTGTGTGTGTGTGTGTGTGTGTGTGTGTGTGTGTGTGTGTGTGTGTGTGTGTGTGTGTGTGTGTGTGTGTCCCCTTACACATGAATGGTTTTGCAGTATGTGAGTGGAAAACATTAGCTTGCGTGTTTATGCATATATTTTGGACAGGCGACTAAATAATGTTCCTGAACGCTGGTGGAGCAGGCGAGGATGTGTGTGTGTGTGTGTGTGTGTGTGTGTGTGTGTGTGTGTGTGTGTAGGTGCACTGTCACCAGGATTGGAAGTGACAGGCAGGAAGTATCAGAGGCAGCTGGGTAACAGCCCACTAACCACACAGGGGAGGGAACTACACTGGAAAACATTACCAGAGAGAGAGGGAGATACACACACATGGACGTAGACACACACATGGACGTAGATAAACACATGGACGTAGATACACACATGGACGTAGATACACACATGGACGTAGATACACACATGGACGTAGATACACACATGGACGTAGATAAACACATGGACGTAGATACACACATGGACGTAGACACACACATGGACGTAGATACACACACATGGACGTAGATACACACACATGGACGTAGATACACACACATGGACGTAGATACACACACATGGACGTAGATACACACATGGACGTAGATAAACACATGATGAATTGGTCCATCATATCAATCAGTTATGCTCAGCTTCTTTATTTACTTGATTGTAAATTACATGATATTGTTAACTAGGGGTTTAACGGTTCACAGAATTCACGGTTCGGTACGTACCTCGGTTTGGGGGTCACGGTTCGGTACGGGTTCGGTACAACAAGAAAAAGCAAAATAAAGTCCCAAATGCATAATTCCAGGTGTGTTATTTATTTTTGAACAGTAGTGCAAGTTTCAGTATAAAAATAAGGAACTCTAACATTTTGAATAATTAACTATTACACAGTTAAAAACAAACCACAAACAGTACCACACACTCTCAGATGGCCATATTATCTATAATGGCTGATGTCAAACAAAAAAGAATGTCTTGAAAATATTACATAATAAATAATAAGAAAGTGTTTCAAGGGTGCATAGCCGTTGAAATATATATGTCAATAGCTTCCGTTATTTATTTTGGAACTCGGCTTTCATGTATATTAGCTTCTTAAAAACAGCGGGGATGAGCTGTTGAACTGCTGTTGTCTTTTTCCGGGCTCCGGTGATTGGCAAATCTGGGTGATGCCTTCTGATATGATTTAGCATGTTTGGTGTGTGTTCCGATTAGCATACCGCACCGCTGTCGAACAACGCCGACACACCGTCCTCGTCCGATCCACCACTCGCACTCCATCGTTATTGTAGTCCACAGGGAACCCGAAATGTTACCACACAGCTGATTTAAAAGAAGCAGGTGGGTTCTAGCTCCTGTGTGTTATCTGAAATCGCCATACTAACTTTTCTTCTTCTTGTATTTTCTTCGTTTTGTTGTTGTGTTTTCTTCTTGTTCTTCATTTCTTGTTTATTAAGGGCGGCTGGCAAACAGCTTTTAGGCGAAATACCGCCCCCTGGATTATATATTGTAGTGTATGGATACTGCCCTGAGTGACAGGCCGTTTCTCAATCTCGAGGATACTGGCTGCGTCCTTGGTTTGGGGGAAATTTCGAGGCTGCACATGGGTAGACTTCGCGTCCTTAAAATCCCCACAATGCTTTGCGCATGGACCAATTTCAAAAAAACTTGCGGAGAATGGCTGAACCGACGCAGCACACATTTAAATGTAAGTATGTAGTGGCGTAGAACCGTAGAACATGTGTTGGTAAATATGTTACTTTGTTACATTTGTTATCACCAAAAATGTGTTCCGTGAAAGTAAAGCAAGTTCATAATTAGATAGTAGGGCTGTCAGTCGATTAAAATATTTAATCGCGATGAATCGCATGATTGTCCATAGTTAATCGCGATTAATCGCAAATTAATCGCACATTTTTTATCTGTTCTAAATGTACCTTAGAGGGATATTTTTCAAATTTGTAATACTCTTATCAACATATGAGAGTGGACAAATATGCTTTATGCTAATGTTTATTATCATTTGAACAATGACAAATATTCTCATGAATATTAAACACAACAACCTCTGAACATTACAAATATTCGCCTCAATTCAACCTGGAACCTCTCTCATACAATTGTGTGTGTGTGTGTGTGTGTGTGTGTGTGTGTGTGTGTGTGTGTGTGTGTGTGTGTGTGTGTGTGTGTGTGTGTGTGTGTGTGTGTGTGTGTGTGTGTGTGTGTGTGTGTGTGTGTGTGTGTGTGTGTGTGTGTGTGTGTGTGTGTGTGTGTGTGTGTGTGTGTGTGTGTGTGTGTGTGTGGTGTGTGGAGAGAGAGACACTGTGATGGATCGTTGGAGCTATGTGCAACTCAAGGCATATGCTCGAACGGGAGCTGCCTGGACACTGCAATCAAGTTGCGCACACTATCCGTGCTTAGTGTGCTGACTATTCGTACAATGTCCCGCTGTCTGGCTTCCTGCATAAAGTCAAGTGCTCGGCGAAATGTCGCTCCTGTTTTCATTGAAACAGCTCCTTATATCCGTTAGCGCAGCTAGCTAGCACCAGATGCTAACAACAGCAATACGTAAGGTATGCCTCGCTCGCTCGTGCCACACATACACACACCCTCCCGGTCCTCCCGATGGCCAGTCGGTGCCTGCCGGTGAGCATGGAAGTGTGGTCTGCCGGGTCTGCCACAAGCGGGCGGCAGGAGCGGGGCTGTCAGCATCAGCTTGTAGAATGTATTTTAAACTTGATGCTCTCTGAAACTACGGGGCGGCCGAGGACAAAAAATACACATGCGTTAATCGCGTTAAAATAATTAGTGCCGTTAATTTTTTTTTGCGTTAAAGCGTCATTATCTTTGGATAAAAGCGTCAGCCCTAATTTAAATGTGTGCTGCGTCGGTTCAGCCATTCTCCGCAAGGGTCTTTGAAATTGGTCCGTGCGCAAAGCATTGTGGGGATTTTAAGGACGCGAAGTCTACCCATGTGCAGCCTCGAAATTTCCCACAAACCAAGGACGCGGCCTCGGTGAAATTCCAAGTATGCTGGAGATTGGAACAGTACTTCGGCGACACTCGATGACATAGCATCCTTGAAATATTGTCTTGGAAGCCATATCCTCGAGATTGAGAAACGGCCCGTTACACCCCTATTGTTAACATGGTTGTTAAGGAGACACCTTTCTGCTTTTGGGGGGTTTCCCTTTCCTGTAGTGTAATGACATCACTATGTAACTCTGGCACTTTCATTGGCTGGCGCTCAAACACATTGTACGTGATAGGCTAAGGGGCGGGATATCTATAAGCGGTTGATCACAACAGAGCTGGCCAGCTAATCAATCAGAGCAGACTGGGCTCTGGTTTCAGACGGAGGGTGAAAAAAGGTGCTGCAGCTAATGTCTCAAACTATTCCTTCACATGTTTTGATGGTTCTTAGTAGGGCTGTGCAATTAATCGTATTATAATCGCAATTACGATTTTGGCCTGCCACAATTACGAAAACAACATAATCGAAAAAAACGATTATTTAGCTTTGCTAGGTTGTACAGTGCACTGCAACATATTTGATCACATTTATGTATCATATTTAAATATGTTTAGTAGCTTGTTGAAGTGCGCTCCAAAAATATTTGTTGATCTTGTTTATTGGTATTTATTATTTTGATATTATTTATTTAAATATAAATGTATCATTTATTTTATTTATTCATTTTCAGTTGAATTCTACATTCAGGGTAATCAACAGTTAAAAAGATACTGTTCAAATTATTATTTTAATTTGTTTTAAAGTTCAATAAATGGATGTTTTCAAAGTCAATGAATAATCGTATTTAATAACCGTGATATCAATTATTGACCAAAATAATCGTGATTATGATTTTTGCCATAATCGCACAGCCCTAGTTCTTAGACAGGAATTGGTGAAAATGATTTTCTCAGCGTATTTCCAAGATAAAGAGAGAGATAAGGAAAGCGACGCAGCATTGGTTGAAGTCATTAGGAGCAGAAAGAGATTCAGAGACAGAAACAAGCGGCGGAGAGACGGTGAGTAATGGAGGGAAAGACGAGAGCCATTATGAGTCAAACATGAAGACGGGATGGGAGATGAAAGACAAAACTAAAAGGGAGTGTGAAAAAATGAGGTGAGATGATGAAGAGAATAACAAATGAGTGAGGAGGAGAGAGTACAGAGAGGAGAGGCGGGAGGTCAGAGAGGATTTTAAAGAATAAAGACGAAAATATCAGAGGAAGGTCGGAGACGGAGACACACACACACATAACAAATAAACGCACCCATACCGACTCACACACACGTCGAGACAGCTTTTACACACAAACATGGCTTCATGCCGACATTTTTTGCACACGCACACAACAATTAGATATACAATACACATACATGCGCACACTTGTTTGTGTACACATACAGATGCACACAAACACACATGTTGAGAAGCAGCCTCCACACACACACTTTTGTACACAATATTTACACACAAATGGAATGATGACGACATTTTAGCACACATAAACACACCAATTAGGGGAGAGAGAGAGAGGGAGAGAGAGAGAGGGAGAGAGAGGGAGAGAGAGAGAGGGAAAGAGAGAAGGAGAGAGAGAAGGAGAGGGAGAGGGGGAGAGAGAGAGGGGGAGAGAGGAGAGAGAGGGAGAGAGAGAAGGAGAGAGAGAGAGAGAGGGGGAGAGAGAGGAGAGAGGGGGAGAGAGAGGGGAGAGAGAGAGAGAGAAGGAGAGAGAGGGGGGGAGAGAGATGAGAGAGAGATGAGAGGAGAGAGAGAGAGAAGGAGAGGGGGAGAGAGAGAGAGAGGGGAGAGACAGTAGAATGTGTGTTTTTGTTTTCCCATGTGTGTGTGTGTTTGCCTGTGTGTGTGTGTTTGCCTGTGTGTGTGTGTTTGCCTGTGTGTGTGTGTTTCCCCATGTGTGTGTGTTTGCCTGCGTGTGTGTTTGCCTGCGTGTCGCACAGGGACGGCAGATCACACTGAGAGCAGAGGAGGAAAGGGAGGCGTACAAAGATAAATAGAGGAGCCTTTGAGCAGGGAGAAAGCATCGAGGCCTATGAAAGAGTCTCGAAGTGGCAGCAATGGGTGAGGCAGAGGGGGGAGGAAGAGTGACAGTGATGGATGGAGGGACGTGTGGCGGGTGAGAGGATGGAGGGGAGGCAGGCGGAGATTGACAGCCTCCTTTTCCAGAGGACAGATGAATAAACCGGCGGATGGAGGGAGAGAAAAGGGGTGAGGGATGGGTGAGGGGAGGTAATGAGAGATAAAGTGCGTCTCCGTAATCAAGCCATAAAGAGAGAGCGGGAGAAAAGACGAGAGGCTCTGAATGAGTCAATCATGATTAATCAAGACGCTTCTCGCTCTCCGTCGCTGTCTCCCTCTTCCTGCTCATCACCACCATCTCACACACACACACACACACACACACACACACACACACACACACACACACACACACACACACACACACACACACACACACACACACACACACACACACACACACACACACACACACACACACACACACACACACACACACACACACACACACACACACACATTTCCAGGCAGTTTTATAGCAGTGGTTTCCAAACTTGTGATCATTTTAAATTAAGTTCAATCAGCCGCCTCACATGGAATACATTAAAATATAACTGCTATTTCCATTATACATGATATACTGTAAGAGACCCAGTCTTTATAGAAAAAAGAGGCCGTTATCATCGTCATGTGACTTGAGGACAACGGTTTTAAAAGCCCCAAGTTTGCTGTATTGGCCGTCGCCATCTTGCTCTTTTGAACAACTGTAACGTAATGCTAACTTAATGCTAAAAGGTGATTCGTAAGCTCAAATGAACTTTCGTTAGCTGACAACACATTGTGAAAAGGTTAAAGTTGTAAAACAAAAACCCTGACAACATGTGGCAGCGAGCTGACTATCACAAGGTAAACACGCTTCTTTAGAGCACAATTTACAGAAATGAACATCATGCTGAAGTTGAGAAGAAGTGAAACTAGGGATTAAGACCATAAACTTGTCGGAATTGTTTTTACTGATGTGATAATTAGCTTTGAAAGGCTCAAAGTATCAAGAGGAAAACACTGACGACACCGTGGTGGCGCCCTGCTCTAAACCAGACTCTGCTTTATCGTCTCTTTAACTCTTAAATGCACCATCATTCACTTGATTAACATCACACTGTATTGAACAAAGACTTAATGCTAGCAGTTAAGACCATAATCTCGTCAGGAAAATGTTAACTGAGTTAATAATTTGCCTTGAAACGTTTTCAGAGGAAACACGGAGGGCATCCAAACTGCAACACCTGTCAATCACAACGCAGCAACGCCCAAAGCATAACCTGCTTTATTGGCTATTTAAACATGAGCGGCACTAAAATTCACGATATGAACATCATGCTGTAAAGACCTACAACTAGAGATTAAGACCATAGACTCATTAGGACAATGTTAAGGTGAGAAAAATAGGGACATTTAATAATAATAATAATCCTTATATTTATTATAGCGCTTTATCAATGACTCTTAAAGCGCTTTACAAATACAGATATGTAATGGTCATCTACTGTGGACAATACCCACAGGAGCAAATTCGGGTGAAGTGTCTTGCCCAAGGACACAACGGCCTGACGCAGTGGGGCGGGAGCGGGTTTCGAACTGGAGTTCCCCAACTTGATCTGATGATCAAACGCACAGACCACTGCGCCACCCGTCCCCACATTTCTCATACTTCTAATCAATCCGACTCCTTGTTGCTGCCTGCTGGTTATTAGATGTAGCTCTGATGGATGCCATGGTCAACGTGGTTCCTCCGTGAAGTTTTGTTAAAGGTGACATGTCATGCTTTTCCGGTTATTGCCCGTCCCCTTGTGTGTTATGAAGGTTTTTATGCATGTAAACGGTGTGCAGAGTCAAAACCCTCAAAGTACACCCTGTAGCGAGTACAACTCTAACACAGAAAATACCTCCCCAAAACGCCTCGTTGGAGATACGTCACTGTCCATTTGATTCTTCCGGGTACATCATGATGTCATGTGGTCCCCGGAACGAAATGGACCAATCCGTGGAGCCGTTACGTTAAGCCCCCGCTGATTGGTCCAAATTGACCAATCCACGGACTTCCTCACACACTCTGCTGATCTCTCCTCCCTGGCTGCAGGCTGATTACAGACAGTTGGGATTGCGACGAAATCCTCTCTGCAGACCCATTCTCACAGCGTTTATCAACCTTTTTCCTCTCAATATCAAGCCACACTTATTGTTTTTACTTCGGCTGTGACTTTGTGTGTGCTCAGGGTGAGTTTGGCTGTGTTTCGCTGTGTATCGCTAAACAAGGAAATCACACCTCCACGGAGCTTAGCGCGATTCACAACGTCCCGACTGTCCACCATCAGAGCACACATGGGCTACAGGGGGGGGGGGGGGGAGAGCTGCAACGAGCCGTTTAGTGGAGAGAGTGAATACACATACTTTACAGAGATGAGAAACCAATGTGAGTTTGGAAAATTGCACAGTATAAATCTATTCTAGTAGACCTCAACAATGGAATTATGATCAGTGGAAATGGCCATGACATGGGACCTTTAACACAACGTCACAGAATAGCCTTCAGGTGAGTGGAGTGAAGTGCATGATGGATAAAGTACGGCTTGAGTGCACTGCCAGTATTACCTCATGTGGATATGCAACTAACTCAAAGTGTCTTAATGAATGCATTTAAAGAGGAGAGACATCAGAGTGCCCTCTCTTTATACACAGATACATATAATGGCACCTATTGATAAGAGCACAGTTGCAACCCGAAGTTAAAGTTCCATTAATGCTTATATCTGACAGACGTTTGGTCTGTAGCGTAGATGGGGGCATTGTTTGCAACTTTAAAGGGATGTTCCTTCTTGAATGGTTTCATTTCCCTTCCTTTTTAGAAGCCTAAAGTGTTTAAAGTTCAATCATCTTGTACCCTGTCAGATTATCTTTGGTCTGGCGGAAAGGGAAAACGCAAAAGCATAATAGGGTCCCTTTAAATGGTGTATTGAGGAATATTTCAGATGCAGATTAATACACATGTAGTCCTCTAATGTGTATAACTTAAAATAGACTACAGTGGCCTTGTTTTTTGGAATGAATAATAAAGTATTTAACATTTTTTGGACAACAGTGAATGTCTATAGCGCAGAGGAATATCAGATATTCATTAAGAGTAGGATCAATTAATTGTCAGATTTGGTATTTTGACAATAAGAAACTTCCTCAGTGTTATCCTCTAAGGTGCCACTAATTAAACAACTCCAGTACTTTATCTCTTTGCCACAGGCTCTAATGTGCTCGACAGAAAGAGACGTGATGAGAGGAAAGCTCCCCTCTGCGTCGCTGCGTGCGAGGAGCGCGCGCAAAGACAGAAAAAAGGGAAAATAGGGCACTTTCATATTTATTCAAGTGTCAGATCCAGAGCTGTCTGCGGGGACAGAGAAAGAGAGGAGGAAGAGAGGAGGAGAGGAACGAGGGCTGCAACCACAGGAACTCTGAGGATTCACAAGCGGTTCTTTCTCTCAACACACACACTCATCTGCCTGCATGGACACACACAGAAAAAGGCAAACAAGAGTGATGAGATCGAGGAGCAAGGATGTGCCGTCATTCTCACGCACACGCACACGCGCGCGCACACACAAATGAGCTGTGGATTCAGCACAACATGTTTCAGGAGCATCTAAATGAGGATTACACGCAGGAGTCCAACAAGCCGTGATCCTCCCGTCTCCGAGATGTCACATCAATTTCTGGGTACACGCGGTGCTGAATAGATAAACCTTCATCAAGGAGAAATAACAGGAAGCTCCCTCTCCAACGTGACACACAAACAGTGAAGCACGTGTGAGAGAATACCTCTGAGCAATTACCTGCTGGAGTCAGGGAGCAGAGGAGCGTAAATCAACACTTCCTCCTGCTGGAGCTGAGGGGAACTGCAGGACGCCTGAGGCAGGGAGAGAACTAAGGATGATGGATGATGGGTCTGAAACATGAAATGGACCGGCAATTCACAACGCCATGCAAGCTTGTGTTCTCATGCTATTTTCAGGCATATATTATGGCTCTCAGATATATACACATTTATAAAAAACAAGTCTATGAGGTGTTTTGCTCAAAATACCAAACCGATCATGCATTTTAGACATCCCTCTATTTCAGCCCTGTGAGAGAAAGGCTGATCGTCTGCTGGCCCCGCCCCCTTTTGAGCAGCACACTGTGACAGACAGTCTGCTCTGCTCGGATACAGCTAAATGCTCCCGTGATTAAACGCCGTCATGTTCCAAACCACTTCAAGGATTATTTCTGAAACAGTATGGAGCTCAAATGCTTATTTTCTTGTGAGTTTACTACAAGGTGAGTTCCTTTTTTTAATTTCCTCCATTTGTACACAGTCTCTCCAGTGCAGGTTAGCTCTGAGTGTTAGCATGCTTGCTAATGTAAACAAAGTCCATATTACGTCGAAACACATCGCGCATTGTTTCTGATAGCTACGTTTTTGATTGGCCCGTGGGTCCACATTTCCGATATCACGTCATATCGGACGCAAATCTGGATCAGCTCCGTTGTACCCCCGTTTTTAGAGATTTGGGTACGGAGGAAAAGAGACAGGGTTTTATTTTCTGACACTTTGTGAGTTCCCTGACACACCGGGACACATATCTGTTTAAAAGCATTTTGCACGATAGGAGCCCTTTAAAACCCTCAGAGGCAGGTTTGCCCATCTTAAATCGAGGTTTTCAGCATGAACAGTCATCGTGACCTAAAACAAGTGTACATTTGTTAAATACATTAAATCATTCATAGTAAAGGCTTAAAGTAAAGGAGACAGAGAAAAGCAGTTGTTTTATGATTTGATTGACTTTATTCGTAAGGCACCAGAAGTCCTTCCTTACTGCAGAACATTTCATATTATTTATAGTAAATGTTTGTTGTACTTTTTATAGTTTCTTTTTTTTCTTTTTTCAATGAAGCTATGATTTCAGACACAAAACATTTTTTTTTTTGCCAAAGTACACACTTTCAGGTTTTACATTATGCACAAAATAAGTATTTAAAAAAAGACCTTTACAAAGCTCAAAACGCTTACAATGCTTCACGCTATGGGGCAAAAAGTTGGGGGGGGGGGGGGAGTTAAGGGCGTCGGGGTCCAGAGAAGAGGGAAAGGGTCAAAGGTTGAACGTACTGCAGTTTCCCCCCTGGTGTCACATCAGTAACACAATAGCACAAGAATCATCCAGACAGACGGGAAAAGATGTGGCTATATACACATAAAGCTTTCTATGTAGAACTGTATAGGGAGACGAGCGCCTCCAACTACTTTAACAAATACATAGAATTTCATTTGTATGTTTATAACGTCAGCTTTGTAACTCTCGTTCTAGTTCATATCGATTAATATTTAAAAAACAAAGAAGAGGAGAAAAAAACAAGTGCATTGATCACAGGAAATGTGGACCAAACATTCATTAAAAAAAAAAAAAAATGTCTCCACTAGAAATCAATCGTTGTCGGCTCCCCCGCTGACATGCATTGAGTGTGTGTGTGTGTGTTGCTTTGTCTACATGTATATGAGAGGGGAGGTGCTGCAAGAAGAATAGCAGGTTAGCTTTAGTTTGAGTAGGACAGCAACCATGTGTGTATCAACCATGCACAACTGTTTACACACACAGACACCACAACACAGAAGTCACCGACAGCATCTGATCTGAACTTGTAGACACATGAAGGGTTTTATTCTGAATGCAGTAACGTGCAATGTGTATACTATCGCTTCATGTGCTTTATCATCATCATGCCTAAGATGTTTTTTCAAAATAAAAGCTTTGAACACACTCCACATGAAGTCATTCTCAGTGTAGCCATAACATCAGAGAGAGGACGCTGAGAAAGTGTGTGTGTCGGTCCAGGTGTGTATAACGACTTTGAACACGGGTTGTCTTCAAATTAACACTTAAAAACAAACATGCCTAAGTAATAATATCTGTGGATCGACAGTCTGATCACCACCGAGGCTAATCTGGAATTGAATGTTTGCAAAATAATCCAAAAGATGGGTTAAATCTTAAATGTCATCTAATGTTGTGTAAGAAGACTTTAATGGGGCCATTGTGGCTGCTACTAGACCCTTTTAACCACACACACACACACACACACACACACAGGTTAGATCATAATCAATAGTCCCAACAGAGACCCGACAACCCTCACACACACACACACACACACACACACACACACACACACACACACACACACACACACACACACACACACACACACACACACACACACACACACACACACACACACCACACACACACACACACACACACACACACACACACACACACACACACACACACACACACACACACACACACACACACACACACACACACACACACACACACACACACACACACACACACAGCTGTTGATTGGATCGTTATGGAGTTTTATGGCCACTGTATCTCAAAGAATAGTTCACTGGAGCCCAAATTTGCATTTTATATTGACAGTGGACATTTGTCTGGGATGGGGAAAGCATTTCATGATGTTGGAGTGTAAATTAGAAAAACCCAAATGCAACAAAACCAGTACCATATTGTCAATCCAGTGTTTCTTCTCCCCTTCACACGGAGTATTTGATCAGACAAATAGTCCGTGTGAAGGTTCCTTCTGCAGTTTCTTTGTGTGTGTGTGAGTTTGAGACGTGAACATGAGGATTATACTGTGTGAGTGTTAACTACGACCCTGAATGTGGGATTCTTTTGTGGCATGGAGAGAGACGGAGGTTCGACATGCAGTGGTTTTATGTCATGTTCCAAATATGTGAATTGCTTGGGGCGCTACGGAGATTCCAAGATTCTGAACACAGATTCGTTCACAGACATCACATTATTCCCCGGACAGAGCCGGCCAACTTCCACCTGACGAGGGGCCTAATCAGACAAGATAATTGAAAACAGATCCTGTGGGGCTGATGGGAGTTTTTACTCAGCGGAGCAGCTGTGGAGGACGCTTGTGCTTCATGTGTGAGTTCTGCACTGAAGAGTTGTCCCACCCTGTGTGTACAGTGAGTCAAGACGAACAGTATTTCAATCTGAATGTGCCGAGAGATCTAAAGCACGGTTGTGTTTGCTTCACGCCGAGAGACAAAGACTTTTCAGATCACGACACACTGGGCCTGACCGCATGCAGAGATTAATGTCACCAGTCTTGCCCTGTATATTAAGTTAGTCCACACAGGAGGGATAAATAAGCCGTTGTCCCTGGTGACACGGCCTGCACTCTGTCATTGTCCTGTCCTCCTTTTGCTCAGAGAGGCGGAAGACACACACTGCCCTCTGCTGTCAAACACACAACATGCACACACACTCCCCCTCTGTGCTAATATTAGTGCACATTAAAAATGCAAAAGGTGGTGGGAGCCAGGCGGCGGCATCTCCGTTCATTTAACCACCGGAGAAAGGGTTTCAGCTGAGGTGCTGGGAGGATATATCTAACGCACCTCGCGGGGTCAGATGAGGATCAACAATAACAAGGGGGGGTTATTTACTTAAGAGGGTTTGTTATGTACGCCGAGTCGCCCAGTGGGACGTTTATTTGAAGAAGGTGCTTTTCCTTTCTCTAGTTTCTGTACGGCAGATGTCTTCTGAATACATCTGTTTTTGGTGTGTGTGTGTGTGTGTGTGTGTGTGTGTGTACGGGACGTTTCCATCTTTAAGCGGGACATGTTGGCATTTTTAAACACTCCTGATCTGTAACAGTCCACTGTTTGGACTGTAATGCTGCACTGAACCACATATCACCGCTGCAGACCTGTCGGACCCATTTCTTAGGAGAAACATCAGTTTGGAGGAATCCTGTGTGATGGAAGTCGCACAGCTCGCCAAAGACTCCTACCATTTTAACACCTAGTGTGAGTTGAGTTCAGTATAACAAGGACCCGCTGAGAACAGAGGCAAGAGGTGTGTGAGAGTGGGAGGAAGAGAGGCGAAAAGAAACAGGAGACAGGATGATAGAGAGCAGTCTTGATTTAAAAAAGTAAAACGCATTATTACTGAAACTTAATCACATAGAAAAAAAGGACAGTATTTGAAGAAACGGGAGACGCTGTGATGGCGGGAAAGAAACAAGTGGAGTAAATATGAAGCGATCAGGGCTAGTCTGATTTAAGGGCCGGTGCCGAAGCCCTCCCGTTAACAGGAGGAGTTTAGGGGTCTGTAGCGGTGGGACTGAAGCCTGTTAGCTAAGGTCAGAGAGAGAGACCAGGGGAGAGGCTGGAGGCCAAAGGGGGCTCAGATCTGGGTGTTCAGGTCTCTGGACAAAAACAGAGCTGAATGGGGGACACCTCTCTAATCGGACTTGTCTCCGTCCTCCTCGCGGTGGCTGTCCACGCCCTCGCGGGACGCTTTCTCCTCCTTGGCCATCTGGGCTTGGGAGGCCAGCAGGGAGGAGAGGGAGAAGAGGCCGGAGGAGGTGGTGACGGCGGGGAGGCTCGGCTGGCTCAGGCCCAGCGGCAGGGGGGTCATGGGCAGGGCGAGACCCTGGAGCTGAGACAGCTGGTGAGCCTGGAGCTGCTGCTACATGGAACACAAACACACACAACTTAGGCACAGCAGCACACACACACACACATCACTGCAAAACATTGAGGAGAGAAATCTGCAATGCACAGACCTATTATACATCTCAAATGATGTTTAATATATAACCCCCGAGGCACGCTGCTAATAGCTCGGGCACAAAAGGATGGATGGAGGGAACATATCATAGCTACAATACATGCTGGGTAGGAGATGGAAAGTCTGCAGCACACATCACTCATTTATAACAGACGCAATTTCTCAATCTATATCGCCCCGAGAAAACAAGCAAGAGAGGGGAACACTGTGCACACAACGGAGGTCTGTGTAACATATGAAGAAATACCATGGGATACACGCCTGATATTAACGTACAGAAAGAGACGCATTGTACACACATGTGACGTCAGGACAGTGGACAATCCAGACCACTCCGACAACAGCTCTGCTTTACATTCAGAACCAGAGCTAACTATGTCCTAGTCGGATATTAATGGCCATGAAGAAAGGCATACACAAGTGAAAATGGTTCCCTGTGCCAAGAAGAGCCAGCGTAGCCTTAGAAGCAGGCCTGTACCCTCTGTATTTAAAGCAGGAGACACAAAGACAAGGCGCCTCTTTGAATCATGAATCACCGTGATGGAGTGGCTATGCTAGCTAACACCAGACGCATAGTAAAAATGATGGAGTGGCTCGGATAGCTAACACTAAAGCTCGGGTAAAATGACGGAGTAGCTAAGCTAGCATCTAGGCTTGTATTGATAAAGTGCAGCCGGCTAACGTTGGAGCCGGAGATGAAGGATGACAGCGAGCAGCTCATGCCTCCAACATCATTCTGCGTTTTAGCTACTCGGGATGTACGCGTTCAAAGCTTCATTAATAACAACTTGGAGTTAATGCATTGTGTAAAGATGGTACTTCTGAACAGCTATGGAGAGATTAGGCCGAACTAATATTATAAGTGTTAAATATGTGTAGAATTCTAGCGGTGGATGCAACACAACATGTTTGTATGTAATAATATACACCGTTACAATCCATATTGTTTAGGAAAAAGCAGATTGCACACACCTGTATTAATAGGGTGCACCAGCAGCAATATTAAAACACACCAAAAACAATATTTAGACAACCAAATATGTGTTTATGTTGATGACACTGAAGAGTTTTATTCATTAAAATACATTTTATGTTTAGAAGAACATCATACCCTTATGATGGAGTTCATCTCTGGGGGGGTGACCTGCTTGGCCCTCTCTATGGCTGCCAGGACCTGCTGCTGGTGCTGGAGAGAGAGGGAGAGAGAGGGGGGGGGGGGGGGGGGAGAAAGAAAGGGAGAGAGACAATAAAAGCGAGACAGAAACAAGGGAAGGAGAGTTTGGGAAGGGGGGGGGGAGGTTGAGAGGTTAGATCAATATCAATAGTCCCAACAGAGACCCGACAACCCTCTCTGACACACACACACACACACACACACACACACACACACACACACACACACACACACACACACACACACACACACACACACACACACACACACACACACACACACACACACACACACACACACACACACACACACACACACACACACACACACACACACACACACACACACACACACACACACACACACACACACACACACACACACACACACACACACACACACACACACACACAGTAGGCTGGTGTGCTGTAATGGGTGGAGGTCAACGCCCTGGTGGGCAGATAAGAGCCAGGCTTATCTGAATCACACGACCATTTATTACGCTGACACACACAAACATGTATAAAAGGAAAAGAGTGGGAGGAAGAAGGGAATTCTGGGAGGACAGATTGATTATGGCAGAGGAGAGTGGGGGGAGGGGAGTGAAAGTGATTTGCAGAAGGGGAAGCGAGTGATGATGAATGACAAGAGGAGAGGAGTGAGGGGTCGTGGAGGTTGGGAGGTAATGAGGCGGGAATGAGGCTGATCTCATTCCAGGATGTAAGGAATAGTGCAGGGGGTCAGGGGGTGAGAGACGTCTCTTACCTCCTGAGACAGGTAGGGGAGGACTTGTGCGCAGATCCCGTTCAATCTCTTCACTATCTCAGCCTGAGGAGAAAGAGAGATACTTCAGTTAAAAGGATCATCAAAACAAAAACCACATTTCTGATCCGCCCGTACGCAGGCCTTCCTTCGATTGACTGTTTTACACTGAACCGCATCAACAGCAATCTGGTCCTTTGCATTCATCTGCTTTGCAACGCGGTGTACCCTAACCCTACTAGTACACCACATTGTTATGTTTACATTCGTGCATATTCATTGTTGTTATAACTGTGTAGAAATGTGTTAGTAGTAGGGGTGTTGAAAATAATCGTTTCTACGATGCATTGCGATGCGGACGTGGACGATTCGGTCTCGATGCAGTGACGGAAGATAATCGGTTATAGAGTAGTAACGTTGCTTCCTGATTTTCCGGCCGCGGCTTTACTATAACATTTTTTCTGTCACTTTAATATCAAATCGGTCGGTGACGCAGAGATCAGGGAACATACGGGAGAGCGGCACAGCAACACCGAACACGGAGCAGTCTGCTTTATCCACCAACACAAGAACACCAGTCCAGAACCGACAACAGCAGGACCCGCTCTGAATCACTCCGTGTCGCTGCGGCTCAGAGACACAGGGAGGGATTTATGTTTTTCAAAAATAATCGCGTTACAATCATGTCAGGTTTTTGGTGGATTTAATTAAGTCTTGGATTGCAGAGTATGAATGTCCTCTAGCAATTTGCAGACGATATATACGTGTGTAAAGTTTGTGAAGGCAGGAGGAAAAAAGCTTCCGCGATCACCGTCTCCTCTCCGTTACTCCAAGCCCCGCCCCCTCCCTGAAAATAATGAGTGACAGGCTGATAGTGACCCGATAGAAACGTTGTTATTCACTTAATCACTGAGATATAATGAAGCTAATTTAATCTCATACATTCATGGGATTTATGTAACAGTAAGACAGAGAATGTAAGTGTGCACCCACATGCAGTATTTGTTTGTATATGCTGTTGTAAATACTCCTGTTGTCTGCTGTGTTCAGACTCAAGTCCTGTGTGTGATGCCTCATTCAGGACATTGAGAATGGAACAACTTCACACACGGAGGCTAGACCTATACAATTCATTTATTTTGGTTTATAAATTAATGTCAAGACATTTATGTAATTGATTTCTGAAGCACTTTCTAAATAATAAAAAGAGAGTTCATATGTATTTACTGCATGTATGCATTGATGAAAAATAAGCCATGTGCAGTAATATAGAAAATTGAGGATGCAACGCATTGGTATGAATCGTGATGCACCGTGATGCACCGGGATATCGAACCGAATCGAATCGTTGACAGGATAATCGTAATCGAATCGAATCGTGAGACCAGTGAAGATGCACAGCCCTAGTTAGTAGGTCAGTCAGTTAGTGTTTTTTAACGTATTATGTTTATATTGTGTACTCTGTGGATACTAGGGATGTGCATCTCCATCACTGAGGCCGATGCGCATCTCGATACGTTGCCAGGATACGATACATTAACGATACATTTGAAACACCAGGCGATGCGATACGATACGATTCACCCCTGTGGCGATACAGTTCGATACGATTTGATTCAACATTATGCGATTCGGTGCGATTCAACTCGATGCAAAAATAATGATACTTCAATTTGGTACGACAGAGGATTTTTGTTTTATTCCTTATATGCAGCAAATCATACATTAACAAACAAGTGCTTTACATATTTGGTACTGCACCTCCCATCATGCCGTTTATTTTTTTAACTTTAAAAGCTCTCCAGAGTAGGCTACAGTACAATTGTATAACACCTCACAGTTAAACAATGTAAGGATGCATTGCTCATGATTAACAATGTGCAAATAACAGCTAGCATAGTGCAATGCCCATACAGCTGCTGCCTGATGTGCTGAACACTCATCCATAGGCTGACTTACCAGTGAGCAGAAAGCAGTGGGTTCTATATGAACAATAAAGAATACAAATAACCTTTCACAAACAGGTCTTTCATAACTGCTTACAGTAAGGAAGACATTTAAATTGTTATTGGCCGTCACAGGCTGCTGTAAACTAAACACCACTCTCTCTGACAGAACACCTCACTGAGTGATTTAACTCATAATGTCTAACTTTCAGGTTTCTCTTTTCAGCCGCAGACCCCATGTCGCCTCTTTATGTGCGTCGCTAAGTTCCTCGTACTACGTGTGTACTTTAAAGCGGCTCGGCATCGTTAACAATTTGCGAGCGATTTTTCAAGTTGACTGTAGTATATAGTGCCGCGCACATATACCATCAGGACGTTACTGATGGCGTGCGGCTGCGGAGTGATACTGTGTGTATGCAAGCCCGCTTCTGGACGGATCTATGTATCATGGCTGTAGACCTGTTGAGTGATAAAGATACCTCATACAAAGGTCTACGGATACCTTATTACTCTCCATGACCTGCGGTCAACTATATAGCATAAAAGGACTATTACACAGTCTTTCTTGAACAATCCGAAGTGTTGCCAAACGTTTGATTTGTAGGTATTTTTCGGTGCGCTGTGTTTCTCTTTCTCCTCAACTTCCGTGTGTGTTGATAACTGAGACTCTCGGCCTCCGTAGTGGCGAAGCAAATATCAAAGATCGTCTCTGCTGAGCGTTGACAAGATGAGGGGATTTTGAATCGTTTTTTTACCGATGCAAAGACGCTATGCAATCGATGCATCGCGAGTTCAACCCAAACTGTAGCCGATGTGCACTCTTTCAACCGGTGCACTCGCATCGTGAACGTTTATGCCGGTGCACCGATGCGAATCGGTGAATCTTAACATCTCTAGTGGATACTCAAGAGAAATAGATCTTTCTATTATTAATATGTTTGTATTTACTGTTGTTTCTTTTATTCACTTTTTATGTTTTTGAAATGCTGCTGCGACAAAAAAAAAAATCCCAATTTGGGATCAGTGGAGTATATTTAGTCTAATGTTTTAGTCTACACTTCGGGTGTTTCTCAATGTCGAGTAAAGCTGCTCCAGAGCCACTATTTCAAGCACACTACGTCATCGAGTGCCGCTGAAGGACTGTTCCAATGTCCAGCACACTTGGAATTCTACCGAGCCTGGCGTACTTCGTTGCGAGAAATTTCGAGGCTGCACATGTGTAGACTCCGGTCTTAAAATCCCCACAATGCTTTGCGCACGGACCAATTTCCCCAAATCTGTGGCGGAAAATGTAAGATGGGGCCTCTCATATGACGCACACCTGCTCGCCTGTTCCATTCTTCGTTTTCCCAATGCCAGGAAGTATTCTTACCTCGCTTCTGAAGCAAGACGCTCGGAAGACACGTGCTACCAAGCAAGCATACTCGACATTGAGCAACCTTTACTCACATCAGTTAATGGCGTATTTGCTTGAGACTATTTTCGGATGCAGATGAATGTGGTGCTCAAGTTAGAAGGGTGAACACAAATACGTAAACTACGGTGTTTCACAGCTTCGTCAGACAGAAAGAAAAGCATTTTAGATTTTTTTTGTGCCTTTCACGCGTTCCCTCACGACTGACTGTGAGTGATAGCGGCACAGAGCGTTCTGTAAACACAGGGAAGTGAAAGGGGAATAATATGAGAAGGGTTCCCACACCTTCTTAAACATCTACCTCAAGGACTTTTCAGGCGAAATGGCCTCGCATTTCAGGAACCAAAGCGTCATTGTTTGTTACACGGATCAAGGTTAATTACAGATACAACACTGATCTTTTTATAATGAGAGCTTGCGGGCTTTACAGAAGCTCACAGACAACAATTAAAAAGAGAGAGAGGCTTGAACGTGTGAATGCTTCTCCGTTCTGCTACATTACAGTGAAGGCAGACTAAAACATCTATATATAAATGAATGCACTTTCAATGACCGATGTGCGTTTGCTTGAGGTATTTCCCCCTTCGAATTTGCCAACTCTCAAGGACCTGTGGTAAAGATGAAGGTCAGTTATGTTGTCTTTACTTTGAAGGCTTTCCCAAACACAAGACATCCAGCACAGTCTCAACTTCTCACTATTTGTTTCCGGATGTCGGTCACTAGCATCTCCCCCTGATGTCGTTAAAGTCGGGGGCTTTTACTGTGTGCCGTCTGGGAAGTCCCTCGACCTCGCCATGGCAAGATTCAACGACTCCATAATTCCCTAACCTGACACAATGACGACCGTAGCCGATAAAAAATAATGTGTAGTCCTAACCCGACATTAGTCCACAGGTTTTTTTGCATGAGCAGACCTAGACTCAGGACTATGTAGGTGAGAACAGACTGGGCTTGAACAGACTGGGCTATATTTGTTCGATTTCTTTCGCACGATTATCACGAGACAGCGTGAAGCTCGTTAGGTAGCAGCAAAGGTGGGAAAAACCCTCAAATGACGGCTATTTTTAGGTGTTTTCCAACACACGTTCAGCCGCATGTGAAACGTGTTTATTACTCTGTTATTTAGGCGCTGTTGGAACAAGTGATCATTTGTTTAGGTGTCACAGAGAGGCGTTGATACACGAGGGTGACGTTTTATGTGCTGAATGAAAAAAAAGCCCACCCACTCTTATCTTACCAAGGTGGTGTTTAAAACCCTAATCATGTTTGGCATCAAAATATACTTTAATAAACACATTTAAAAGTACTTATGCAGAATAGCCCATTAAATTATTGTATTATAATTAGAAACGCATTAATTTGTCCATCATTTTCAAGTTGCACTTATTATGCTGCTTGATCATATTATCATGATTTAATTGAATTTAAAATCTGATCTGCCAAGTATCTAGTAAGTAAAGCTGTTAAATGAATGTAGTGGAGTAAAAAGAAAAATGGTTGCTTCCAAATTGTGGTGGAGAAGAAGTATACAATGGAAATAGTGAGGTAAACAAGTAGCGCACACATTTTACTTAAGTTCAGTACTTGAGTAAATGTATTTAGTAGCTTTCCACCACTAAAAATAGCATACTAACCGGCTACATACTTAATGTGTATGTCCAGCATACTGCCAACAATTACTATTACTATACTACTATGTATGATCTGTATGACTTATTATAATACTGACGGCCGCAACATTTTAAAAAGGAACCTCTTATATTCCGTTATATCCTCGAAAACAGCGTAGGACATTTCGAGTCATTGGAACTGCCAACATATTTGGTATTTCAATTGGACTGGAGCCCATGGAAACGTATTACACTTAATAAAAGTAACAATACTATCATACATTATGACATTCGGTCTCAGCAGCATGCAATGCATTGTGGGGCAGTTGAGTATAGAGTAAGCTCACGGCTTAGTAAACAATCTGGGACTTTCTTGTGTACAAATGATCCACATACTATGCGGTGTAAATACATGACATACTACATTCAATTTGATGTTATACTTTGTATGAAAAGTGCGCCATTATAATATTTAAAAAAACAGGACAAAACTCTGCAGATCTGGTTTGGAGCCAACATTTCATCGCCTTATTTTCTATGTTTGTCATTTTGACATCACAGTTGTTCGTTGTCAATTCTTGGTCTGTTCTTTATACAGAATATCAGCGACTTATCCTTTAAACCCTCATATATCACACACACACACACACACACCCACCCCCACACCCACCCCCCACACCCACACACACACACACACACACACACACACACAATTAATTAAGTTGCTTGTACTGAATACTCTTTCACAAACCAGTGGAAGCGAATGCAAACGCACTGTGCAACCATCACCCATGAAACACACACACCTTTTCCAATTTCTGGCCGAGCACATTCCCTATCTTTCTCACACGCAGGTCTATTATCACATTTGGTTGGTAATCATCCAATCCGTCTGAGATATGCAAAGCAGCAGTAATTGTGTTAGAGCCTAATTTGTGGCGCGAGGAGGAGAGGGGCCCTCCTAACAATCATTATGCATGCAGAGCACAGCTCCCATCAAGCGCTTCTCTGCTATCCGCGCAACACACACACACACACACACACACACACACAAAAATGTCTCTGCGGGACTCGCTCCATGCTAACTATGTCTCTTCCTCTTTTTCGGTGCCCTTTATGCCGCCTCTCTTTTTTCCCCAACCCAGATTCTGTTTCTTCTTTTATCTGTGCTCTCCGTTTTCCCCCTCTCAGTTTCTTCCTCCCTTTTGTCCTTTACATTTTGCTTCTAGTTTTCCTCAAGTGCTACTGGAGCACACATTCACCGACGGGCGCTTTGTATGTGTGCACGTAACGCACACATAACACAACTGGGCTTGGACACTGGACAAATACACCAGAGATGTGGAAGGGACTGAATTCACTGCGGTCGGAGATGTCTTGAAATAAGCTTCATCTTTTGTAATTTCAAAAGTGTTGACTCAATGAGGAAAGCAAACACCGATTCAGAAATGTGTTTGAGTTGATTTGAAATGGGTTTCAAGGAAGCAGCCTAAACAAACGTAACATTTCACAGACTTCCTCAGGGTGTCGAGCGTCGTCCCTGAATGAGCTGCACTGTTTGAGTCCTGCCGCTTCTTGCCAGGAACACAACCGGACGTGATGCTCGCTCGTAACTATTTTAACAGCTCAAAAAGATTTAAGACGTAGAAATAGCCCTTTGCAGTTATAACAGTTACACAACCTGACCAGCAGTAGAAGAACGTAATCAAGCAGGTAGTACTTGTGACATTATTAAGCATTTACTCTTTCTAATCTACTGAAGTTAAGAAGGAAATACTGTACTTTACTACAATGGCTAGTTACTTTGAAAATGGATTAACACAGAAACCATTTCGTCCATTAGCACAATAAGATACATTTAAACTTTCAAGGGGTCCATTATGTCTCATGAGCCCCTGTTCGATAGTTCAGTTTTTTAATTTGTTATATTACCAATCGTTTTGATGATACTGAAAAGAGGGAATGCTCTACAAAATGTCGAACATTGTAAAACAATAGCCAGCCTGATCTCCTGCAGTCCAAAACACAAATCTATGTTAAGGGTACGATCACATAAGAGGTAGAAAAGCAGCATAGTGCAATATTTGCGAAAGTATGCAGATGACTTTCTTATGAAATAAAATAAACAGTCAAATAATGATCCTATTATTTCAGCTCTTCTGTTTTTAATTATTTAAAAAGCTCTACATAATGATGCCATCACACTTAACAAACGTAACTAGTCAACAGGGCTTCTAGAGTTCAACCTATAGGCGCCCTCATTAGGCATGAATGTTGTGGGAATTGGGAATACTGTACAGTGTGTGCATTACGACTGCTTGTGCATTATTTAGACGCACAATAAAAGTACATACACTACATGCATCGTAAACAAACCACAGATGGAGATTTATGTCGTCAGGCAAGAAACGCATTCACGGAGTAAAGAAGATGGGGAGGAAACAGAACAAAGGAACACAAAGGGGACCCGGCAACAACAATGGCGCTTCATTCAACATATTCCCATTTCAATCCAGATTTCAACCCGACTTCTCTTCACCGGAGTTCCTTTCACACCTGCGCTGCAACCCTGGAACTATACAGACGTTACCCAGAAGAGCAGAATGTGAAACCCAAATATCCCAATGATTTGAACCGGACATTGACCAGACTTTCCCCCGCCAGAGTCCCAGAACAAAACCTGTGCAATGTCAGATTGAGCCCATCTGTGAATTGTCCGGATGATTCACAACGACTAAGTGTTGATGTTTTTATTGCGGTTGGCTTTGGATAACAAACACTACTATTACTGCAATAGTGTATTTACAGGTCTCTGACCAAAACAAAAAGAGTAGAACACATCACCCCAGTACTCAGATCTCTGCACTGGCTACCGGTAGCTTACAGAATCGATTTTTAAATTATATTGGTAACTTATAAAGCATTAAATGGTTTGGGACCCCAATATATGTCTGACATGCTGCCCTGTTACGAGCCCCCCAGAGCTCTGAGATCATCGGGGGCGGGCTTACCCATTATTGTTCCCCGGCTCAGAACCAAACACGCCGAAGCTGCTTTTAGTTTTTATGCAAGGCAAGTTTATTTATATAGCACCTTTCAGCACCAGGCAATTCAAGGTGCTTTACAAAAATGAAAGACATTCAGACAAAGGCATTTAAAAACAGTAAAAGATAATAAAAGAAACATTAAAAGAAAAACAAAAAATGAAAGACATTAAGAAAATGGCATTTAAAATCAGTCATTAAAAAGAAAAGCTAATAAAATAAACATTAAAAGTTACAGTGCAGTCTAAGATATGAATAGTTCAATTATTTCGGTTCTTGATTTTTAATTTATTCACAGAACCTCCATTTGGAAATCCGAACATTTCCGTCCCGATTGTTAATTTAGACTTATTGTTTTCACCATGTTATGCTCGCATGACATCCCCAATCGGACCCTCAGGAGGGTGTACTAGCCCCCTACCCTGCTTTGCGTTCCATAACAAAGTCTTTAAGTGTTACCTGAACACCCCGTGTTACCAAAACACTATTTTTTTTATGCTTCCCCACAAAGTGAACACACTTCCAGAAAACCTGAGGTCTTCACCAACGCCGAGTTATTTTAAGTCGAGGCTAAAAACACTACTTTTTAGAGCTGCTTACCCATAAGCCTTTTAACTTGTTTTAGCACCTACCGTATTTACAATGTCGATTTTAAACTATTTTGTATCTCATTAATGCATTGTCTTTATGAATCTGTTATTCCATTATGTTTATTTATTGTGTTCCTCGAGGATGTAAAGCACTTTGAATGGCCTCTGCGTCTGAAATGTGCTATATATATATATATATATATATATATATATATATATATAAACGTACCTTACCGAGGGTGATGAAGAAGGGGAATTTACATAAATACGGCAACTATAGTGTCCAACTGATAGGACGACTAGATGTGGGAACTTTGGAATTGTGATACTATAGAATAACGATAGTCATGAATATCTATTTATACAGGTCATGAATCCCTGACTAAGCTTCCAAGTATTGCTTACCCCTAAAGGTATAAGAAACAATAGAGATAAGAAGAGGTAAGGTTTTTTCAGAAGATGAGAACTACGACATTCTGGTTGGTTGATCAATAAGCTCCCATCAAGGTCTCAGTGGAAAGAATACAGAATATTTAGGGAGGTCGGGGTGGTTGATTTATACACAAATATTGTGAGTTTGGTGAAGCGGATTGGCTCTATTAATAGGTTGGATGGGCGAATGTATTAAAAAAAAAAAAACCTGACGCAGCACATCACAACACAAAGGGATATTATAATTGGTATATTTCCTGTTAGGTCTAATAAATAGCAAAATTGTTTGTTTTTAGTATTGCCTTTAGAAGTGCCTTGAGTTTAAATGATAAACTTAGTACACTTGCATGGAAATCCACTTTGCTTTGGTGTTTTTATTTTTTGGAAATCATATGAATGAGTGCAAGTAGATACTGATTGGCTTTGAGTCTGTTATTGTCATTTAGGTATCACGAATAACGCAAAATCTATTCAAATGCTACATTAGCCTATTTAAGTTTATTTATAAATAATTGAGGTTTCACAAGTAGAATTCACTGCAGCTTATACAGTTAATTTAGAGTTTAATGGCTTTTTATTTGTACTTCTACCCACATAGATCAACCGATGGCTTGACAAATGGGTTGTAGTCTAGGCGACCAAATGAGATCACCTCTGACATGATCAATCTCCTGTGTTGAGCTACGTGTGTGAAAGGGCAAGCCTAAACCTGATGTGTGGAGTTCAAATAAGAAAACTGGTAAGAGACAAAACGGAGAAACAGAGACAAGAGAGAAATGTTCTGAATTGAGTGGGACAGAGTGATCAAGAGGGAGCAATTGAATGTGTGAGAGTGTGAGAGAGAAAGAAAGAGAGGGAAATAGAGACAGAGGTGGGAAGGGAGGAGGAGGAAGAGGAGGTGATGATGGTGGGGGGGTGGGGGGAGGGACTGGCTGTGCACAATAGGCCCAGACATGAATGCTCCTCGACATTCATTTCCACACATCCCCTTCAATTTCAACTCTCTAATGGAACTAGAGATTCTCTGCACCCACTTATACTAGCGTGCACCAAGCGCACCGACACACACATGCACCAACACACGTGCCATTAACACACACATGCTTATAAACACGTGCCATTAACACACACACACACACACGCCAATAGAAAGGCACCACATCAACACTTAGGCAGTTGCAAACCACACACACACACACACACACACACACACACACACACACACACACACACACACACACACACACACACACACACACACACACACACACACACACACACACACACACACACACACACACACACACACACACACACACACACACACACACACACACACACACACACCACACACACACACACACACACACACACACACACACACACACACACACACACACACACACACACACACACAAAGGAAAAGGGTGGGATGAACCACACACATAAGTCTCAGTCTGTGTGTTTTTGTGTGTGCACCACAGCCACCTTGTGCATCCTTACTCTGTGTGTGTGTGTGTGTGTGTGTGTGTGTGTGTGTGTGAGAGTGAGTGTGTGTGTGTGTGTGAGAGTGAGTGTGTGTGTGTGTGTGTGTGTGTGTGAGAGTGAGTGTGTGTGTGTGTGAGAGTGAGTGTGTGTGTGTGTGCATACATGTGAAGGTCTTTAAATCATGGGAGCTGCTACTTCTGCGTGACCATTTGTCAAAGCATTCTCGGCTCTCCCAATATGGCTGTCAGCGCGCACCGTCAATCATAAAGACGGTGTGTGTGTGTGTGTGTGTTAGTGTGTGTGGAGAGGCAGCGCCAGACGAGGTCACCGATAAGGGCTAGCCCTTTAGAGGCCCATCGCTCTCTCCCTCCTACAGGCTGAGCATAAATTACTCCCCCGGCTTCAGCCACACAAACTGTTGTACGGATATCGCCTCCTCACCCCTCTGCTGTCTTTTCTTTCCTTTTCAAAATGGCCAACAGATTCGAGCTGCACCGTCTAGATTCAGGAAGGGTCTCTTAAGATATTAGCTGGAAGTTTTATTATAGTTTTATTTCATGGCCATTTTTATAAAACATGTACACTTTAAGCTGGTTTTTTTGTAGTACATGATGGAAAGGAGCAGGGAGAAGAAAGTGTTATTTTACCCCTTGCTTATAACCAATACTTACAGTGACACAAAATCAAAAGTCAACACAACAATATACCGTCAGTGCTGCTAGCTGACATCCTAATACCTAATTATTATTTCCTTATACATTTTCTTAAATCTAAAAGATGTTCATACAGCCCTTTGAATCATTTGGTAAAGAATTTCACCGTTACCACTATGCACTTTGCCAAATCAATTTCCAAAAATGTAAATGATTCCCTCATCCCCTAAATTGGATGATAAAATGCACATCTTACACACTTCATCACAGATTTGGCAACAGCCGGGAAGGCTAACCCCCTCGGCGCGTGCATATCTACACACAGCCTCAGGTGGCATCATTCAAACGTCTCCGAACACTCCCAAAGTGAAGGGAGATTATCGCTGTAATTCACACCTGCCAATCAGTGAGCTGCAGGTGTACATGGGGGAGGGGGGTGGGGAGTTGGGAACGCACAGCTGTGTCTGCATCAACAGAATAACAACATGAGGTGTTATTTTGGACGCTCAAGGTTCTGTAAAATAAAATATTTTTTCTCTGCATAGCTGATGTGAGGGGAAGGGAAGCTGGAACACTGCCAAGGTTTTGATGGCCATGAAAGTCTATGAACATCTGCAATGAGGGTATGCGATAGGGCAGGGGTGGCCAACCAGTCAGAGGTTAAGAGCCACATTGTTTCTCTGTTACTGCAAAGAGCCACATCAAACACACAGTCACTGATTCCGCTTGTTTCAGTTTTTTGTTTTCTGGAGACAAGATTTCAACACGTCACTGATGCATTTGTGTGGCATTGGGATATATATTTTTTAAATCCTCTGGAGCAGAGAGAGGAGCTGTGGATTATTGTTATTGATTAATGCATCAGTGTTTCTTAGGGTCAAAAACACTAAACTCACAACTTAAAATGAAAGCGTTTAGTTTATTTAATAAAAGAGCACATGTTCAATGTGAAAAGTGACAGTAGTGATAGATTATTTGCAATTTGGTGCAACATATATAAATATATAAAAAAATAATTAAATATATTTTTTTAACACCTTGAATTTCACGGGGGGGCTCCGTTGGCGGGGCGCAGCGCCCCTCCAAGACAATGGTAGGGGAAACACTGGATAGTGTTTAATCAACGATAGGTTCCCCCCCCCCCCCTCAAAGGTGATTGGTTCACTGCATCGCAGGTATTATTGTGATTGGCTCTTGGGCCACATCAAAATTAGACGCGCTGTCATCCTGAACGTAGGGAGAGCCGGGACGAAAGTAACACGGGACGAAAGTAACGGAGCGATTTTATCCGAGCCCAAACTACTTTGACCGGCCAAATTACGTCAGAATGATCAGCATTCAATACTTAACAGAACTACTAAATATCAGGTTTAACTGTCAGGAGTAGCTAGTGTTGTCACGGTACCAACATTTTGGTTTCGATACCAAGTCAAGAATTGCGATTCCGATTATTTTTCGATACTTTTCTTAAAAAAAGGGAAACAGTCTTGAATGTAATTATTGTGCTTTATTTCACACCAGAACCATAACACAAACTTTTAAACAATGAGAACAATAAATAAAATAAATGACAAGAATTCGTATTAAGTAAAATTAATACATTTCTTACAGACAGGCCTCGTGGTGTCCGTAGGCTTGCCCTCACTGTCAGAGATATCGCTCAAATACTTTTTTGTCAACAAGCCGAGGCGCAGCGGCAGTTGCACTCCCACTTGCAGCCATGCTTCTCGTTTTCTCACATGCTCTGGCAGCTAGCTCGTGGCTGAGTGCACGAGAGAGGGGAGGCACTTGAGCGTGCTTGAGAGGGGCGGGACTGCAGGCACGGCTGCAGCGCAGGGAGTGGAAGCAGAGCACTGAACACACACGGCTCTTATTAAAACTGCGCTTTCTCACCGGAGTACTTTCCGCCGTCATTCTTAAAGTACCGATACTAATGAAACGGAGCAATCGTAACGTTTTTAACGGCAGGGTATCGCGGTACCTTTCAAGTATCGGTACACCGTGCAACACTTATCAGGAGTCAGTGTCTCCCCCCCAAACTCACACAATTCAATATGAACTGAAGAGTCGCATGAAACTAGGCAAAGAGCCGCGGGTTGGCCACCCCTGCGATAGGGCTGTTCGATTATGGCAAAAATCATAATCTCGATTATTTGAGTCAATAATTGATATCACGATTATTACAAACGATTATCCATTTACTTTGAAAGTATCCATTTATTGAAAAAGTATGTTTTTAACAGTTGATTACCCTGAACTTTAAGTATAATTCAACTGAAAAACCAATAAAAAAATAAAATAATCGTTTTATTTCGATTATGTTGTTTTCATAATCGTTGCAAGCCAAAATCGTAATTGCGATTAAAATACGATTAATTGAGCAGCCCTAGTATGCGATGAAGGATTGGTAGTCCTTGACACTTTGTACACTCATCGTCAAGATTCAAAATTATGCTGACTGAATCACAAATGGTGGGATGAAACAAAAAACTCACTTCTGTATTAGTTTCATTCGACAAATCTGGTGGATTCTTTTGTTTTTCCAAAGCACTTCAAAGGGAATGCACCCCAACACACAGCTGGTTCTAGAGGTGTTTTCCTACTCACTGTCGCACCAAGTTGGCGTTTTATTCCATCGCATGGTCCGCCTCTATTGTCCACCATGCATGGACTCGCATCAGGTTTGTATTTTATGTGATGGGAACAGAAGATATTTGTATAAAATGATTCAATCTAAACTCACCTGTTTGTGCATCTCAATATTGAGCCCGTAGGACATCTCGTAATACTGGGAAGAAAAAGAGGACAAAGCGTTACAACAGGCATCAAATAACTGTAACAGACCATCTTCTTAAACTAAATTAGGCAACGATTGTTGTGAGGAACCAATCGTGTGCCGTTCACCTGATGTATGTTTTATAGGGATGCACGATAATTATCGGCCCGATAATTATCAGCCCGATAATTATCGGCCCGATAATTATCGGTCCGATATTAGGAATTATGACGTCATCCCGATAAACCCGATGCCAGTATTAATAGCCCCGATAATATACAATATATTTTTGGGTAAAAAAAAAGAAAAAATACTGCGGTGTGGGTGGATTGAGATGAGGGGCGCTTTTTCACTCGGCTCCTCCCGTTTTGCCAGTACTGTGGTATTAGTCGTTTAGGAAGAGGAGAGTTCTTCACAAATCCAGCGCTCCCTAATACTTCGAACCTGATCAGTCACCTGAAACATCGCCATCGCTACGATGGTGTGTTAAAAGCGTACGAAGACAATAATACAATACAAAGTGTGTGTGTGTGTCTGTGTGCGCGCGTTGGAGCTATGTGCAACTCAAGGCATATGCTCGAACCGGAGCTGCCTGGATGCTGCAATAATGTTGCGCACTATCCGTGCTGAGTGTGCTGACTTTTCGTACAATGTCCCACTGTCTGGCTTCCTGCATAAAGTCAAGTGCTCGGCGCAGTTGTAGCGAAATGTCGCTCCTCTGTTTTCATTTAAACAGCTCCTTATATCCGTTAGCGCAGCTAGCTAGCACCAGATGCTAACAACAACAATGCACGTAAGGTCTCTCTCTCTTTTTTTTTTTATTATCGGTATCGGTCTTGAGAAGCAGGAAGTTATCGGTATCGGTTTCAAAAA
Organism: Pseudochaenichthys georgianus; assembly: GCF_902827115.2. Lineage (NCBI taxonomy): Eukaryota > Metazoa > Chordata > Actinopteri > Perciformes > Channichthyidae > Pseudochaenichthys > Pseudochaenichthys georgianus. The sequence goes on along the minus strand of NC_047506.1, from coordinate 4,138,264 downwards.
ACCAATATCGTGCATCCCTAATGTTTTAGTGATATAGAGTATGACTATAATAACAATGTGAAGTCAGAGTAGTGCTTCCTCTAACTCTACAAATGTGTCACAATTAAAAATATTTTTTTAGATTGAAATCTAAGTGGTACAAATTATTCTTCATCACATTGTACACACACACACACACACACACACACACACACACACACACACACACACACACACACACACACACACACACACACACACCACACACACACACACACACACACACACACACACACACACACACACACACACACACACACACACACACACACACACACACACACACACAAAGAGAAGAGAAGACACACGGTGACAAATAGGAAAAGGAACAGAGAGAAAAGGCGAGAGTAGAGAAAGAGCCTCTGTAGTGTGTGTGTGTGTGTGTGTGTGTGTGTGTATATGTGAGTGAGTTCAGTGTTAATGAGAGGGCCACCCTCTAGGCGTCAACCCTGTTAATCACCCACTCTGTCTGCAGGGGGGGGCTGGCTCTGTCACTGGAAAACAAACACACAGATCTCTCACACATAAATGTGCGCGTACATACAAACACACACACACACACACACACACTTCTGTCAATCACTTGCTCTGACTCACACACAATTGTTGTTTTCTATTGGATCTCACACTGACACTATCTTGTACGGGCACGCACATGCATAGACACACTAAACACACACTCTCTCTCACACACACACACACACACACACACTTTTTCTCTGTAGCTGCTTGCGCCCACGCGGAAGCTCCCTAAAGTAATTACAGCGCTGGGGAAATGGAGGTGCTGCCGCCGGCCGGGGGAGTGGGGCAACCTGATATGCTATTAGAGAAGGAGTGGGGGAGGGGGGGTGCTCGTTGTGGGGATACAAGGCCGGGCTTGCCACTGATGGAGTGGAAGTGCGATTGAAAGTGTGTGTGTGTGTGCATGGTGTGTCAGTGGAGGAGGAGGGATGAGCTGTATTGCGTTCATAGCTCAATTTTATCGCAACATTTTGAGCTGAATGTGAAGACTAAAGAAAATCCCTTTGTATTTCACATAAAGATGTTACATAAAGCTTTGTGAAAATAATTGATTCCCCAAAATGAATTACAAGGTTACAAGGTTACAACTAGAGTTAAGCCAGGTTTATACTGCCGCCTCACACAAGTATCAAATTCCCAACGAGGAACGAACAACAAAAACAAACAAGTTTAAAACAAACGTGGGGTACAACGCCGAATCGTACAAAACGTTGCAGAAGTGTTTCATTGGTTTGCATTTCATCCACTCTTTCACTGGGTGACAACCTAATGGGTGACATCAGATTTGTGGTTGTGGTAACCATGGCTGCAGGCAGTTGCGTTTATAAGAAGGCGACAAAAATTGTCTTCTATTTTAAGAATGATGTGGCTTTGAATCCTATATGCTTTTACACATTTACTTAAGACGGATGACAAAAGTGTGTTATGCTAAACGAATAATCGTAGTTTTAAGCTTAAGAACAGACTTTTTTTCCCTTCTTTCTGTAAAGGCCCTGACACACCAAGCAGTCACCAGAGAACTCGCCAACGCCGACTGTTGCGTCGCCTTGTTCTCCTGCGTCTTGGCCATGTGTCGCACTGGAACACACCGCAAAGACTTCAGCCGAGCACGTACGAACTGCGCATGCGTGAGCGGCAATAACTCCCCTTACCAGCAGGCGGCAGTAGTGTGTATTCATCATTCAAAAGAGGCAACAACCGGAAGACAGAAGAAGAACAGACTGCGTGATCTAAACAAACAAATAGCGTGTGCGTTCCATTTTCACTCTCGTCCATCGAAAACATGTTTCGTGCGGTACTGGAGCTATCAGCCATTGGAGTGTTGCTTGAGGAAGACATTCTCAAGCAACCGTTTTGCTTCTCATGCACTGATTCGCTAGCTGAACAGCCAATCAGAGTGATGTCTTTGTCCGACTGCCTGTGGCCGACGCACGGCCGATTCAACATGTTGAATCGGCCGTGCGTCGGCCATGAAAGGCCAAATAAGATGTGTCACGGCTGACGGTGCGGGACACACAAAATTGAGTTTGGGCGACAGGGCACGCATCGTCATCCGGCTAACGAAAACGGCCAATTTCGGCCTGGTGTGTCAGGGCCTTTAAGGTGGATAATAGATGCACTGCATTGAACCGAGGCGCACTACTGGAGTGTGCAGCATGGACTGCTAGACTGGGATATATAACACAATTAATGAGAATAAGATTATAAAAGATTGGATATTAAACTTTGATGAAAAAGGTAGGACCTATAACAGATCCATACTGAGTTGGTCAATCCTACACGGAACAGAAACAACAGAGAGCTGAACTTCCCCTTAACACTTTCAATGACCGTGTATTTTTACTGCTGTGTCTGGTTTCTCTTCGTGTTTTGATTTGGCACCCATTAGGCCAAAGAGTAAAATAGAAGCAAAGCAGTGTTTTTAAAAGTAAGAAGACATGCACTATGGAAAGCCTACAGAAATATCCCCAGCTGCAAGCCTTGCACTTTAGTGAACTACAAACGGATCATTACAAATACCAAACCATGATGGAAACTCTTCATTTTCCTTTCCGTAGCGATAGCATCAGCCTGCAGGCTAGCACACATCCTGCCGGACATTAATGCTACCATCAAAGAAATAATGTCAACTGGAGGAAGGTTCTGCAAACCAACTAAACGCTACATTCAACAAGCACTTTAATCTCGATAAAAATAAACTAAATGTAAAATATCTAAACTAAAAAACGTGTCATGATTTTTTTTATCATGTTCTCCTGTCTGTTTCCTGACATGTCTGTGCTGCTGCTATCGGGCCGGCATTGAGTGCAGTGTGTTTGTGAGTTTTCTTAGCACTCACACCTACCTCCAACTCAGAGAGGAAGTGTGTATGCAAGTGTGTGCGCCTGCTGATGGTGGAGAGAGCAGTGCGGCGGCACAGATTAGATGAGATTAAAGCCAGTCAGAGGATCAATTAGAGGCAAAACATCAGACGGCAACACAGCCACGGCCAGCGACAATGAGATTAGCCCTGAGGTGGAGCAGAGAGCAGCGAGCAAACACGTCTGTGTGTGACAGTGTGTGAGTGTGAAGAGAGGAAATGAAGGTAGTTGGAGAGAGAAAGCACACATACAGTTGTCCCGAAACAAAGGGAGAGAATAATAAAATACAATTACAATTCATTGGTTATAATAAAATGGTTCTTTTCAAGCTAACCATTGAGACCTGAGCGACACAACTTTGCATGGATCACATCTTGTTATGGAAGGGAATTGGTTCTCAGTAAATTCCACAGTTCATTTTCATCATTCAGAGAAAAGCAGAAGACTGTCACATGCTTCCACACGCTTCATGATTATGAACCGTTTCAAACAAAAGAGCTAAAGTCTTTCTCCCACAGTTTTCTCTTTCTCTCCGTCTGTTCGGTCATAAAGGGACAAGGACAGATAGTTCAGCTTTTTCTCCAGAACACAATTCAGTGAATGGTTTGGCACGCACTGAACTGAAGTGAGAGCGGTTCCTTTTTTGTATTAATTTAATCAATCTTGGTTTTTTTGACAGCATTAATGATCATTGAACTTGACTGATCTCAGCAACTTTAACTAAGCCATGAAACAAGTTAGAATTCACCAGGATTATATTTAATACAGAGGTATTTTATATTGAGAAAGGAAAAGAGAGGTGGTGGATTTGGGGGAGAAGAGTATTAATTAACAGAGAGGGGAAACTAGGGCTGGGGAATATATCAATATTGTGATATGATACCAGATGTTGTAGTAGACGTTGGATATCGTAACATTGCACAAGTGTCCTCTTTTCCTGGTTTGAAAGGTTTCAACACATTAAAGTGATATCATTCCAATTTATTTTTATTCAGTCATTTTAATCCATGTTACTGATGATTATGAAAGTTAGTGAACGCCCCAATAGCTGACAGCAAAATATGTTGTATCATGGTATTTGGTCATGTATATTGATACCTAAAAGTAAAGTAAAGATTTTCTTTGTACATAAACACAAACATGTAAGAATCAAATCGCACATTGCTCAACACACAAACCATCATGTCTGGTACACACGCCCACACAGAGCTTCACTCACCATGATATAATGGCGCTGCATCTCTGACTTCTCGCTGGCCAACTTGTCACACTCGAGCTTCAAACTGCGGAGAGGGGAAGAGGAGAGTCAGACCTTGTTATTCAGCTTGACAGTCTTTCACTGTAAAGTGCTGACGCCAGGTGACTTCTACCCCCTTCATCATTATCACCAGCAGCTCTGTCATGCCTTTCATCATCAATTCTTCGACCCTCATCACCGGCACCACCCCCATTGTCATCATCTCAGCTGTCTTCACAGCCTCCATCATCATCACTACCGCCGCCGTCAACATCCTCACCTTCACTAGTGGCAGCGTTTCCACAAAGCTCGACAGGGTGTCGTTTGACATGAGGAGGTCAAACCCAACTCCAGAGATTGTGTCTAGCCAAAATGTCTGCTTTCTAAATCAAAGAAGATGCACTGAAGTAAAAAAAGAGTCTAAATATAGAGTTGGGAGCATTTCTTGCGACCCAGTCCCAGTGACAGCCATTAGCTGTAATCATGTCAGCGCTGATGTCACGCGAGGCGACAGGACAAAGGAGGACGCGTCAACAAGTCACCCTGATGGTGAAATGAAAAAGACAGAGGGGGAGACAAATTCCTCTCGCTGGCTTTCGACTGAAGCAGCCAGTTACAGCGTGCCAGTCTCAGAAGGCATCATGCGATGTGAGGACAGGATAAGACTCCGATCACATAAAGATATGCGCAGGCACACGGTGGATAGCTTCAGATTTAGGATAAGTCTGAAACCTGTTTGATGGTGTGTGTATATTTATGCTGGGATGTTCTTCTCAGCTGTCTGCAGGAATGACAGCTCGATTAGAGTGAGCGCTGGCTGATTCTTCATCGCTGTTAGTCTTAACTGGCAGGCTGAACGCAGTGTACCACAGGGCTGTGGGCTCACGCTGCATTGTGCTGCTTCTATAATTATCACAGCAGCTGCAGTGTTCGCTGGAGTTAACGGCAGGGACCACACTTGTTTCTTGATTCATATTATAACAGTGATAATATATGATTATCCGATTTAGTATTTGAAAGAGTTCATGCTTTAAAAATACACAAGTATTTATTTTACATTTTCCAGTGCATGCTGAATTAATAATCTATTATCCACCCCCACTGAGGGACTGGGGTCTATTCAACATGTATTGGGGACATGTTGTTGGCACGCACACATTCATGGCACACAATCAGAAGCTAGAAATCCCTAGAAGTCCAATCAGATAAGACTGAAGTTAATTTTAAACTCAGGACCTACTTTCTGCATGTTGAAAAGGCCACCCAGTTTAGAATCTATTGCGTGAAATATTTATTCTAAAAAAGAGCACAGACATCTTGTAATGACCCAGAATCGTTCCGCTCTTATTGTGCTACTGAAAAACTCACTATTCAGTACACTCAATACTCAGAACCTCTTTCAAAATATAAAAAGGCATAATATCAGCATCCTGATGCTCATTCACTGTGATTAATTACCTTCGCATAAGTCTCAGAAGTATTATTACTTCTGGAGTCGAATGAGGACAAGCAAAGGCCTTATCATTATTTCAAATTAGCTTTAATGGCGGCGCATTAAAAGTAAAAAAAGCTTTGAACAATTTAAAACTAAGTAGTAATTATTCAGCCTAACAGTGGTGATGGTATTGTTTGAGGGCTAACTACTTGTTTCAAATGCAGATATGGATCAGCTTTTGAAGTATGAGTTTAACAATCTGTGGGGTGATGTTATGGAATGGTTTGGAGCAGGAGTCAAAACAAAGCACAAGCATAATTCAGTTTAAAAGGATGGACAGAAACACTTTTTTAGAAAACTATGAGAATGAAGAAAGGTGATTGAAGATGAGAAATGATTGTATATGTATGTATACATGTAAATGTATGTAGGAATAACTTGCATAATGATTTAAAGGACAATCATTGATCAAGTAAGGGGTGGGAATTAATAAGCATTTGCTTCCTCCTGCTCCCTTTCGGACACATGATTTATTATTTTTTCTTATCAAGCTCCACATTTGTGGAATCAGCTTCCAGTTTGTGTTCGGGCGGCAGACACCCTATCCGTTTTTAAGAGTGCGCTTAAGACCTTCCTTTTTGATAAAGCTTATAGTTAGGGCTGATTAGATTCAGCCCCTAGTTTTGCTGATATAGGCTTAGTTTGTCGGGGGACATCTTACTTCTTCCTTCTCTCTGTCTATACCCGTGTACTCTCATGTTCCGATGAACCCAGCTTCCCCAAATGTCTTTCTTTTTGGTGTCTATATACGCTGGGATCCGGAGTCATGGATGATCCTGCGGTCCTGTGTCCTGGATCGCGAGCGCTGGATCTTGAGTCGTGGCTGTGGTCCTGGATCATAGGTCCTGGATGGATATCCTCGTGGATTCATCTTCCTATTATACACACATGCATTTCCAAACATTTGGACTACCTATGTTGCAAATGTATTATCTTTTCAATTTACACACGGCATCTATTGCACGTCTGTCCGTCCTGGGAGAGGGATCCCTCCTCTGTTGCTCTCCCTGAGGTTTCTCCCATGTTCCCTTTAAACTGTGGGTTTTCTCCGGAAGTTTTCCCTTGTACGATGTGAGGGTCTAAGGACAGAGGGTGTCGTATTGTCATACTGATATTCTGTACACACTGAAGACCACTGAGACAAATGTAACATTTGTGATATTGGGCTATATAAATAAACATTGATTGATTGATTATTATTAATTTTGTTTTTTTGTTGAATATACAAATATTACCATGAATGTGGATAAATACTGTATTATAACAATACGGTATTCCGTTTTTCACATTTGTTATTTGTTAATCTGTTTGAAATAAAGACTGAAAATGAAATGAATGAAAAGTCACCTATTATGCAAAATCCACTTGTTCATGTCTCTTCTACATCAACATGTGTCGCCTCTGTGGAAAGAGACTCTGAAAGATTCGATCACTTTTTGTCCTGATCCATTTCTATAAAAACCTGTCTGAAAATGAGCTGATCAGATTTTGGCCACTTTATGATGTCATAACGATGTGTTGGCTTGTGTAACCATTAGCCAATCAGCAACCAAGGTAACCCCCCCCCCCCCCCTTATCACCTGAATCTCCTCCTAGAGCACCTTTGTGTTCTTTTTAGAGCCGGGACTCGATTAAAAAAATTAATCTAATTAATTAGAGGCTTTGTAATTAATTAATCGAAATTAATCGCATTTTTAATCAAATATACATATTTGACCTGAGAACAGTGAGAAGCAATTTTCACATGGATTTTACTCCAAGTGGTCTACAGTCCAAGTGCATGACATTAAGGATTTTGGGAGATGGCCCTGTGGGCCATCTAAGCTAATTTACAGATGGCCCTGAGCCCAATAGAGATTGCCCTGAAAAATGCACGCGGACGAAATGGCACGAAGGGTTTGGGGGGCCTCCTTCCCCCTAGAACATTTTGATTTTTGCAGGTCTTAGATGCTGTCTGGTGCATTCTCTAGACTGAATTATAAGATTAACCACCACAATATTATATTGTACAATTTCAATTTTATTCTTCATTTCACTTGTTTGTTTGTTCTTGTTTGTGTTTACTCGCTTGCATGCCCTGCATAGCTATAAGAAATACTTAAGTTGTTGGTCGAAACACTTTCCATCTGATGAAGGCAAATGCCTTCCCAGATGGAAAAAAGTAGAAAACATTACATTCAGTTATAACTGCCAAAACAAACATTATTTACACTATTATGGCCCCTGTTAAAAATGTTTGTAATGTTAACTACTGTAAGTTGGTCGAACGAATGCCTCCTCATCCGGAAGCTGACCGAGCAGACCCGAGCAGCAGTCGAGAGGAGCCGAGCGCATCCGCGAAGCACACGTCAGAGTTCCCGTTAGCCGGCAAATCTAAATATCTTCGGTCAAAATAATTTCCCTTTAGAGCAATACCGCTTCAGTTGCGCCACTTATGTGACAGACAAGAAGAGTATGTGACAGACAAGAATAGTCAACTCTAATGTCTAACACGTAATGTGGAGAAAGAGATGTCCTGTATGGGTTGATTGTGCGTTGATCTGTTGGTAATGCCTCGGGGTTCCGGTGGGCATGTAAACAAATGCATAATGCTGTGCTATACTTTGTGGCCTCATCCAGTTGCATAGCGACACTTATTGTGTAGTTGTCTTTTAATAAGCAGGTAGTCCTATCATTAGCTAGAACCAGCTGGATCTGATCGATATGGACATAAACGCGAGTGAAGTCTAATCTGACGGGAGAGAGAGATCAGCTGCTGCTGACGAGTCGAGACTCGACACGCAGCTCTGCATAACCACATGCAGCGGTGAGCGGAACAAAACACACACTTCAGGTTAGAATATCACACGTAGCTATTTTAATTACCTCTCAAACTACATAAACTAGTTATAGATACGTTTAGTTTTACTGTCGGGTCACTCATTACTGGATCCGCGAGCTGCATGATACTGGCATAATAGATTGCCCGATCGGGCAACCAGCAGGTGAGGCTTCATTGCCCGAGCTAAATACTAGATGGCCCCGGGCCATCGGGCAGTCCTTAATGTCGAGTGCAATCCAGGGAGTTGGTTATTCTCTCAGACGTGGACTTACTTATCCTGGCCCTGAAACCAGTCATCTGGTTGAGTGTGGGTTGGGTCAGGGTGTGGTTCCTTGCACTCGGAGTCGGGCTAACGTCCACGCTAGCTGCTACATGCTTTGCATTTAGGTGGTACTTTAGGCTTGATGTGCTGCGGTGATATGCAAATTCTTTTTTGCATAATTTGCACACAACCGTGCTCTTATCGACGCTTCCATCCGTCCGTTTTTCAAAACAAAATTTCCCAGACCAAAGCGGTCTCATCAGCTTGTTCGTTCATGTTTGACTATTGTTCACCGTGGTTTGTTGTTGTTTGAAGTCCCATGCTAAAGTCATGAACGTTAGTTGGTGCTCCAGTATAATCGGTACGCCTGAAACTCATCCAGTGAGAAACGTTCCGCTGTGCAAAAATAAGTGCGATTAAAGTGCGATTAAAATGCGTTAATTTTTTTAACGCGTTAATTTTTGTGTAATTAATTAATCTTATTTAACTCGTTAAAGTACCGGCCCTAGTTCTTTTTAACCAGATATCTCTCAGAGGGACATGGGGAGGGGCTCCTTATTTCCATCTAAAGTAACAGACAGAGAATCAGCACTTTGGAAACAGGGCTGAAACAGAGGGGATTATGGGTAATGCTGCAATCTGTTTTGAGCCAAACACTTCAGAGACATGTTTTGTGTATATATATATCGGAGACCTTTAATGATGATAGTAAACAATGGAGAGCAGATGCAGCCAGATATAATCCAAAGAAGACATGCAGGTGAGAGGCGCATGAAGGCCCAACACATATTTAAAGTGAGGATGTGTTTTGTTGTATGTGAACACAGTCAGACACTTCACAAGATATCTGTGGCTTATGCCATGGCACGCAACAGATATCCAACCTGAGCAACAGTCATGCGTTGAGGGGGTGGGCGGTGCTTCGAGCTTTATTCTACCACCTATTCTTTCGTGTGTGTGTGAGCAGCCTCCACTTATCCAAAACGCTCCCCTTCCCTCCTACATAAAACCCTTCCTGCTTTCCCTGTGTACATGCGTAGGCTGTGTGGTGGGTTGTCATGACGACTGGCCTCCCCGCTGCCAGCCTACCTGGGATTGGCTCTGTGCCTCCTCTGATTGGTGCTCAGCAGCCCCCGGGCCTGCACCGCTGCTCTCAAACGACACTTTGATGGAGTTTTATTGCAGATTCTTCCATCTCTAAATCGCTCCTGCTGTCATCTTTATTTTGATTTATGTATTCCCTGATCTATTTATGCATGTGAAAGAGGGGAAGGGATAGGGGTGGGAGAGGAGGCGGGGTTGGAGGGGTGGGAAGAGGAAGACAGCGACAGCTACAATGCTCGCTACTATCCCCGGGGGAACGCCTGCGGTACATTTGCTGTTTAAAGGCTTCGGCAACAGACAAGCGCGGCGCAGCAGCAAAGTGCTACAAAGCCTTGTCTGTGGCTCCCGAGCCCCCCCGCCTCATCTCAGCCCCCCGACTGAGTCAATAGACACTGTATGCATGTTCTGTATGCTCAGACAAAAAAGGTTTTCTTTCAACTGCGCCCTGGCTCTCTGAAGAGGGTTAAACGGTGCTGCTCACCGTTATGGGAATTACAGAAACCAAAGGCGAGGGACAAGACGCGCCGGGTGTTATTGCCGCTTCAGAATCCTCCGCAAACAACAGCGAACAGACCAGAGCGGGGATTTTGCTCACAATTTGCCAGGCTTTCATCTGCCTTCGTCTGTGTCTGTAAGCGGCGGAGGAAAGCCTCTGTACGGTTCTGGGAGAACAGGTACAGAGGAACAAACCAACCTCCTCAGGAAGGAAGACGGGCTTCAAAGACTCCGCTCTCACAAAGAGAGGATCTCTCTGAGAGATACAGACCCCGTGGCGGCCCTCCTCTTTATAGCTGCTATCAAACAGATCAATTGAGGTCGGCCCTGGCACTTTTGGAAGTGCCTCAGACTTCTGGTACTGCAGCGGTATTTAGGCAGATCAATGGCCGAGGGTAAACGAGATTGATTTAGGCATGAATCAATAAAGGAAGTTGCATCAGTGAGCAGTGTGGTGGTAGAGTTGAGGAAAAGAGGAACAAAGGCAGACTTCATTTTTATCACAGTTGACAAGTGCGTCTCTAAAGCCTATGCTACGCTTTTCTGCAATGATTTATTTAAAGAGTTATATCCAAATAATTTCAAAAACAGTTTTAATTCTTCAAGCATTGAAACAATTATTCTGCTTGATTTATATCTGGGATTTCCATTACTTTTAGTCAAATGTAATTTAAAAAGAGCTTAAAGCAGAGATTACATTGGTGACTAGCATGGATGCTTAGCTAGCCCTCTGTCATGAAGCAGAGGATTGTGAAAAGAAAACGTTCTTTTGAACTGCACAGATAAAAGTCAGGATCAGACATGTAAGGGGGAAAATGGGAACTGCTAAATAATATAGTAAATATTCATTATTTTGTCATTCATTACAAATTGAGTCGCTGCTTGTGGACAAAATGCACATCTGATCTACTGTATAGTGACCAACGGCAACAGTAGCTAAGCATTCAAAAGGAATGTATTAACTGGAAGAGTACCAACTGAACACTGTCTTTATGGCACCTATAATTAGTTTCAAATTCTACATTTCATTCCAGGGAACTTCTTTGGAAAGACCTGTAACATTGTGTGAAATTAAGAGTTGAAAAAGGCCATACGTTCATATTAAAACCCATTTAAGGCAGGCCATTTTGCAGCTTGATTCTGCACTTTCACATTTGCTCCCATTACAAAACTGCGTTAGAAAAAGGCACACACAGTAGGGGTGTAACGGTTCACAAACATTTCGGTTCGGTACGTACCTCAGTTTTTAGGTCACGTTTTCGGTACAGCAGAAAAAATGATCACAAAACATAAAATATATATATATTTTTAATTATTATTAAACTGTGAATAATGTATTCACTCAAATAAATACTAAATATAATAAAATAAACATTAAGGTGCAGCATTTCGATGAACTGAAATAATCTGTATTTGAACTGTACTGTACTAGCACCTAAGCAGCCAGTTTGACATTAGGACTTGCTTGTCATTGTATTTTCATGTTGTTTAAAGAAAGATGAACTTGTCCACATTGCTTGTCGAAAGGGCAGATCTGCTGGCACTAGCAATGTCTCCTGCTGTGGAGAACACCCTCTCGCTAGGGACAGAGGTAGCAGATACAGCCAGGTAGCGCTTTGCTAACATGGCAACATAAGGATATTTGCCGTTTGTAATAGCTTTGGCTCGGTCTGAAGTTTCTGCGAGTGGTGGAGGCTTAAATGCTAGTGGGAGTTGGGTTTGCACTTCAGTCTTTTGGTACCGGTGATATTCACGTTCAGGTGATGCCTTTTCAAATGAGTGTGCAAGCTTGATGTATTGCCAGCCGCGTAACCAATTTTAGTTGAACAATGCCGACAAACAGCTTTGGTTCGGTCCACCTGTCTTTGTCCGTCATCCTTGTACGTAACTGCGAAACCAAAATGTTCCCAAACCGGAGACTTCAATGATGCTGGAGGATTTTCGAGCTCAACTTTATCTGCGTTCGCCATTTCGACAGTTCTTCAAATTACTGACTAAATTTGAACGCATCCCTGTGACCAGCTCTCATAGTATGCCTCTCGTCCAATGAAATGACTTGCTCGCTCTATGACGCGTTGAACCCAATGTGAGCAAAGTATACTGAATGATGCGACGCAGCACCTGAGATTACTTCCAAAAAGTTGTTCACGTACTCAATTTCGTACCGAAAATATTCGGTATGAAATTGAGAACGTGTATACCACCCCTAACACACAGTGATACATGTGTTGCCTGCAGAAAGACTCCTTATTACAATGAGCTGAAGTCAGGTTGTGGTATGTAACCGCTTCCTCTTTGTATTTGTGTGTGTTTGCATGTCTGTGTGCAGGGAAGTGTTTGACCGCACCTGTGGTATTGTGCTTGGAGGAACTGGAACTCATCCTTGATCCTGTCACAGGAGTCGGAGGTTGTGAATTTCAGCTGCTGCGATGAAGCCTGCCAAAGAGAAAAACACAAACATTTAGTGAAATTAAAAAAGACTAAGAAAGATGAGAGCAGAGTGAGAGAAATAATTAAAAACATGCACATTAAATCAAGCAGTTTTCAATTTGATGCAGTCCAATGGGTACAGCGTTAATAAGAAATTGGTTGCCAAATATGTTTCCACACATAAGTGGCCAAATGCATCAAACCTCGTCAACTCGAGAACAAAACTGAGCGTAGAAAAAGCAGAAACACGCATTCCTATTGTTTCCGACATCTTTTTTTTAACCCCATGCATGCACTGTTCTATATCTCCATCACTGTACACACACACACACACACACACACCACACACACACACACACACACACACACACACACACACACACACACACACACACACACCACACACACACACACACACACACACCACACACACACCACACACACACACACCACACACACACACACACACACACACACCCACACACACACACACACACACACACACACACACACACACACCACACACAACACACACACACACACACACACACCACACACACACACACACACACACACACACACACCACACACACACACACACCACACACACACACACACACACCAAAATTAGCCATAAATGGATGTTGACACTCCCCCTATTTAACTTTCTAAAGACATAACCCAGACTCTTTCTGTCCTTGGTCTGGCTCCGGCTGTACAGTGAAAAAAACCGTAAGAGTTACTACCCCCGGCCATTATGAACAAAAGCATATGTTGTGACCCATGAGCGAGTCAAAGTTATTATCCAATGTCTAATATTATTTCAAAATTCCTTGATGGTACTCCAACAAATGGGGACAGTGTATAAACCTGCTTGCTTATCCACTTTTGTATTTAATAAAGAAAACAGTTTGGACATTAACTAATTGAAAATAATTGGTAATGATTGCCATGGTGTCCAATGTTTTCCTGTGTAACCTAGCACAAGTCTGGTAAGGGTTACACGTTCATATCATTTGGCAAGCCTTATGTTCACCAAAAAGGCAAAACTGTGCACCAAATCGCCGTATGTCACGTGGAAGACTTTGTTTGGGCCTCACACAGCAAGCTACATCAGCGCTCTTTCACATAGCCGGGATGTTGCCATTAGCCCTTATTGTAATTCTGTCCACACTACATTCCCCAGGCAGCAGTGATGGCCTGGCTGTGTGTGAGAGCACAGAAAGCATCAAACCCAAATAGGGACAAAATCTCATTATTTCTCAGCAGGCTGCATAATGGGTCAGGTGGGGAAAGAAAAAAAAGAAAAAAAAGAATCGACATTTCCCCACTACGATTGAGCAGGCATCAGAAAAAAAAACAACAGAAATCTGATTGCCGCACTTACAGGAAGCTAGCCCGCCGCTGTTAGGAGTGACCCATCGCTTTGTACCCTGCTCCCCACAGCATGCCGCTCAGCTTCATTTTTAACTACAAATAGGCTGCTTCACATTCACAGAACCATGGCCAGAGAATATGCTAAGCAACAGGATTGCTTCAGGTTGTGCTGAACTTCAAAGCCTGAATATGTTTTTGCTTTGTGGCTCAGCAGGCAGCGACTGGCTCTAATATGGTTAAGGGTTGGGGGGTGAATTCTTATTAAAGCCTCCCAGGGTAAACATACATTCTCATGTTATTTTATTGGCTACAAAAAAAAACTAAATTCCAGTCCTGCCAAACGGGGAATGTGACCTCAGCCATTACACACACTGTCAAATGTCATGATAGGGGCTGACATTATATTTCTGCCCCCACACACATAAAAAAGAACCCCAAATCACACAAGCCATCCGCTGCTTGGAGACAGAGGCTCCGACTGTAAAGCAGAATAACCTTTTTTTTTTTTTATTAGCTTTCTGGCCGGTATGAGCAGCAAATAACAGCTTGGGTCTATGCCACACTGAGCCTGTGTCAACACAAAGCACTTAGCTACAGGCAGCCATGAAACTCACACTGCAATAATGGTTCCCTGCACTGGTATGGATCCTGAACAGTGTGTGTGTGTGTGTGTGTGTGTGTGTTGCTCAATTAATCGTATTTTAATCGCAATTACGATTTTGGCTTGCAACGATTATGAAAACAACATAATCGAAATAAAACGATTGATGTTTTCAAAGTAAATGGATAATCGTTTTTAATAATCGTGATATCCTAGTGCAGTGGTCGACAACCAGTGTGGTGCGGGTAGATCGCGGACCGTTAAAAAAACCGAAATAAATAAAAATAAAATAATAATGTTTGAAAAATACGTTTTTAGACGTAAACCTATCATCCACCACCCCGCTAGCAGGTGCCACTTGATTGACATATATTTGAGACACCTCAATAATATAATACATTAACCGTGCTTTATGTGAACCTCATCATGACACAAGAGAGGACGGCAGGACTGCAATTTCCCGTGTTCAGTGAATGCAACAGAGGCAAGTCACCAGACCAATCAGAGAGTTGCATGGAAATACACTTGTGCTTGTGTCATTCAAGCTCGGCTCTGTGTGTGTGTGGCAATAGCGCATTTAGTGTGATAGAGAGAGGTAGGGAGAGGGAGAGGGAGAGAGAGGGACTGGTGCTAGCGGGGACCGTGATGTTAGCATCTGGGTAGCTAGCTGCACTAACGGACATAAGTAGCTGTTTCCACAACAAGCTGGAGGAGAGTCCTCCCCTGTCAGACTGAGGGGCTCAGCTGAGCTAAAGGACTGAGTGTTTAGAACGGGTTTGTCACAAATTATTCAAAAGATTATTTCCGCGGCACACCTTCATATGATCATTATAGTTATACAAACAATAAGAGAATACAGAAACAGGTATGAAATACTATATGGCAGTAAAACAAGAATACAGTTTGAAAGGAGAGTGATTTGTAAAATATCCATAAAGAAAAAGTAAATCTGTTTACAGTTGTGTTTCAAATGGGTGCTGAGAGAGGTATCCATAGATCTCTTCATGTTGCTCTCAAAGTGCACCAGATTGATGCTTTCAACTTCAATATTTAAAAAAAAAAATCTTCCCAGGGGAGCATTTCCCCGGACCCCCTAGAGGAGGTGAGGTCCGCCCCCCACTCGTAAAAAATAGCACTTTACCCCTGCCTATATGCCGTGAGCTGATTATGGAGCCTTCATTGTAACAGTAATTCAGATGCAATTAGCCTATAAAAAGGCCTCAAATTGGAAGCACTGTCTGGGCCGTCTTTTTCACTCAATTCTGCAATAGGTAGATCTCGCCTTTCACCTAGGCCGAGGTCGGTGATCTTGGGCTTAAAAATGTTGGTGACCACTGTCCTAGTGTGTGTGTGTGTGTGTGTGTGTGTGTGTGTGTGTGTGTGTGTGTGTGTGTGTGTACAGGTTGCCCCGGTGCCTGAGGGTAGCATTGTTGCCCTAGATCTAATTTCCTCCATGTGTAGTGCTGTATGCAAACGTTTAAAATACCAAGTTTGTCAGTCAATATCCCGGGGTAGAGGATTGCACCCCCCGGGGAAAACAGAGACAGACGAAAAAGAAGACAAAGACAAAGAAGAAGAGGATAAAGGAACAGAAGATGTGTAGACAAAAGTAGTTAACCTACAAGTATTGCCATCAACATAGTTCTTTTTCGGATCAAATATCAGTGAGAAGAATGATTAAACATATTGAGGTGAAGGTTTTGTTTATCACCAATATCAGGACTGTGTGAACTCCGGAACAACATCTCTCCGTTATCGTTCGTTATCTTTTATAGGCATAATATAGTTGGTAGCAGGCTTTTCTATTGGGGAGAGGAGTTCTATAAACCACAACATTAAACATTATCCCAGAATACGTTTTACAACCAGGCCATCCCCTTTTGTTTATGTAAGCGAGGAGAGAGTGGTTATAACGTTGGAGATATGGCAGACCTGTGTATGTCAAACATTTCATTATATAATGAAATGGCTTCAGGACATGTTTTAATGTTGGTGTAATGGTTGCAACCAGACAGAAATATTTTTGCAGTGGTCTGCATCTGGGTGCCTGGGGGAACAAGATAACCGTCACACTTCACCTTCTACTGGAAATGTTTCACAGATTTCCAACATAGATCAGAAGTCTACAGCGAAAGGATGTTTTTGATAACCCTATATTTGGCTAAAGGCTGGCAATCATTTAAAAAAGATGGCTGGAGGTGATTTTGGTGCACACGCTAGCTCACAACCCTGCTAACAGGAAATGAAGCTAGACAATTTAAAGGAATCGTTTATAAAAAGAAAACCAGAACAGAACGCTTGCACCAAGTTCACATGTAATTAATGACATTGGAGGGTTCGATCATGTTTGCATCATAAATCTCAGTGTCATTGAGGATCTGTACCGAACAAATGCGTTTAGCTAAGTCTGTAAGATATATGAATAGGCCGGGTTAGCTCACGATTCAATAATTTAAAATTGTATTCATAACATATTTTAGCCTTTAACGAATATTTTGCTTACTGCAATTTTTTTATATTTAATATAAAGTCCATGTAGCGAATTTCGATAGATTGCGAGTAATGCGCTGCCATTGGTAGCTCAAAGAACTGCCAACAAAAGTATATTCAAGATTCAAAGATGTGTTGCCTTTATTGTCATGAGCTCAACAGTTGGAGCGTAGTTGTTGGAAAAATAAATCTTAAGTCCCAGGCCGCCTAAAGTGCTAAGTAACAACAGTCTAATTAACTTGTTTTGCTAATGATGTAATCTAAGTACAGTATAACATTCTCCATCAAGGTTATCACAAAGCAGCCTAAATCCTGGCTCAAACGTCCAGCAGGGTTTTGAAGGACGTTTCTCACAGTGCTAACCAGAAACCTCTCCACTACACAACCGCACTATGTAAGCTCTCCTGGCTTTGTGCAATATACACAGCTAACAATGTTTATTATCCCTCTCTCCGTCAGTGACCAAAACAAGGTGCTCTATGGGGGCTTGAGAGCCCACAACAGATGGATGCCCATAATGTTAATGAAATACTGCTGTAATGTTGTGACACATGCCATCTGCTGTGACAAAAAAGGTGCCTACATGCTGTGTGTGAAAATGTGTTTGTGCAAAAGAGAGGCTAATATGTGTGTGTGTGTGTGTGTGTGTGTGTGTGTGTGTGTGTGTGTGTGTGTGTACTTTTGTTTGTTACAGCAGAGTAGCCTAAACAATGTGAATATGGCGGAGAAGGATATGTGTGGTAGAGCAAAACAGAGAGCCTTAGCGTAGAATAGGTGTGTGTGTGTGTGCGTTGTGTGTGTGTGTGCACGCAACTGTGTGGGGTGTGATAAGCCTCTGTATGATGCTTGGCTGCCAGAGGAACAAATATTCACTGCTATGAATCATACACAAGGATACAACAGCCCACACACACACACACACACACACACACACACACACACACACACACACACACACACACACACACACACACACACACACACACACACACACACACACACACACACACACACTTTGCATAGCACGCATACACACACACACCCTAAATGTAGGACAATCTCTAATTTGATTCTACCCTGCTCCTTTGAGACGTAATTAAAGCATTAAAAAGCTTTGTGCGCTGGTGAGGCAATTGAGACAGTCTTCAGCGAATAAATGGGATTCATCGTTTCAGGAAATTGCTGCCCCACCCCCTATCCCCCACCCAAAGCCCCCTCATCATCACCCATCCCCCCCCCCCGCCTACCCCTCCTGGCCTCATCATCTGGTCCAATCCATGTGAAATCTACTGTGAAACATAATGTCTATTTTAAATAAGAATCAAGCTAAGGCTTTTTCTGCTCCATAGATCAGTCGACAAAGGCGATGGGAAGGGTAAGAGATTAAGGGGGGGGGGGGGGGCTTGGATTTACACACAACAGTGATTAGATACACCAACATTCATGAATATAGTACATATATCCAGTATAGTACACACACACACACACACACACACACACACACACACACACACACACACACACACACACACACACACACACACACACACACACACACACACACACACACACACACACACACACACACACACACACACACACACACACACACACACACACACACACACACACACACACACACACACACACACACACACACACACACACACACACACACACAGGAAAACATCCTCCTCCTTATAAATCCTGCCTGAGGGTAGCAGCAGTGTGGGGATTGTATTTCCTGGAGCACTGCCTGACTGTTTACATCTCAGTTGGAGTGTGTTTGCTTGCGTGTGTGTGTGTGTGTTGGGGGCAGGGATGGGGCCTTGGCATTGTAATCACTCACTAATGACTGGATGTTATCTCACTCCCACTTTTAAATGAATGCAGAAGATCTACGCTGACGAGCAGTTGCCCTATTTCTCCACGCCAGGCTGACTGTTTGCTCCATAGCAACAGTGCCATGATGCCATTTGAGCCACCATGTCCATCTCAGACACATTATTGTTATTCAAGAGATCACACTATGACTGAGAAGAGTGGAACGCATTTGTGTGGAAAGCAAAATAATCATGAGGCTTTTTGAGTTGAAATTATGGGAGTAAATTAGAGCCTTGATGTGAGCGCAGTACGTGTGTCGTTTAGAAAGATTGCTGCTCTCTTTTTGCCGAGAGCGGGTACAGAAGGTGGTGTTTAGATGCACTATTGCAAAAATATTTGGAGTAATTCTATACAACTCTGCATTTTCCGAGCCTATTTCCTTTAAAATAAGTAACAACATGAAGCGTTCACCCTACCGGAGGGCCTAATTATGCCTGGCTCTGTGTATATGGTGAAGACAACATGTGGGGTATGTGTTTAACATGTAGGCAAAGCTCTCAGCAAAAATCCATCATGACATGATTCACTGAGCCAGACGTTAAGCCTTTTGCTAATACACCAGCAGCAAACAAGATCACATCTCCATCTAAGAATAGCTCTGACCAAACAATTCCACCTAAATATCCAGATTAGTGTTTGGAATAAAGCGTATGTGCGCAGTGATCTGAGAGAGGGACAGGGCTAACTGGCCCCCATCCAAGCCAACTCTGTCTGGGCCAAGTGCGCCTTGCTATGTTAGCTGCTCACTGTGTGTGTGTGTGTGTGTGTGTGTGTGTGTGTGTGTGTGTGTGTGTGTGTGTGTGTGTGTGTGTGTGTGTGTGTGTGTGTGTGTGTGTGTGTGGAGGCTGAGGAATAGGATTGTGTCTTCAGCCGAGGCTTTAGAGCGCGGGGAGAGTCTAATCCTGTTTGGGCCAGGAATTTGATTTTGATTATTATCTCTCACAAACCAAGCCATGGCTTACACCCATTTCTACAGCACTATCCCCACAACACACACATCTCCCCCTTGCAGCCCAACAGATTTGACCTCGTTAAGACGCTTTAAAGGGGATTATTCTACTTTTATCACTTCGAGTGAAGTGCCCTTGCAAACATAGGCTTGGCATGGCTCGGCCTCCCTGCCCACTCTGCAGAACTGTCTCGACCCGCTGTGTAAGGCCGCAGGCCGTTCAAGCGCGCAGTAGAAACACACACAAACATGACACTTAAGGCACATGCCCTGCTCGCACAAAAATGTAGTGAACTTTACCCACAAACACACACATGTATGTATGTACACAAACATAGCAGAAACAAGGTGGGGGTAGGGGCGCACACACACACAAAGGAAAATTGTGCAGAGATTGCAAAGCCAAGGGAAATGGGCAATTTGTCAAGAGTGGGGAAAGTGGTGAGGCCGACAGGGCTGTGGGTTTGGAGACCATGGCTGAGATTAAAGCCAGCCTCGCAGAAGGGGGGGCTCTAAGATTACACCCAGTACGTTTGTGGAGATGATTGATGCCTGCTTGTAAAAACCAAGGTTATTACTAACAACAGCCTGCGAAACAGGGAAGACGTGGAGGGAAGGAAGATTAGTCCCAAAGTTTGCAACAAATAAGTGGACAATGAAAGCAGGAGTGCCAACATGTGGCTGACACAAGGGAAACCTCAGTTTCATCTGAGGTGCACTACAGTTCTAGTCTCTGTTAATTTTAAAAGTTTTAGAAAAGGTAGAGCAATTCCATTCCTTGAGTCTAATCTTGACATTATGCTTTATTATAGTATAATGTCGGCACGTTTAGCCGCACGTTCAGGCAGCAGTACAGTGAGAATAAAACACTCATTCATTTTAATCGCGCTGTGTTAAGTGTGTTAAGGCTTTAGTAGTGTATGTCCAATTACTAGAGATGTCCCGATCCGATCACGTGATCGGGGATCGGAGCCGATCACGTGATTTTCAAAAGATCGGAAGGAAAAAAATCGGGGATCGGGATTTTTTTATATATAAAATATTTGTATTATTTTATTTAATGTTACAAAACAAAAATGACCATGTTCACGTCTTAAAGTCATCCTGAGGCCTTAGTTTTGGTTTAAAATTACACAACATCATGTATGTGTTGCTTCTTTTGGGCTTGTTTTCAGACCTGGTTGCTTATTTCTCTGAAATCTGGCAACAGAGTGGGCGCAGTGTCTAATGGTAGCAGTAAGCTAACGAGAGGCTACGTTCAGCTGGTGACTCGGGAGTCGGGACAGAGAAAATGTCAGGAGTTTGGAAGTATTATAAAATTGAAAGCGAAGGCAGTGTAACAACCAGATGCAATGTTTGCAAGGCGGAGGTTCCGCGTGGTGGAAAGAACAGAGCTACGTTCAACACGACCAATCTAATACGCGACCTGAGAAACAAACACCAACAACAACACGACGAGTACACAGCGGCCACTCCGGTAACGGCACTGAAACAACCGACACTTTCAGAGACTTTCAAAAGGAAAGAGAAACTACCCCAGAACAGTGAAAAGGCCAAAAAAATAACAGCCAAAATAGCTGAATTCATCGCGTTGGATGACCAGCCGTTATCTGTTACCTTTTTTTTCTCTTAATGCATTGCATAAAGATCTGGAAAAATCGGTATCGGCAGATTGTCAAAATCAAATGATCGGAAGCAAAAAAAGGTGATCGGGACATCCCTACCAATTACATTCTTTCAAATGGTCAAACAGCATCTGTAGACTCCGACATATTTTCTATGTTTTCAGCTGAGCAAATGTGCTTTACACTTTGCATAACTTTGTATAAAACATCAATCCAACAAGTGTGTCCAATTCACTCAGCAATTGGCTAGCAGTGCAGGGGTCCGAAAGTACGGATTTAAAGTTTTCTTTACACAACTTCTTTCGTCACTTTTTCTTTGTAAAAACAACGAACGAATACCAATGCCTTCACAAATAAGAAAGCTCCAAAGTGAGTGCGGTTATTCACATATTTGATTTATTAATCACATCAACCCTTTTCTATTACAGCAGTCTTTACCCCCTCCTACAAGTGTTGCCCTTTGTAACTACTATAAAGAAAATGTTTTGGAAAAGCCCAATGCCTTGACATCTGACAACACCCTAGTGCATTGGCTAAATAAATGCAGGTACACATTTGTGGTAGAATATTTAGTAACGTGCACACACACATCGCTTTGTAGCGTTTTATTGTTTGATAATCCTTGAAACTAAACAATAATTAATATCATTATAACGGATTTATTTGGGCCAGGTGAGCGTCTATTGGTGAATGAAAGTGTAAGATAGATAAAAATGACTCGCAGGGGGACCGAAGGCTGAAGAAGGGACTCGGCCCGGTAACATGATCTCTGACCATTGAGCTAACCAGCGGCTCAATAACAAGCATTTAATATTAGGCATGAGACTGGTGGCAGACTGGTGGACTAGCGGGGCCCTGACGTCACAGCAGGGTGGTGAAAACACCTGCCAACATGAATTCTAAACACAAAAGAAACCAGTCCTGTCTAATACAGGAAGTCTGTCTTCACCATATTCCCCCCTCCTGAACGAGGGAGCTTTGCATTGCCTTGCTGTGAGTCCTTGTGGTGCCTGAATGAGGTCTTGGTGGCGATGAGGTGCCATATTGTTCCAGCCTGGAAATTCCTGCTCTCAGGCACACAAACAGAGCAGCTAATTCTCTTGTCTGAACTGGTGCAGTGCTTCGAGTTTTGGCAGGTCTAGGGGCCCTGGCCGGGGCGGGCCAATCCGGCGGCCCCCCGTCGAGCCGCTTTGTTCCAACCCATTGCACTGTTCTGCTCTGAGGAAAGGCCGCCCCGCTCCACCATCACCTCCCTCCTTCCCACCTCCCACACACTCCTCGTGGGGAGGCACTGCTGAATACTGATGCATCCACTCCACACACCCCCCCTTCTTCACTCCCACACAAACCAACTGATGAGCTCTCAACTGCGTGTAAGAACGTGCACATACACATTTTTTTCTTTTCTTCAAGCGTCTTTCAGAATTCAACACACTCAGATACTGCATGTGCACACGTTCATAAATGACACACACACACACACACACACACACACACACACACACACACACACACACACACACACACACACACACACACACACACACACACACACACACACACACACACACACACACACACACACACACACACACACACACATTAGGAGCTCCAACGGATTTGAGAAATCCAAAAAACATGGTAAGACTCAGTTGACATCTGGTAATATTTATATTCATGTTCTTTTCTGGTGAATTTTCAGCCATTCTTTAGGCAAGTCAAATCGGCCCAGGAAGAAGAAGAAGCACGGATACAACTTGCAAATCTAGTTTTAGAGAGAAGTTCCTAATTACGTACATGTTAACCTTCATTTTACAGTTAAAAGTTATGTAAATTCCTTCAGTGGTGACATGTTTTCTATCACCTTGATTCAGTTTTTTCATGTATGATGTGAACTCCAAAGATGTAAAAAATGTTTTTGCTTTAACTGTATTTGTACTAATGTGAACTAGGGATCGACCGATATGGCTTTTTCAAGGCCGATACCGATTATTGCAGTAAAATCTGAAAATCTTGGTGTCAAAAGGTGGAATAAGACAAACTCCAACACAACTTCTTTGAAATGCATTTAAGCATATATTATGTTTAATGAACTTTTAAACATCTTACAACTGGTTTCCTCTCTGTGCCCTTTTCTTTAGTGCAGCCATCTGCAATGAGTTAGAGAGACAAGAAGTGGGGCTGACATGCTTAACTAACAATAATGCTTAATTTATTATATCAAAACAATGCCCGTCTATCTAGCATAACATCCCAATAAGCTGCTGGCAACTGCAAAACACTAGTGCTAGCTAATGTTTTGCATGTGAGGCTATTACAGTAGACCTAACGTTAGTCTAGTAGCCTCACTTCTAATATTTTGCTAAACATTGGCTAGCTAATGAGCTTCACATATCAACCTGAAAAACTGCGAGGCTCCACTCGCAGCCCCCCCCTCCGCACCACAGTTACTCCGCTGTGAGACGCTGCACGCACCCCCAACTCTGACTGACTTCCCGCGTCCCTGTGTAACTGGGAAACTGATAGAATTGGATCATAAGATCGTGGTGTGTTTGCAACTTCAGCATAGGGGATATGGATGTTTATTGAACTTCGGTTTAACACATGTATGGCTCTGCCGCTCAGCGCTGCTGCTTGCTTCAGTCTGTGTCTGCGTTCTTTCGCACCTGCCTGTAATCTGAGAAGGTCCCGCCTCTCTGGCTGGCAGCCCAGAACATCTTCAGTAATAGCCTATCAGATAGCGCTGTGGGCGGGACATTGCTCGTGTACACAGAGTGGTGACTGCAGCCAGAGAAATGGCCGCACCAGAGCCAAAGTTTTATCGGCAATTTGATAATAAAAAAAAGGCCGATACCGATAATCGGTCAAATGCGGAATATCGGCCTGGCCGATTATCGGTGGACCCCTAATGTGAACACATAAAGCTGCATCATATGCGGCACCAATAACAAAATGCTCTTCAAAGAGGAAACATCCTAAAAGCTTTCATATAAAATGTTAAAAAAGGCATCTCAGATCCAAATCCAGGAATCATCCCTGGCCAACACAATCACTTCCTCGTGCTTGCTTTGTTAACAATTTATTACAATTTGGAAGGGGAAAGGTTGACAGTTTCCTACATCCTTTTTGGATTATATCCAACACTTTGACAGTAAGCTGAGTATTGTAGTAGCGCATAAAAAAGCCTTTAATTGAAAGCTAGAATGTAGGCGATTTTCCCCTCAGGCCTTCTGTCTAAAGCAGGCCAATAAATATCAGTAATCATTTTTAAATTAAAATTGATGAGTCATCTGATCGGCTTTTATAAAAACCACAAATCTAACCATTTAGCTGATACTGATCAGTGGCTGGGGGTATAAGTCAGAGTGAACGTGTATTCAAATGTATCTTCTCTGACTACTTCAGTCCAAATCAGTGTGTGTGTGTGTTTAAGAAAAGAATGGCTGCACCAATACACACCCCTCCCTTTCAACCTACCCCAAAGCATTTTGACAATCATCAACTGTGGCCCTTCACAAAAATCAACATCACCTGTGACCCATGGCCTCCACTCGGCCATTCTAAAGCAGGGCCTCCTGCAGGGTTCGGGCGGGGGGGCGGTGTTCGGGGGGGCTCCGCGGGGCTCTGTTTGTCATGCTAATCAGCTGGCCTAACCTTAACGACCCAGACATCTGCTGGTCTGCGTGTGTCAAGCCCCACATTCAATTTGTTCCCCAGATACAAAAAGTAGATAAGACCCTTGAGGCTGGTAAGAATGTCGGTGTGTGTGTGTGTGTGTGTGTGTGTCCTTGCTGTTGATGGGTAGAAGAGAAAAATCCCTCTATTTTCATGCATGTACTAGAGCAATTATTGCCAGCAGAGAAAAGAGAGCTAAAGTGTGTTCAATGCTACATTCTGTGTGTATGCGTGTGCACAATTCAGTGTCTCTCTCACACACACACACACACACACACACACACACACACACACACACACACACACACACACACACACACACACACACACACACACACACACACACACACACACACACACACACACACACACACACACACACACACACACACACACACACACACACACACACACACACACACACACACACACACACACACACACACACACACACACACACACACACACACACACACACACACACACACACACACACACACACACACACACACACACACACACACACACACACACACACACACACACACACACACACACACGGAGAAGGGGTGGGGGGAGTTTGTTTAATGGGCGAGACAGGGGACCATGGGGATTAAGCTCCCCCCAGCTGGAGGCTTTAGAGGAAAGGCTGGGGGCTGTCCTGTTAATTCAAGTGGGCTTAATAATGCCTGTGCCCCCTCTGCCCCTGACCCTCCCACCACTACATCAGATCTGGGAGGAAACACATGATAAAGGGAGACAAGCAGGAGGAGGGGAAGGAGGAGGGAGTGTGTCAGTGCGTGTGTGTGCGTACAACCTGTGGCCATCTCTACACTGGAGCATGGGCTCGGGGGACTGCAGAGAGATTTCGCCTCCATATTACTTCGCTGCTCTCCGGCTTTGGCAACGGGCCTTTCTGTTGCTCCACTTTCACACCACAGCCAGCTTTGTTGGAGCTGCATTAGGATTAATCAACACCCAAAACAATATGGCAAATGCTATCAACTGGGTCAAGCGCTGTGCCACTATCAAATTAGGCTTTTTCCTATTAAACCAATGCACTGTGCCCGGAACAGTGGATTAGAAATGCAGTCTTTGACTTTAAAAGCTAGATGAATCCTCCCTAAACCTGGGTCTACTTTGTGTCTAAAAGGGACAACTATCTGACATAAGCAAAACCAATGCAATGTTTCTACATCCTCGCAAATCTATTAAAAAGGGAATAACTAACGTCTGAGCACACAATATCTACCCAAATAAAGAACAAAATGTCAAACTGTGGATGACGGAGATTAACCCGTAAAGAGCATCTGTAAAGAAAGCCAATGGGAAAGAATGACCCGCGTGTTAAAGGTCCCATGTCATGGCCATTTCCACTGACCATAATTCCATTGTTGAGGTCTACTAGAATAGATTTATACTGTGCAATTTTCCAAACTCACATTGGTTTCGCATACAGCATCTCTGTAAAGTATGTGTATTCAGCAGTATTCACTCTCTCCACTAAACGGCTCGTTGCAGCTCCCCCCCCCCTCCCTGTGAGCCCAGTGTGCTCTGATTGGTCGGGACCAGTCGGGACGTTGTGAATCGCGCTGAGCTCCGTGGAGGTGTGATTTCCTTGTTTAGCGATACACAGCGAAACACAGCCAAACTCACCCTGAGCACACACAAAGTCACAGCCGAAGTAAAAACAATAAGTGTGGCTTGATATTGAGTAAGAAAAAGGTTGATAAACGCTGTGAGAATGGGTCTGCAGAGAGAATTTCGCCGCGATCCCAACTGTCAGTTATCAGCCTGCAGCCAGGGAGGAGATATCAGCTGAGCTGCCTGCACCGAGTGTGAGGAAGTCCGTGGATTGGTCAATTTGGACGTAACAGCTCCGCGGACGTAACGGCTCCACGGATTGGTCCATTTCGTTCCGGGGACGACATGACATCATGATGTCCCCGGAAGAATCAAATGGACAGTGATGTATCTCCAACGAGGCGTTTTGGGGAGGTATTTTCTGTGTTAGAGTTTTACTCGCTACAGGGTGTACTTTGAGGGTTTTGACTCTGCACACCGTTTACATGCATAAAAACCTTCATAACACACAAGGGGACGGGTAATAACCGGAAAAGCATGACATGTCACCTTTAAGGCCCGGACACACCAATCTGAGTAGGGCGTGTCGACGCTCATCGCCGGGCTGACGCCCATCGACGGCCAAAATCGGCTTGGTGTGTCCGGGCCTTTAGACAGGAACATCTCTCTTGTTTCTAAGTAAGCATCAGCTAAAAGCCGTGCATGAGGCTCTTTATCTTACACTTTAATTTACAAAAAAAATAGCTTTGAGTATCCAAGCAAGGCAAACATCTTCTATCGGCTTCTCTAAAACCCCCATGAAAAGCTTATACATAATTGTAATGCAGTTGTGACCACGCATCACCACCGTTGCCAAATCCTCTTCTGCTTTAAATCCTCACACGAGAGGATCCTTGATTGTGCCTTCCATGGTGGGAATGTAGCGCTTTTGTTCACATCACACTGAATTTTAACGCTAATGGTACTGCAGAGAGAACAAAGGAAAAGAGAAGGAAAGCATATTTGGTGCTGACCGAGTCATTTTGAGAGATCCATCATCTGTCATTATGAGACAGTGCTGTTACTCTCATCCTCCAGCTCCTTATCTTTGACACTCATATCTATATGAGTGTCACATATGCTCCCCATCCTCAGGCCCCTGTGACAGGAGCAGCTGAGGAGGAAGAGGATTGAAGAAGAAGACGTGTGTGTACTGTATATTTATGTTTTAAGCCAGAGGAGAGGGTGTGGGGGGGGTCGACACACAGGTGTATTTGTGGAAATGGCTTGTTGTAGCAGGTTAAGGCTGAAGCAGCTGCAGAACGAGGGAAGAGACATCCTAAATTCCCAAACCCCATATTTAATCCTGTGTGCCGGGTCTTAATGCTCCAATCAAGCAGCATAAGGGCACTCAATTGGATTAGAAAAATAACCTGCTCTCAGAAAGGCAGGCAGGCGGCAGCTGCTCTCACCTTGGAGAAGGTGAGTGATTTCTCACCCCATCAGGAGGTGCCTCACCCAGAGGAAAGAGGGTGGTAAAAACAGGGCTCTTAAGTGACATTTCGTCCCAGTAATTTGCTCAATTAAGTGAAGCAATATATTATCTTAAAATAATTATGGAACAGAATATTACAAATATGGCCGCAGTTCTGTTTCGACAGCCTAACTTGAAGAGCAAAAATAACAAGACTAACTCCACTCCTTAATTGGGCTTGTCAACTAGCCAGAAGCTTGCTCGTCATACCTTGTTCTACCAAAAATGATTCCATATATGGAAGTCTTTTTATATAAATGTGTTTCGACTTTTGAGTTGTATGATGAAAAGGAAACAATAGTCCCCAAAGTATTTTGCACCCTAACTATGTTTTCCCTTTACACCTGAAAAAGTGGCTTTTTATGTGAATCAAAAAGGACTTCTTTGATTGAAGATATGTTTACAGACGAAAGCAAAAGTAGATTTTTTTGATTTTCCGTTTGAATTGTTCCTTTAAAAACACAAACAAAAATCCTCTTAGATCATCAATTTCAGAACACTTAAGTTAAACTCAGTAGGATGAGCAGCTTATACAGGATTTCACTTATCTGACAAGCCAGGCCAGAGGTTCACAAATCCTCACATCCTGCTGTCTGAAACACACATGAGCTGACTCCCATCAGCAGCAGCAGCAGCAGCACAATCAGGCTGCCACACACACTGGCTGCCAAAGGGCAAACACATTCATGTCACAAAGACTTTCAGGTTCTAGCTCCGGTAAACAGCTCTTCTGCTTTGAGTAGTAGAATAACTAGCGGTGGAGACAAGACGTTGCCAGGGAGAAGCAGTGGGCACAGTCCCTGGCGACATAAAATACTTTCTGCTGTTGTGTTTACCTGCGCTGCACTGACATGCACACACACATTTTTGTTAGATTCGCCCTTGCAAAGGAAAGGTGAAATGGCAGCCAAAACCAGAAGGTGAAAATACAGGCTAGTCACTACATGTGTGGGTTCCTTTTGGCACAGTAAGAAGTCAATTAAGTTGAGTTATTTATTCAATTTTAAGTGCCGGGAAAAAAAACGCCAAAAGTTTTGCTAGGCGATTAATCCAAGAAAGAAAAATCGAAACATTTGTTGGTCAAAGCTTCTCAAATCCAATGATGTTATGCTTTTTGTTGCAGTACCAGGTTATAAAAAGGAGTATTCAAGGGTGTTTTTATTTAAAATGAAGGCGTCTTCAACTGTTTTATGGCATATATATATATAAAAAAAAACGATTAATCCATTAAATCAGAAAATAGTCAAACAAGTAAACAAGTAAACATCAGACAACGTAACACATATAGGGTTTTCAGTAACAAAAAGCAAGGCTAAAAAGCGAAGATTAATGTCGGCACGAAACTCTCTTTTCGCGATACTCTTCATAGGTCTTGCCCGTTTGCCATTAGTCTGCACAACATAAATAAATGTTGCGTCTTGCAAAAACACGGTTAAATATTGCTAAACGAAATTACTTGCGATAAATCGATATAAAGTGCACTTTCTGTGAATTCCAGCAAATTGCTAATTGAATTATAGAAATAAAAAGGAGATTATTCCCATCATTCTTTTACTCTCTCACACAAACTAAACTACTGAATTGCTGAAATAATAACTTCTGCAAAGTTGTAATGACAGACATATCTGCATATTTTCACGGTGACAAGTAACACAATTCAGGAAGTCACTTAACATAAATGTTTGACCAATGGGCTGAGAGCCCTCATCCCTGATGAATACATGCCCTGGACTGAGTCTCTGTTACCATGGAAACTTGAGATTTAGGGGGAACAGAGGAGATGTGAGCCTTTTACAGTTATAAAAAAATAGTGTACAATGAATTGTGAGTGGTTGACAACACCACTATATTTTGCTACACCTACACCCCAAGACATTAAACATACATTATGGCACTTTTTTCAGAATGCAGCCGATTGAAAATGCACTGACACAAGGGTGAACACATCTTATAGTTGTGAAATGTGACAGCACTTATTAGATTTGTAGGATTTTTACAGGAGTCCATTATCTGGGGAACAGTTAATGGACTCCAGTTTAAATCCCGAATACAAAATGTTTTAGTACTTTGCACTAATGTAATGTAAATTACCCAATGTCTATACTGTAGTATATTTCCATTTGATTATTGGGAATATGTATACATTTGCTGTTAATATTATTTGTTATTATTTATATATTTATTTATCTTTAACTCACATGCTTCACAACACTGCTGCTGTGACAAAATATTTTCTCAATTAGGGATGAATAAAAGTATCAATCTTTTCTCAACCATTATGTCTCTATTTTATAATGTCAAATTACACCTCTTCTGTCAAATGTACCATAATTAAACAATGCAATGATTACTGCCCAAAACTTTGTTCCTTATCATACCTCTTTACATTATATTACCTGCAAAAAAACATGTGGCATGCATACTTTCACCTAATAACTACCCTGCTACTGTAGAGTCTATATTTCTGCAAAAAATGTCAAATTGAAAACCACTTACTGAGTGTCTTGATTGTGGAAACATCATGTCAATTCCTTGTTGTAGCTCTCCTTCCCAAACACCAATCAACTGAGTGCGTTGTGTTTATATTTCTCCTTGCGTTGGTCCTTTGTCCAAAGCTAGCACTGCCTGCCTCGCACAGGAGCTGTCCAGCGTTAGCACAGGATGCTAACGGTAGCTAGCGACCCAACTAAAAAAATAATTAAGCCGAATATAAGTAATTCACGTCGAAGTAAAATAGTCCTTGTCTGGTTGGTGCTAGACCATTCAGTTGCACTTGTCCCAACACCGTGTTTAATGTGTCAGACAACAGGAACCGTACCAGCAGATTTTAGCTAAAGCTAGCTAATTCTTCAAAAGCTGTCAGTCAAAATGATCCATCGCAGTTGAAAGCTTTCCGCGTTTAACGCTCGAGCGGCAGCGACGCTAACTCAACGCGTGTAAATATAAAAAACGTTACGGTCACCGTTTATGGCTTTAAGCTAGGGAAACACCGAGGATAACGGTGTCTTCCTTTTTCTTGTGGCGGTCCTTCAAAGCTGCTCAGGTCTCTTGTTTTCAGCTACGACTGTGCTGATGAAAAAGTAAAGAGGAGGAGTAGAAAAAAAAACGGTCTAATTCTCAGAAATAACAAAATGTCTGCGGGTTCGTTTAAGTTGAACCGTCCAACGGCTACAAAGAAGTCGTGCGAGTGGTGGAAAATGGAAATCAGTGTCGTCGTAAAGACTGTTAATTAACTTTAAATTAAAACGACACAAAGCTGGAGATAAACTCAGAACGTTTATCCGTGGAGAGTCGTGGAGGAACGAGTGGATTCTTCAGTGGTGGTGAAGCTACAAAGTCAGTCCATTCCTGGAGCTGGTGGGTAGAGCTGAGAACGCCCCACACAGACCCACCGCGGATAGATCGGCGGGGCGCCGCGGATCTACAAGCCGCAGATCTAGCTCCTCAGCCGGCTGATATCTGGGCAAATAGCGCCTCATGTGGACAAGTCCCCGCACCGTCACTGCCCGAATTAACGATGATTTAATAATAATACTCAAGTTTCATGGCTTTTATTGTCATGTGTGCATAGCTGCAGTGTAGTTATGACAATTACAATCTTAGGTCACAGGCTCCTCCAACAGTGCAACACAATAAAACAGATAAAATAGCACAAGAAAATAAAATAGAATAGTCTATAGTAATTGGAATATGTATATGATATATGTGAGTTGCAAACAGATGAATGCTATGTATGTTCTTTCAAAAGTTCAGGTGTGTAACAGTCGTATGGCCTGTGGAATGAAACTACTACTAATAATAATACAACTAATGTTAATACTACTACTAATGATATATAATAAATACAAATAAGGACTACATATATCCACAAAAAAACACAGGAAGTACTCATCAAATCCCTCTATTTCTACATATCTATCTATTCACATTTGAATATATTCTCCTATATTCATATTTATTCAGGATTTCATGTATAATTGAAAATCAGAAAGACTGAATTGGTAGTTTATCGTTACAGTAGCTCCATTTTATAATAACAAAACATTAAAGTTGGAGAGAAGTAAAAGTAAAACAAATGTACTTCAATAAACTGTATACCAATACATATGTATATATATAAAACGTGTATATTCCAATAAAGTAGTACATTGTATTATATTAAAGCTGAAAATGGTTCATATGGTTAAGTCCTTACCGAAAAGTATTATTAAGATACACAATATTGCTTGACAAAATGCAGTTGAAGCTCAGTCCATTATGCTACACACTAAACATATTAAATTAATATTAATTACAAATATGATTCCATCATTATAACTTTTACTATCAGTTCATTGCACCTTATACTAGGCCTATATATTATACCTCAGTATAACATCGCATATGTGAAGATGTTATACCGTCTTACCTTGTAAAAAAAACATGTTTCTATTTTTGCTAGATCAATACAGATTAGTATCATATTCATAACTAAATCATAGTTTTATTCTGGCACATATATATACTAGACTGGCTGCTTTAAATTCAACATGTATCCTTATTTCCTAACTTTGCTTTTATAACTACTGTGAAGGAAATAAAATTGTTATACTATAATACTCTGATATACACTTTTTCTAATAGTTGCAACTTACATTTTATTTTAAAAGTTTGAATAATCATTATTTCCCCTCACCAGGTCTCTGAACATTTATAACATTTCACAAATAAAACATGTCCGCCATAATGGTTCAATAAAAAGCTTTTAAAAAGAGCGTCGATATAAATAATTGTTTAACCCTTAGATGCACGAGTGACTGGACCCTACACTCTTCCATAAGTGGGTCAAAAAGGACCCGTCTTAGAATAATATGTGTTTTTATGCTATTTGTCACTTGAATACTATTTAGTATTATATTTTTGGTTCACACTAGAAATATTTAATTTTTACATTTTGAATTTTTTTCTTTCCCATAGGATTCCATAGGAAATGCATGCGGGTCGTTTTAGACCCGCTTATGGAAGCTTGGGCTAGTAATACAAAAACTACAATTTCTTAAAATTTAAATTGTGAATGGCATGATATCCAAAACATATTTTTTGAGGAATAGCTGGAATATGAAATGATAAAAAAAAATGTAATTACAAAGATACTTCAAGAAAACCACCTCACCGGGTCCAAAAAGACCCATGCATCTAAGGGTTTTTAAGAGAAGAAATACTAAACCATTGGATTGCATTATTTTCGGTATCAGACTTCAATAGTTTGAAAGTGGTATTATCCTTTAATCACAATACAAACAGACTGCAAATAATAATGTACAAGGATGCAATAAGAGAGTATAGGAACATATTTTATTCCAATTTAAAACATTTAAAGGAGAAGGCTATGAAAATCATTTTCATGTTTGAATGAGGTTCAGGCAACAGTGGTTGAAATGAAACATACAAAAGAGAAATATGGCTAAAATACTGTAAATCAATAACCATTAGGACCCTTTTTCATGAGGGCGTTGCATGAATACAGTATCTCACCCCCCACTTCCCCCCCCCAACCTGACAAACACATGCAATGACATTTATCTTAAAAACAGCAGTTCATCATTATCTTAAATATAGAATAAAATTGTCCTTTTTTTTGTTTGTTAATTAATCACATGTGTTTATTTGTTTTAAAAACTGGACCATGAAATTCACCGGCCCTTTGATTCTTCACAACATTGGCACTTGTCAAGAGTCTGGCTTTACAAAGAAAGGGGATTGGCACACTCATTGTACATAATTTACATTTGGTATACTTAAAAAAAAGAAAAGAGAAAGAAGAAAAAAAAAATCAAACAAAAACACATTACTTTCAATTTGTACACCACTACACAAAGTTTATTTTTGACTCTTTTAAAAAAGTCGTCATCTTAAGTGGTCCTAAATACACGTGTTAAGGTGTGTCAACCTCACAAAAGAAACAAAAAGATGCAAAGATAGCTTTTTAACATCACTGTATGTCCATCCCTCGAATCAGAATGGATCTCAAGCTTAAGCAATAGCCATCAAAAGTGTATACATACACACGCGCACACACCTCGGAGTACCAACGAGTGCTTTAACGGACGTCTAAGTTGCATGAATGCAGCGGTGCAGCTTCAGTGCCTTCGACCCGGGGAAAGATACACAGTCCAATAAAGTAAATCAGGGAAAGAGAGCGGCGAATGGCGGACATATAAACACAGAGTATTCATTCTACCGATTACAACCACCAACACATTACATAATGGTCATTTCAGTACCTTCACATGGCAAGTCTTTCAATAAATACAGTAATACTGAGGCTTAACACACAAGCTTCATTTGGAAAAGAAAAGACACCAAAATGTAAAAGTGAATAAGGAATATTTCGTATCTTTTCTGTGTCGGATGTTGTTTGGCACTCTGTGTACTAAAAACCTTCTAAATAACACAACCGGGATGCAACTAGAGATTTCCCTCGATTAATCAATTAGTTGTTTTGTTTTTTAAATGTCAGAAAAGGGTGAAAAATGTTTCCTGGTGCCTGCGATTACCTCCTCAAATGTCCACAACTCAAAGAAATTCAAATGTTATGTCAGAAGTAAATAAATCACAAGATGTTAACATTTAAGACGTTTGAGTCCAAGATTTTGTGTAAAAAAACAAACCGACTCCTCAATTATCAAAACAGTTGTCTAGTTGCTAAATAGTTGCCAAATAATGATTACGGTTTGCTGAATTAATGCAGATTAAAGCAAATCAGTGGAAGTCAATGGAAAGGATTTCTAATTAACGACCCAGCTCTGTTCGTATCACTGGTCGAGTAAAAATGTGACGTTTGTCTTTGTCTGTCCTTGAAAGAGTACGACATCCTGCTAACACTGGTCCCCGTAGTGGTCACCTTCACTTTGTTTATCGCTCTCATAGCAGTCCATTCAAATCCATTTGCTGCAAAACACACACACACACACACACACACACACACACACACACACACACACACACACACACACACACACACACACACACACACACACCAAGCTGAGGGTTTTAAACACAGACACGTCCTCCCAGCAGTGAAGCGAAACACAATACTCCTTTCCAAACTCGACTGGTTTAATCGACTGACAAACGAGCACAAGCTCTTCATTCCAAACAAAAGTGACACCCACAAGATGACTGTCAGCGAGGAAGTGTAAGAAGCGTCAACCTGGACAAGAAGGCGTTTAAATGTCGGCTGAAGCACCGAAGATTAACCCACTACAAATACAAGATGGAGAAACAAGATCTCATCAGAAATTCACGTCAAAGTCAGAAACCTCCAAAATGTTTCCAACTCATAGAATGGCACTTAGCATAAACATCCCTTCTTCATTAATGTGTTGGAAAGATTTAACAACATCATTTACACATTTGCCCCAGAGAAGATGACTCCCACTGGGTGCACGGGACTAAAATCAATCATAAGCAATACACAGGGTGAGTGAATGTCTCTAGAACTTTTCAGATCATACTACCTTGTAGAAAATACGATTTATATTCATTTGTAAACCTTTTGGCAAACAATTTAAGATACACAGAGGGGGTACGGATGGATCTGTAATCCAAAAAAACACTGCCCTTCAACCAATGTGAAACACTACAGATTAGAAGACATGCCACATAGTGGAAAAATATTAGAAAGCCAAGAAAATATCCATACATAATCCATGTAAGTGTAAGAGGATGGTTAGATTCGGCATGACGCTAAAAAACGTGCTATTGCACCTTGGGAAACCCTACTTCTTCTCCTCTAGATAGGCCAGAAGATAGCAAATAAAGGACTGCTGCACCCCCCCCCCCCACTCTCCTTCAACGAACCTGAACACTCTTGATTTAAAGCCCCTCGTTAATTAATTAATTGCACCTTTTGCTCTATGCCGTCCATAGAGTCCTTTCATTTCTACCAAAGCTGCTAGTAGTAGCCCTTGTGATGAAAAAGTTATGAAAACTTACCTGAATTACATTGTGAAGACAAAAAATAACCATCTAACGGCTTAATGGAAATATTAGAACAACGACCAGGCAAGAGACACGATATGGGATTGGAACCAATGAGCCAACACGTATCCGTAAGAATTACCAAAAAACAAAGCAAGCATCTTCGACAGTAAATATCCAACCACTACGTTTTTAGCTTTCTTTTTCCTATTTGCATAAAGCACAAACCCGACATGGAAACAGTGTTTTCTTTTCCCCATTGTCAAGCGTTTCAAAACAGAACGGCAACAACTGAATATATGAAGTATCGTTATAAAGATAGAACACTTGTCCATAAAATAGTTTAGATTTTTTTACAGCAGTATAAAATCTCCTCCCGTCTCATTGGTTGGAAAAAGCTGAAACTAGGGAGGAAGTCTCACTTACTGTACCGAGCGACAACACTTAGATCTGATAAATTAGACGTACAAAAAAAGAACTATTTACTCTCTTGCTATCCGTTATCAAATGTTGGCAGAATAATATGGCAAAAGAAAGAGTTGATTAGGGAGAAAAAGCATGATCAAGACCAACTGGTGATTTAAGCTAAGTGTCAGCGCGTTGTTTCCTCGACAACAGACTATTGCACTGCTCCAATCTGGTGTCATCACTCGCTCGTTGTGCACAGGAAGATTATTCTCACCTTCAAAAAGGGAAAATAAATTACAGTACTAATACATTTGTGATTCAGACGACAGTCGACGTAAAAAAATGCCACACAAAGTGAGCCGCTATGCCATCTACATATTAATTATTCAAGCACTTCATTTTGGCAATACCAGTTTCCAAATTGTGTTAGCATCTGAGCCGCGTAAAGGACGAACGGGATACTGGCAAATATATTTACAAAAACAAAAAGGAGGCGTTTGTAATTTGTCAACGTGATGATGATATACAGTATGTGAAAACCAGTAGTGTTGTCTCTTAATTCTGTG
Organism: Pseudochaenichthys georgianus; assembly: GCF_902827115.2. NCBI lineage: Eukaryota > Metazoa > Chordata > Actinopteri > Perciformes > Channichthyidae > Pseudochaenichthys > Pseudochaenichthys georgianus. Next base: position 4,100,865 of record NC_047506.1, on the reverse strand, counting down.
TGTCGTAATGCATGTTTGAAACGAGGGGTCGTGTAAATGGAGTATATCTTCGAGTAGTCATCTTCAATTTAAATGTAATTGCAGAAAAGCAGATATATTATCGCTAAGAAGAAGCTGAAAAAGTGTACAGAGAATCGTCTCTGTGCAGCCCTCACTCTGTGTGAGCAGCATGACAACTTTATTTACATTCAACAGAGCGTCTTTGCTCTGATTTGGGGCAAAACGGAAAGAAAACAAGACCCGGGAAAAGCAAGTACCTCACTGCACCCCCACACTGCGTGATAATATATTCCTATCATCGTAATTAGTTACCCAGGGTCTGCAGCCGGCCCTCCTCTGTAGTGTATAACATGCACGGGTTAAATAAGAACAAGGGGAGAGAGCCCTTTTTCCATCAAATCTACCCAGAGAAGCCGCGACCCACCTGCAACACACAAGCACTGGTGATGATGTAGTGTAAAAGAAATAACGTGAGCCGTGTCCGGTGACAACCCTAACAAAGGGGACAAATGGGAGAGATGTATTTGGGAAGCGGAACCACAAAACAGATACAAAAATGTGAAAGTAAGGACAGGACATGTGTAGTGTTGGTCTGCTAGAGTGAAGTGTGTTTCATGCAGATGTGTGTGTCTGTAGAAGTGGACTCTGCATTGTGTGTGTGTGGGGGGGGGGGGCTGCAGGTCACTCTCTCTTTCTCTCCTCTCTCTCTCTCTCTCGCTCTCCTTCTCTCCTCACACCAGGTTGTATTCTTTGAGGTTGAGCTGCAGGATGGTGTCTTTGACGGCGGCGAAGACGAAGCGGATGTTCTCCGTGTCGGTGGCGCAGGTGAAGTGGGAGTAGATGATCTTGTCGCTGTCGGGGTTCAAGTCCACAAACATCTTCAGGATGAACTCCCGGCCCGCCTGGGCGTCCCGCTGAGGACCTGGAGGAGGAGACGGGACATTATTTGTAGCTTCTAGTGAGCGGCACGTCAGCATAAGATAAAACTTAATCCTGAAGGAGATTCAGGTGTCAGAGCAGCAACAGCAATACAAGTGAAACACAGGAGAGGACAGAGAGGAGTACATATAACAATGTATTCATTTAAAATACATTATAAAGTCAGTTCAACAGAACTAGCTTTGGCCAGTAATTAATATGTTAGAGGTCCAGTTATAGGCGACAGTTTGCCTGCTCTACTTCACAGTGTTAAGATCATAAACATTTTCTCTGTCTTTGTCGACAACAAACTCTCGCTTACCCCTGTACTGTGAACCTTTGCACATTCCTCTGACAATTTTGAACATTTCTACACAATGCTTCCAAGTCTAATCAGATATACTGGACATATTTTTCACAGTAATTTACCAATATATTGTATTGTAAAATGTAAAATGTATTTTCTAAAAATTGTAAATGTAAATGTTTTGTTTATTTTAGGTCGCATTCACACCAGCCTTATAGTCCGGTTGAATCGAACCCTGGTGCGTTTAGCCGCTTGGTGCGGTTCCTTTGGGTCGGTGTGAACGCAGTCCGAGACCTCTGAAGTGAACTAAACAACCGGACTCTGGTCCGCCTAACATAGGTGGTCTCGGACCGCTTGCTAGTGAACTCTGGAGCGGTTCTTCGCTGTCCGCACCAAAACATAAGAAGCGTAGTATTTACGTGTCACAAGAACGCGGGTGTCTTCAAAATCGTTAGCGAAAGAGTGAAGCAGAATGAAGTGTTGAACAGTGTCGTGTAAAGTAAAAACAACTTTCAAAATAAAAACTATACATAAAAGTCAGAGCCACCTGCCGTCGGTGAAACCCCCTCCTTGCTGCAGAACGAGTCTCATTATATGTGCAGGGTTGGGAGGGTTACTTTGTAAATGTAATCAGTTACTGATTACTGAATACATGGCTCTGAAAGTAATCCGAATACAGTTACAGTTACATGTCTTAAAACGTAATCAGATTACTTTTGGATTACTTTCTTTTTCCATCACAGATGTTTTGGTGAACAGGAGACACAAAAAGCAAAAGGAAACTGAACGTGTTTTTACTGTTTTAATGGCTTATCAAGAGCACAACTGAAACATCACCTCTGAAACGATGTAACAACATAACACACTTGTTGGGGATGCAGCTTGTGAGGAGTGAGGGACACGGCTTAGAACGGGCGTGTCGCCTTCTGTCCTGCCAGTGTTGGCAGGACATGAATTCAAATGTCGAACTCGGACTTCATTTTAAGGACATGTCGGCCAGGGGTAGAGCTATATTTGTTTAAGCACCGGATTGGCTAAACAGGAGCCTCTGTGCACCAGTCTGCCTTGATCTATGAATGCATGTCCGTGACATTCTGCTGCCCACAGCTGTTCTATAGAAGGAAAACCTCCTTCACTTCATGAAATCTCTGCAGCACCAGGAGTCAGCGGGAGGGTTGACTCAGCCTCTGAGAAGACGAGCGCGCAGTGCCTTTCACGCACCGCCTTTCACGCACCGCCTTTCACGCACCGCCTTTCACGCACCGCCTTTCACGCACCGCCTTCGCTGTGTTTACCTTCAGAATCATAAGGCTGAAGAGCGACCGCAGGCTGATGTGTTTTAACCACACACCTCTACACACACACACACGACTTAAACGCAGACTTTTGTTCCTCCATGTTTCGTTGTTATTGTTTCACTGAGCGGACCCGCCCCTTTTTTTCAAACGCTCCCTTTTTTGGTCGATCTGCGGCGGTAAAAGTTGTTGTGCGCTGTGATGATTCGGCTGTACCTTTAATAATGAATATTAAATGTTGTGAGGAAATCATCCCACCAATAATTCCAATAAGTAATCCAAAATGTATTCACTTCAGGTTTACGAAAGTAACTGTAATCAGATTACTCGTTTTTCAAATGTAACGCGAGCTGAATACAGTTACTTGATTTTTGTATTCCGATTACGTAACGCCGTTACATGTATTCCGTTACAACCCAACCCTGTGTATGTGTTATAATGTTTTGTATTGCACGTTGTCTGATTATATAATCATATGCGCCGTTGCCGTTGATATGCTCTCCAGATTAACAGCAGCATGAAAATAACCTGCCGATGCTCCATGGCGGAGGCTCCGGTAGAAATTGCCGGGATTTGCGTTTTTACCCCCGTAATGTCTGACCAATGGTTGAACAGCATTTCCGAGCACATGACTTGTGTTTAAAGTTTATAGTCCGTTTGAATTTTGCCCGTGTGAACGCAAACCGAACCTTCTGAAAAATGAAACGATGTAACAAACTGTAGTCTGGTGCGCATCAGAGAAGCAGACTATTACGTGTGAATGCGACCTTAAACCTTCTTTTTTTTTATTATACCGTACTTTTCGGACTATAAGCCGCGACTTTTTCCCCCCATTTTTTTTGTACAGCTAACGGCCACTAGGGAACCTCCTAAATCTATGGATTTTACAGGTAAAATTAACCACCTTTAACTCTATGGGCTCTATGACCGGTCCGCGCCCGCCACCTTTAAGCGGCGGCCTCCAGCAGGAAAAGCTGGAGGCCGGAAAAGAGTGAGACAGGTAGCGCGCCAAAGTGAAAGTGGAACCGAGAGACAGAACGAGAGCAAGACAGACGGACAATTTAGCTGCTGCGGCTCATATGCAGGTGCGCTTTATAGTCCGAAAAGTACGGTACTTTGTTTGTATTTACCAAATATTTGTTATGTTTTTTTCAATATATCTTCTTCTTCCACTGTCTCCTCTTTTAGAGGTAGAACAAATACTCACCTGTAGCTTGTGTAACGTTACTGTCTTTCTTTTGTTATATTTGATCACACACAGATGAACTACGACAAGTTCAGTTTGCATTGTAGTACAGCCTCATAGCCATAGGGTGTCACTGTTCAATCAGAGATATACATGAAAGGTTTCTGTGTGTACAAGTAACTGGTTTGGTGTACATTACGGTAAAGGATAAAAGACATCCACAGCATTACTGACAGACACCGACCGAAGGCTGAACTCCTGCCCTGTTTGGATAATTCATGAAATAAATGCTGGAATTAAATTCACTGCCGAAGCTCAGCGAACACGCTCCTGCACTACACACCATATAACACGTACGCATTTATTAAGAAGTCTAATCAATTCTATACATAAATTACATCTAAACTATGCAACACTGACTATGCTTCTAATATAATGTGCAATCATTATTCAAGTATGCTACACTCACATCACTTTGGCTAGTAATACTGCATTAAACTGTACTTTTCAAGCAATGTTCTTATACCTTTCAGCATTAAAAACATAACCACAGCGCCCATTTTCAGCATCACTATAAAAACACTATTGTATTTATTGTAAGTTACAGATGTATTGTTATATATTTTAGCATAATGTCCACATTTGTACTCCAACTTCTCTATGTTTACTTTTGAATGGAGCCACTGTGACATGAATGGGGCGAAGCCTGCGAGCTGGTTCAGGCAGTCAACTCGAGCACTTGTGCTGCATTCATACATAACGCCCCCTTGCCACTCTACAACCAACCAAGCAGACTCTCCCCCCACCACCACCCCAGCTTCCACCTGTAGGCTCGGGGGGTTAGTTATTTAATCATCACTCATCGTGCTATGTGTATCTGTGGAGTGATGAGGCCCGAGCCTAGACGCCAAACTCAACTATATGCTGCTTCTAATAAACATGTTAAAGAAACACGTGAGTTGTCTGACTGAAATGTGATAAAGTACATCTGATTTAAGAGAAGATTGAAAGCAGAAAGAATCGGGTTTTTACCATCGAACTCAGGGAAGTAGTCGACCAGGTGCGAGTACATGATCTTCTCCTCCAGCAGGTCCTTCTTGTTGAGGAAGAGGATGACGGAGGAGTTTTGGAACCACGGATATGTGATGATGGTCCTGAACAGAGCTTTACTCTCCTCCATACGATTCTGACGGGGGACAGGGAGGGGTAGAGGAGAGGGGAAATAAACAAAAGGTTAGGAGACACTCCGAACACAAGACTGCTTCAGTTCCAGAGTTTCACTTCAAGCTCAGCCAAAAATAATTGATGATAACGATACCTTCATGTTATCTATAAAAAATATATAAATTAGAGTAACGTTCTTAATTCAATGAATCTCTAACGGTCTCTTTATTGTATGTTATCGCTTATTTGGCAAATATTTTTACCCAAACCATGACTATGAGGAGCTGAGGAGGAAGTTGACTATCATAAGTATAAAACTGTTTCAAAACAAAGAGACTTAATTCATTTGTTCAGGGTCTACGCAGGAATCCTGAAGTCAGATGTAATTCCTTTTAAGACCTTTTTTAAGACCCTTTCCGTACATTTTAAGACCTCATCTCCACTTTGAGTTTTAACCGGTTACCTTGGCGACACACTTCACCTCACATTGACTATATACAGTATTGATTGTCCTTCCTTCTTATCTTCCAACCATTTGGACGCAGACTTGCATTTCCCCATAACGATGTTGTTTAACAACCGGCGTAAACGGAGCTTCGCGCTATCAAGCAGTGAGCGTGCGATGTCCTGTTCAGATGACGTCAAACCCAACGGGATGCCATCAATAAACTCCACAGAATCACACTACACACCTACGCCATGATTACATTCAGGCAGACTGTAGAACACAACCTCTCTGGACCATTTATATACTTATTGGAAACAAGCTACAAAATGTCATACCTTGAAAAATGCCCTTTAATAGCCTTAATTTTCGCTAAATTGATCGATCAACTTTTAAGACCCCGCGGACCCCCTGTTGTATTCGGAGGTTTTTTTTTGTCAAAGTGCTTTGAAAACACTCAACATTTGGTTGCGAATAGTAATGCATTTATGCTGCATGTCATCCAGTTGAGTGCAGCATTCACGGTGAATACAGGGTTTTTTGTAGTAACGGATGAGTAACACCAAAGACTGTCAAAACCAAGACTTATTCCTCCAAAGCAAACTGTCTAGCAATCCTAAAAAGTGGAGCTGGAAGCCTCCTTATGTAAACTACTTAAAGCCGAGAGCTGCCGTCTTCTTTCTCTTTCTGAACTGCTGTCGCTGCCAGCATCACTCCCACAGTTTAGTCTCGGCGAGTCTTAATATGATCGTGACCCGATGAAATCACAGATGTTTGAAAACAATCTCGTCAGGCTCAGACTGCTCTGAAGGGTCAAAGTCTCGCCTGTCAACGCAACCGGATAATCTGAGCAGACAGTGACGCCTGAACGCAGCACAGCCTCGTCTCAGCTCTCTAACATTCAGGAACGGAGCTCAGCTACAGCCCCAGTGTGACACCGTGGTGCAGGGATGAGTCCGAAAGCCCTCAAATGAGTTGGCTTGGAAGAACTTCCCTTTACTCGAAGACAATGGTTTGTTTTTTCAGTTAGAAGACATAAACAAAGGTCTGCCGTTTACACAATCCTCATTTTCAGGTTCATATTTGTATTTTGTGCTTCTACTGTTTCCATGCTTTCCTCCGTCTAAAACCAGAGCCCAGTCTGCTCTGATTGGTTAGCTGGCCAGCTCTGTTGGGATTAGTCAACCGCTAAGAGATTTCCCACCTCTAGCTTATCGTGCATATGTGTTGAAACGCTAGCCGATCGGAGCAGGTTACAAAGTGAGTCCAATCAAGGCCAAAAAAAGCCTCTGAAGAGATGTGTGTGTGTTGTTCTACAGCACAACTTGTCAGTAAATGACACACTTGTGAAGCTACATGTAATACACAAATGGCAGTTGCTTTGAAGTAGCGAAAGGACACTACTTAACGTCAACACTATGACATTGGTCTGTTTAGCTTAGCAGTGGTGACAAAGTAATGTACCCTGCTGTAGTTTTTTACGGCCTAACAACCTTTTTGTATTGCCTTTGAACATCTTAAAGTTGGTGTTAAGATTTGGAGATTATCCTGCTGAATAAAACAACAACTATCAGATATTTGTTTGTCTCAATTTCTGCAATAATCCAAAATCCAACGAAAAATCCCATTGGCTTTTTGTCAAGGGGTTTTTGTCGAGCTCCATGCAGTCCTTTATTACAAGCATCAAAAGCAGATAAAGCAGCAACCGGCTAAAATGAAAACATATTTCTGTGCCCGTGTGTACAATAAGGCCTCACACCTGTGCAGGCCCAGTGCAGATACAGTACAGTTTGTGTGCATTAACACACTGTTATCAGAGTGGACAAATATTGAGGCGGTGTATAGAGCGGCTAGCAGCTGGGTCCGGATTATGAGACGCAGCGGTCATATGACCGGGTCGGAGAAAGGGTTTGTTGTGAGGAGCGGAGGGCGAGCAGGGGCCGAGCACATTAGCTTTATTAGCTGTAATACTCCGAGGGAACACACTGGACAAACTACATATCTGTGGAGTAAAGACATAGAAGGCCTTTCTGTTTTTTGTGAGGGACTAAGAGGAAATTACCGTTACAATTTTAAGGTCCCATGTCATGCTTTTCTGGTTATTACCCGTCCCCTTGTGTTATGTAGATTTTTCTGCATGTAAACGGTCTGCAGAGTCACGAACCCTCAAAGTACACCCTGTAGCGAGTAAAACGCGAACACACACACACACACACACACACACACACACACACACACACACACACACACACACACACACACACACACACACACACACACACACACACACACACACACACACCACACACACACACACCACACACACACACACACACACACACACACACACACACACACACACACACACACACACACACACACACACACACACACACACACACACACACACACACACACACACACACACACACACACACACACACACACACACACACACACACACACACACACACACACACACACACACACACACACACACACACACACACACACGTTGCGAGGCTCGCTGCTGCGAGTAGCGGGACACTGTGAGCCGGCTCACTGGTGTGGGGTCGGCGAGACAGCGAGACACCGCGGAACTCAGCCTGGGAACACACACAAACTCCCAGCCAGGCTGCGGGTGTGTGTTTGTTTCACACTGGGTTTCGCTGTGTCTCGCAGACGGCCACTGGGCTCACAGGGAGGGGGGGGCAGGAGCTCCAACAAGCCGTTTAGGACAGAGAGTGAATACACATACTATACAGAGATGCTGTTTGAGAAACAAATGTGAGTTTGGAACATTGAACAATGTAAATGTATTCTAGTAGACCTCAACAATGGAATTATGATCAGTGGAAATGGCCATGACATGGGACCTTTAATATTCTTGATGATATCCATTAGTTATGTAAAGCTTCTTTACTTTTTTTGTGCTGTTGCAATACTGGGTTTTTGATATGGTCATGCCAATAAAGCTTCTTTAACATGTCACTTAAAAGCTGGGAACAGTACATTGACGTATAATGAGCTTATAAAATGGATACGGTGAACTTGATAGCAAACTGTTGCTTATTTAAAAATCTATTTACACAGCAAAGATTAGCCTTCATTTGAAGTGGTGTTTCTGGCCACCTTCAGAGTATTTAACCCTGATTAACCTGCATGTTTACTTCTCGTAAGTTTCTATCTTTATGGTCTATTGCACTTAATGTAGGTAGTTTGGATAAAAGTGCAGCTAATTGTAATGTGACGCATAACAAATATATGCATATTGGCTGGTTTAACCCTAGGAGCCAAAAAAGGCAAAGAATTGGCGATAAGCGCTTTTTACATTGCCAGTAGCCAAGAATGCCTGTTGCTATTTACACTACTCGTCTTTTTCTGGTGTGTCGCATCAACTAAAACAGACATGCTAAACAGTTTTATGAGTTTTATTTAGTTTCTTTCAAGCTTGAATAAAAAAGTGTTTTGCAACGATCAGCAAGGTTAGATTACCGTTTCTGTGAATGGAGTCTTTCAATCAAGCCCATGTTGTTAACAAATAATAATGCATTCCTAAATTCATGTTGATTTTATGCTTATTGCACCAAAGAAAATGGTGCAAAAAACTAATAAAAGTTACATAGTAGATGATTTAGGCCAGTGGTTCTCAACTGGTGGGTCGCGACCCAAAAGTGGGTCGCATACCCGTTTCGAGTGAGTCACGGAAAAAGTGAAGAAAATCACTGTCACGTAGTGATAATCTCCTCAATAAAACGTCTTTGCTGATGTTTTTTCGAGTCTTCTGACCAATCAGAATCAAGATTGTTGCCGGAAGTCTCCACGGAGAATAACTTTGCGGTAGAACTATTCTTTATACATCCATGGGTACAACTTCAGATACGAACTGTATGAACAAATGTTTATTTTTAAAATGTATGTTAAGGAAATTCTTTAAGTGAATATACCTAAGTGTTGTTGATATAATGAAACTCACAAACACAAAACAAACCCGGAACTGAGATTTTGAGAATTGTCGGACCCCTCAAAGTGTGGTAACATTTTGTGAATGTACTCAAACCATTTGTAAACAATAACCCTTTCTACGTGTGTCTCACCTCATTGTCGGACTCCACCAGGACTTGGTCGTACTCGCTGAGCGCCACCAGAAACATGATGGAGGTGACGTTCTCAAAGCAGTGAATCCACTTCCTCCTCTCTGACCTCTGACCCCCCACATCCACCATCCTGATCCAGACATGGAGAGGCAGGGCCACCAAACAAGGGGCAGAAAGAATCAAAGCAAAGAGACAATTAGCTCTAAAACTATACATCTCTAGATCTGCATTGTTTAAACTCAGGATCACAGTAGTAGCACACATGTTGGCATGCATTTCAAACAGAATCTCAGGATCCAAAGACAGACATGCTTAAGTTCAAACTAATTTTCAGTGCATTAAAGAGGCATTTATGTTCCAAAGCTTTGTATCCAGTGATGGCCAATCATACATTTCAAGGCCAGCGTGGTCTAACAATTACTGCTGCTTTCACATTACAATGAGACTAGCATAGTTCAAGACAAACGCATCTTTTTGCACCGAGAATATTTAAAACAGAAGAAAGAAGAACAGCGTGTGTGTGTGTGTGTGTGTGTGTGTGTGTGTGTGTGTGTGTGTGTGTGTGTGTGTGTGTGTGTACAAACAATGCCATATTCCCTCTTTTCTCTGCAGTGTGTGAGCAGGAGAGTTCAAGCACGAGACGGAAAGTGATAAGAAATATGTTCTGGTTTAGAAGTGCAAGTAAAGAGGTGCTAAATGTGAGGGATATGAGGGAATATGAGAGGAGCAACGGATAGACATCGGGGAGTGGTTGAAGGAAAAAACGGAATATTTAAGATTAGGATAAATCATGGTGAAAAATTACAAAAATAGAGGAAAATGAGACATGAGCTTGTAAACCTTCATTAATCGGTTTGATTGTAAAAGTAGGAGACACAGAGCGATGCACCACAACACAGACTATATCACCCCTTGCTGCTAAACCAACAAACTATGTGCAATATATAAATGCTGTTAATAACTGTAATATATACCTGGTTGCTAAATCCTTAGACCTGTTACAAGGTGTGTATTTTGTAAGTTGTGTAACTTGCTGTTGTCAAATACCAACCACCTATGTGCAATATGTGCTAGATGTGCAATATGTATATAGATGCCGTTAATAACTGTAATATATACCTGGTTGCTAAATCCTTAGACCTGTTACAAGGTGTGTATTTTGTAAGTTGTGTAACTTGCTGTTGTCAAATACCAACCACCTATGTGCAATATGTGCTAGATGTGCAATATGTATATAGATGCCGTTAATAACTGTAATATATACCTGGTTGCTAAATCCTTAGACCTGTTACAAGGTGTGTATTTTGTAAGTTGTGTAACTTGCTGTTGTCAAATACCAACCACCTATGTGCAATATGTGCTAGATGTGCAATATGTATATAGATGCCGTTAATAACTGTAATATATAACTGGCTGCTAAATCCTAAGAACTGTTACAGGATGTGCATTTCTTTGAAATCATGTAACTTTTTTATTATATCATAACTTTTGAATGCATGTCACAAATGTAACATTAATCTGTCTGTGGCTCTTTTTGCTGCTGTAACTACGCACATTTCCCCTCCGTGGGACTAATAAAGGTATTCTGATTCAGATTCTGATCTGATTCTTGGACAAACTAGTTTTAATATCAACATCATTTTTTGTTTGAGGCTTTTAGTGCTAAAAATGCTGCTAGACATAACATTTAATAAAAGGCGCGGGGAGAGAAACTAATAAATAAGTGAATACAGTTTTGAGTCTCTATTCCAGAAATATTCACCCAGTTTTATTGAAAAGCAAGACATTTAAGGAAGTCCAGCACAAGAGCCATCCTTAAACAAAACTCCTTCACATCAAACAACCTCCTGTTTTTTTTCTATAGCGAGAATAAGTGACTTATTTTGTACGATAAGCTCCACTACGCTGAAGTGAAATGACATTTTCTGCGACTTCAAAAGCCAATTAAAAGAGGAGGAAGCAGGCCTAAAGGCGATGGTGTATGAAAGGCAGCCTTGTTGCAGATCTGTAAACTGCACACAGAGGAAGTATAATGCCACATGTTACTATACACGAGTCCCAGCCCAAGGAAATCCTGCATCAAGTATCTCCCCTGTTTAATAACAGGAATACGACGGCTCCTCGTCATAAATCACTACTGTGGAAAACACTAGAACAAAGATTCCCACTTATTGCTAGTAATAAAAGTAGCAATCTGTAAACAAATGATAACTATACAAACTCAAAATGGAAGGATCTTGTGAATTAAATATATGAAATGGAAGAAATTATAAGAATTAGACATTTTGTTCATATCTTTGACGAAAGATGGGAAAAATGCTGGATGAATACAACTCAGAACATTACCGAGTATTCATTTTAAGAGCCAACTCAAGACCCACCGTTTTAGTTTTAATCAATTTGATAGAGTTGTGTTTTATTTGGTCCTCTGTTTGGAGGCATTGAGTTATGTTGCTATAAAGCGTTTATTTGTATGCGTTGCTATGACTTTGGATTGGGAGGAGGGTTAGCATTGTGTTTACTTACTGGATTTTTATTTAATTTCTGTGATATTTCCTCTTTATTTAATATGAATTACTAATTTAATCTGCACCGCCCCTTTGCTGAAACACTGTTAAATTCCCCGCTGTGGGACGGATAAAGGATTTCTAACATTCCTTCCCACTTCATATTTGTATTTCCAGTGCCTTCACACAGAGTTGAAGTCATGCAGTGGTTGCAGTGCTTCACCGTCAGCACCACTATCAGCAGCTGGGAGCCTCTTCAGCCTCTGTGTGTGAGCACAGTTATTTCCATCGTTGCGAGGCGTGGGAGGAAGCTGACACGATGGCTTCCTATCGATTTGCACTCTTCTGTGATCGCTGTTGTTCCCCGGGTCCGACACCATCTCCTCACCTCCTCTCTTTTTTTTGCAAAAGGAGGAGGAAGGGAAGCTACTCTACGTTTTGGTGGCGGCATATAAGACAAGTCCTAAAGCTGTAGCTTCACTACATATATATGCAGGAATCAATGTCAAATGTAATTCCTTTTAAGACCTTTTTTAAGACCCTTTCCATACATGTTAAGACCTCATCGCCACTTCCAGTTTTAACCGGTTACCTTGGCGACACACTTTACCTCACATTGACTATATACAGTATTGATTGTCCTTCCTCCTTATCTTCCAACCATTTGGACGCAGACTTGCATTTCCCCATAACCATGTTGCTTAACAACCGGCGTAAACGGGCCTTCGCGCTATCGAGCAGTGAGCGTGCGACGTTCTGTTCAGATGACGTCAAACCCAACGGGATGCCAGAAATAAACTACACAGAATCACACTACACACCTACGCCATGACTACATCCAGGCAGACTGTAGAATATTACATTACATTGCATTTAGCTGACGCTTTTATCCAAAGCGACTTACAATAAGTGCGTTCGACCAACAAAATACAACCTTGAAGAAAACAGAATCATAAAGTACATCAGGTTTCAGAGCCAAAACATTTCAAGTGCTACTCAACTGGCTTTAGATAAGCCAGCCCTTTATTAGTATATAAGTGCTTTGTTAGCAATTCTTTGTTCGTAGTTCTATCGCTCGAAGAGGAGTCGAAAGAGATGAGTTTTCAGTCTGCGCCGGAAGGTGTCCAACCTCTTTGGACAATTTATATACTTATTGAAAACAAGCTACAAAATGTAATACCTTGGGAAATGCCGTTTACTACTTTTTAATAGCCTTAATTTTCGCTAAATTGATTTATCAACTTTTCATACTTTTTACGACCCCGCGCGGACACCCTGCTACAGAGAAAACTATCAGAAATACTGCCTTGATGAGCCTTTCAGTTACTAAACATGCTACAACTACAGAGTTGGCTTTGTAATAAAGCCTGGAAGTACGCCATAACATGTATAATTTCATTATCTTTTATTCGGCCAATTAACTGGTGCTCTATAAAAAGTCTTAACAAATGGTGTCTCCCAGCAGGTGATTATAACACTGAATGAAGTCTCTCAGACGCTGCTAACATTTGTCTGCTCGTTTCTCAAATAACTTAAGACCCAAACGTCAGATGACTAAAATCCTTCATCAAGTTCAAATACATATTTAAAACAACCAAGATCTAAAACGGGAATCATTCACATGGGGCTTAAAACTGGATTAAAAGTCAATTAATGACGGGCGACCAAATTGAACTGACCGTGTTGTTCTTTATTAACTGGCGAAACATGTTGAGGCGTTTATTTGTCACCACGGTTAGCATTAACTAGGGTTTTTCATCAAATAAAAACAAGGAGAATAAAGTCGACTGTACTGTTATGATTGAACGGATGTCCCAGAATAGAAATGGTAAACTTTGAAATACTAATCAATGATCAAAATAGTGAATTCAATTTGTCCAACTACATGTTTTTGGCTCAATTTACAAAAAATACTGAATGCATTCCAATATGAGAATGGATTTGGGACATATTCAGACAAAATAAGGAAATAAAACAATGTTGTAGGTGACATAAACATGTTGAGTCAGACTTAAGATGACTTTTTTGGATTATAAAATGGAAACAGAACACTAATAGGGTACAGAAGTGGGGTTAGACAAAGTAAAGTTGTTCTCCTTCTACCTGAAAATGATGCTTTGCAAGTCGAAAGGGTATTCTATGATCCCAGTGGTTGGGATTCGAACCCTAAGCACGTCCTGTTGGGTCGGTAGATAGCACGGTTCAGCAATACGATCCAGATCACTTAGATAGCTAGAGACAGGAAGGACGACAGACAGGGAGGGAGGGAGGGAGGGAGGAAAGAGAAGATGAAGCATAACAGCAGAAACAGCACCCTCCCTTCCTCCGAAAGCAAGTGGACTAGTCCAGATGTAACCACAGAAAACCATTCCCAAGAGTTATGAGGAGAGGAGGTGACATTTTGAACCTCTACCCCCCCAAACATTCTCTTAGAAATGTAGCTTCATCCTTGATGGCAGCTCCCAAAGACAAAATATTCCTCAAGTTTATCATCTGTGAAGGTTTCGGGGCTTTGAACTGGACTCAAAATGATGATTTAGCATTCAGAGGCCAACTCCCTTTTCTATAAAGACTCAACAGGAGGGGATTTGTTGGTCTTTGAGAGTACCATCAGGGATGTGTTAAAGTGCTGAGTCGATGGAGATAGCGGCATCGACGGTTTCCAACTGGCTGGCAGACTGTGGAGCAGCTAGCCAATCGGTGGCCTCATCAGCAGCACCTGACACCAGTACCTGAAGATAATATTCTCCAGGTCAAAGGGGTACTCGATGATGCCGGTGGTGGGCACTCGGACCCGCAACACGTCCTGCTGAGTGGGCATGTACCCCGCTGTCGCTATTCGATCTAAAGCGTTAAGGTAACTGTGGAAGGAACACATGATAAAGATGCACAGGTCGGAAAACAATTGCTCTGTCAAAAAAACATACTACCATCAAAAAGGGGTGGATTGAAAATGTTCTTCCATTTCAAATCAATCTTCATGTGAATGATCCAATATCTATCCATACACTTTAGAGATTCACTCTGAAACTAAAGATGCTTTAGCAAACTCTTTTAGTTCCCCAAATAAACGTTTTGCATATTGACGCAAGTGGCCGAATGCTTTTTGATGTCTCAAAATGTTACCATAGGATAGGTTCCAAAGGGAAGGACATTTATAACATTAAAGAACATTTTCTTGTCTAATAATGCATCTTTTAATATTTTTTCCCCTAGAAATCTGCTTCTGAACAAATTGGATATAGCCTCATAAATATATACAGTTTATACAAATACATTTATTATTAGAACTTTATTTCTCACCCTAAAACCTCAATTATTTAAAAGGAGCCCTCTTAGTCTGAAATGGATGAATGCAGGTTGGAATTAGCTCTGATATTATTAGCAGTCATTTATAAACCTGTCAACATTTCCTCCTCTTCTCCACATCTGCCTGAACCCTCTTTTCCTTTCTTCATATGTAGCACATAGTAACACAGGTAGATATGGTTTATTAGCAATCTTCAATGCAACTGTTACATTTTATCATGTTTAAACTATCAAAACAGTTATTTACCAGTTTTCTCGCATTGCAATGGATATTTTACAGGCGACAGTTTAAGTGATTCTGCTTCGACAGATTAAAAACAAATCCTGTAGATGAATAAGTTGGACGTACTATTTGGTAGAGTCAGAGAGCTGGTACTCTCTCCTGCGGTCGTAGGCCTCCTGGATGCCAGGGTCCGTCCACAGCATCTTTATGGCACTGGTGTACGGCTGCTCGAAGGCGCAGACCTTCTCCACGTCCACCTCACGCACTACCAGGGCATTACTCTGGAGAGGAGAGCAAAGGAGAACACTTTAAACAAGTCAGTTTAGTAGGTGAGGATTTTATGTGGAGGAGATCAATTCACGATCGAATTGATGAAGTGATAGCCTTGACATCTCAAAGTAAGCAGGGCTTGCTTATGGCACTTTCCCACTGCAGGACCTCGCACGGTATGGTCTTGGTAGGCCAGGCTCACTTTAAGCTGCGTTTCCATTACAGTTAGTAACTGGGGTAGTAACTATAGTAACGAAGCAGTGTAGGCGGGGCGATCGGCTGTTCAGCGGGTGGAGCGACGCTGCGTAAAACTGCCTTGACGTCATCTTCAATGCGACACAACTCTCAAACACCATAACAATGGAGGATATGGAAGCGATCGTGTACTTAGTTCTTCATTTTTATCACAGCAAGGAAGCAAACTTTGTTTCGGAAAAGGCTGCGAATAGCAAGACAAACTACAGAAGAAGCCAACAGGAGAGTTTGGGCAACCCTACAACGCAGCAGAAACGACAAGACGACTGATCACTACAACACGACAACGCTACTTGGTAAGCTAACGTTTGCTAACTAGCAATGTGTTTAGGGTCACGCTCACTATACGACCAGTGTTTCCAGTATTTAATTAATTTTAGCTACCTCTTTTACGTATTAAAATATGTATGCTCTTTTATGTGATTTCAGAAGTTATACCATTTGCAGAGTCGCAGACCTTGTGTTTGGACGTTCAACCGAGCGGTGGGGTGTGATTATTCTAGTAGACCTCAACAATGGAATTATGATCAGTAGAAATGGCCATGACACGGGACCTTTAAGAACTCTGTTTTATGGTCTGTTTTGTCTGTTTAGATCTACTATTAACAGAGGAAATTACGATACAAATACTTGTTACAAACAAACAGTTTAATCATCAAAGAAGTGCAAATAACAAAGCAAACCATAAACATAAATACAAAAGTGTAAAACACAGCAACACTGTATACATAAATGCAAGTGTAAAAGGCCACTAAGGCCAGATCTGCACTGTGCATCTCCCTCAGGACTGTGAGGTGCTCCTCTCCTCGTTTCCTCTTGCCTGGAAGACAATAAGATAAACCTTTTTTAATCACCGTAGGGAAATTCAGGAGTTATAGCAGCAACAGCAATAAGAATGAAAAACACAGGACAGGTACAGGTCACATAAGGATATAAGAATAACATATATAAGTATAAACAGAACAACAGTAAGGATGAACTAAAGACAGTTCTGGCCCTAGATGTTTACAATGATTGTGAAAGTGAATTACATTATGTCCAGCCTGTTGATAATGAATATAAATATATATATATTTGGGCTGTCAAACGATTACAATTTTTAATCAGATTAATCACAGCTTAAAAATTAATCATGATTAATCACCATTCGAACTATGTCCTATGAACTATGCCATTTCTTTATGTATATTGTTGTGGGAATGGAAAGATAAATGAAAGAAGGCGGATATATCCATTTAACATTTAACATGTATGTATGTATGTTTATTATAACATTGTTCTGTGTGTCAAAATGACAGACAGCCCACACATCACTCATCAAACTGTGGGGTCTTATTTCTATCAACACGTAATGTTGTATCGATGTATATAGAGATGTACTACAGCAAAAGTATTCTCCGTCAGGACTTCTTGCAACAACACCACGCTGTTATCTTGATTCTGATTGGCCAGAAGACATTATCAAAGATGTTCTATTGAGAAGACGTTCACTACGTGACAACAGTTTTCAAAACCGTTTCTGGTCTTCGGTATTTCCAGACAAGTGGCTACTGAAATCAATCTTACTAACTGCTGTCTGTGCAATTTACTCCGCGAGTTGGCGGACTTTATTTTGCTTACTTTAACATCATTTTTCATGGTGGGGCTAAGCCATTTCTTGGTATGGCTGTAGCCTACCCCAGCCATACTCTGGCGCTGCCACTGGTGGGATGTATGGGGCGGGCCATTCTGCACATGCGATAAATTAATTCAAAAAATGAATTACCGCCGTTAACGCGATAATTTTGACAGCATTAATATATATATATACACATACATACATATTTATGAGTATGTACAAATATACAGTCATGAAGTAAATGGATCATTACAAATGAATATAAGTATGAATAAATATGAGACCAGTTTAAAGTGCAAAAATCTAAAACAAAGCACAGTGCAAAATAAGTGGAAAGCAGTGCAGGTCCATGTGTCTGCGGCACAATACTTAACAATGAAGAATATACAAGAATATATTAGGATGTCAAACACAATTTTACTAGCTGCAACATTAATAGTGATTCTTACTACTTTTACTTTTGGTACTTTACTTTACTTGTAACAGAGCATTTCCACACAGTGTTATTGCTCATTTTACTTCCTGACGATTGTCTATTTTTTACTTAACTCTAGAAAACTGGACGTAAACAATGGTACATAGGGTGTTAGCAAACAATAGCTCTAGCTAATGCTATCTCTGCTAACCGTAGCCTGCTAATCGTAGCTCTTCGGGCTCCATAAAAGCATGGGTTGTCGGCACATAAATGTAAGGATAAAATAGGCTTGTTTGTTAGAAGTGAGCTTTACAATAGATAGGGACACAACGCTTTCAAGCAAAGAACAGAGCGTAAGCAAAAACTTACCATCCTGCATGGATGCAGGACGCCGTTGCCGAGTCCAGGCGTCGTTTCGCGTTGCGCCATCGAGCTCCCGCTGTATTTTTTCATCCGCAACGAGATGGAGTGTTTCTTTTGTTGCTGCCATTTCTTTATGGATTGGTTGATGATTTGTTTATTTATTTATTTATTTATTTTTAAAATTGTGCTTACGCTTGGGGACTGTCTCGCGCAACAATTGTGACGATTCTCTCTCACCAATCAGCAGTCGGGAGTGTTTACGTCACTGGTTTAGCATATTCAGCTCGGTTGTTGGCTCGGTAGGAACCTCGATTTTGGAGGGCCAGAAAAAAAGTGAAAACCCGTGAGCCGGAACTTCCCCTGGTGGAAAAGCAACACAAAAAAAACGTACTAAGCCGTGCTAGGTCCTGCAGTGGAAAAGCGCCATTAGTCATTATGAATAAAATGCCCAGGAGAATATAATGTATTTGTATATTGGCCACATTCACTACCTCAATAGTGCTTTATTCCTTTAAGAATACATATTACATACAAATACTCACTTTAATATCAGAATTCACTTCTGGTTTATTTATTTATTTGACTGTAGTTTGAATTGCATGAGGGTGCACGCTTTGCCAAATTCTGGGCTCATACCTATACTGTTTAAAAAAAAAAGTAAGATGTGGTCGATAGCTGATTTCATAATTTTTTGTTGTTTTTTATTTTATAGTTATTTAAGTGTTTGCTGCCATTTTCAGAAAATGGCATGTCCTTATTCTTAATAATCCACAACTACTAAAACAGCAAGAATATGTGTGAGAAAAAAACTTTGATCTCAAAACTGAAATAACCAAAACTTCTGCAACAACATAGTGTGCTATTGTAAGATCCCATGACTCATGGTATGAAACTAATCGGGGAAATACGTCTCCGTTTTTTTTAACTGTTTCAACAATTCAGTCATTTCATTAGCTACTCTTTTATGTATGGGCATATTTAACCAGAAAGCTATATATATATATATATCCTATGTATTTGGATATCTATTAAAAAATGTTTAGACCACAACCCTATTTTCACCCTCACACCTGGTACACACCTTGTTCTGCTCGTACTTGAACGGGATCTTGAGGTTCTCCGTAGCCCGGATCATGGCCTGCATCGAGGTGAAGATGTTCTGGTAGACCAGTTTGGTGAAGCCCTTCTTATCCTCATCTGTGTAGCCGGACCCGTGGATTATTCTCATCTGCTTGATGAAGGTGCTCTTGCCACTCTCTCCAGTACCTGAAAAGAAGCAAGACGACAAAGGAATTAGAAGACAATTTAAAAAGGATCATCAATGGATACAGGATATATACAATATTGCGAATAGGTATGAAAATGGTCCTCCAATCCAATCGCTAACAAAATAGAACGTTTTAGTATCCTACAGTGCTGCCATCAACTGAAGAGAAAATATTTAAATGAGATAAACTGTGTGCAGATACATTTGGAAATGGAAAGACAGTTAGTGTCCATATTGCCTTTTCTGTGGTCTCTATTTTTGGTTTTCCATTGGGAAAAGTTGTGACTACTACAATAACCATGTCTTGAAAACATTTCACCGCTCTCACCACCAATGCATGACGTACTGTAATATCCCCTTAGCTTTTAATGATCTACCGTACTTTTCGGACTATAAGCCGCGACTTTTTTCCCCATTTTTTTTGTACCGCTAACGGCCACTAGGGAACCTCCTAAATCTATGGATTTTACAGGTAAAATTAACCACCTTTAACTCTATGGGCTCTATGACCGGTCCGCGCCCGCCACCTTTAAGCTACGGGCTCCAGCAGGAAAAGCTGGAGGCCGGAAAAGAGTGAGACAGGTAGCGCGCCAAAGTAAAAGTGGAACCGAGAGACAGAACGAGAGCAAGACAGACGGACAATTTAGCTGCTGCGGCTTATATGCAGGTGCGCTTTATAGTCCGAAAAGTACGGTATTTGAGCAGCTATCTTTTAGTTTATCAAGGATTTTTTCACCATGAGCACCAACCGGAGGATTGTGATAGTGGGAACATCAGCGACTTTCTGAGAACTTCAGAGATTTTGAACGAGAAATGTGGGAGAAGCAACAAAAAACGCTGTGCCCAGGAAGCCACATATGCTCCCTCCTCAATGGAAACAATTGAAAAAGTTGATGCTCTCTGGACACCCAGCCTAATGTAAAACCTTCTACATTGGGCAAGAACAACAGTGAGAATAATCCATACTTATTGTAGTAGAAAAACGACAGAGCAAACCACCTGTGGTTTTTAAGAAGTTCTTCACGGTCAGAAAAGAGTAACAAGTATTCTCAATTGTTGTTATTTTTATACAATGCTTATACAAACGGTTGAGTAGAAATGCATCCCATCATGCCCACAGGAAGTGAGCCAGACCTCAATGCCAACGCTGTCTCCATCTTACTATGACAGGACGCTGAAATGGTCATTCTTCCATATTGTGTGTACTCTTGGTTTACTTGAAGCAAAATCTTCTGTATGATTCGTATGTTATTGTATTTATCAAGTAATAGATAACTCTACTTAATGATTGTGTTACAGCAGTATACAACACACAATATAACAATAAATAAGTACACTATGACACACCCAACTACTTGTAATATCATAGGATAAGATGCAACATTTGGTTTTACATATCCCCGTATTGAGGGCTCTAGACAAGAATTTAAATCAAAAGTTGGAAATGTATTTTGACCAAATTTTCTTTAGTCATTTCGGTCGAGTCCCTGCCTCTTGTCATCTTGGTTTTAGTGTCCCGAGATATGCATTGTTACAAAGCGATGTAGTCATTGTTTTGGCTGCGGCTACAGTCTTGGTGAGTGAAGCAATGCCCCGTGAGTAACCACATGAGGGCTGATGGGCTCAACATAGAGCCGGGTAAACCAAGTTCATTCCTCCAATGTTGCATCACAGTGACCATGCATATGCACACATGCATAAACACACAGATGGTGTTTTTCCATACACATGTGCAGGTTGGGCTTGACTCGGTTTGTTGAGGCACGTCAGCCGAGCACAGCAAAGATTGTAATTGTTATTACAACAGGGCTATCTGATTGAAGGTGGTCTACCTGATCAATGGTCATCACTGGTGGTCAAACGCATTTCATTTCCTATACATTCTTAATATATATTCCCCGTCATGTTTGGTGCTTACTCTTCCCTGCAATATTCTTAGGATTGTTGCTATTGTGATATAGCCACAAACAAAACTAATTTAGAGAAACATGCATCATAATTCATGTATATTTTTCACAATAAAAGTCCTCTGTATTTAAAAGATCGGGGGATGTCATCATTTGTACGCCAACCCTCAGGTTCGAATCGCACTGGTTGCCTCGATAAGTCAATGGGATCGTTCCATTGGATTTTTGAAGCTCTGTGGGATTACATTTTGTTAACAATACTTTCACATTTGTTTAGGAAGATAATATTCACAAAGGAGCACCACTTGTTTTGAGGCAGAAATGAAAGCCTCAAAAGGAAAATGCTACAGTTAAACCTCGCCACGGTTGAAGGACTCCACGTCACCAGCGCTAAGTAGAAGGCACTCGTTTCGTACTCTGATTTAGCCACTTGTTAGCAACCAGCTGTAAGACACAAAACCTTAAAAGTGTGTGTCGGGTTAGGGAACAGTGTAAACATCTCTTGAGCTTGTGTTAAGCACAAATCTTTTTACAGGCATTTAACTAAACACTTTGAAAAACCCATTGACCCAAAACTAGGGAAGTCTGGTGCTAAAATGCTAACTCGTTTCAGGGATTCAGGACAGATCGCTGCACAGAGACTTATAAAAACGCCTGGACACAATTTATGTTACGCTCGCAAAACAGGCTTGTTTGACTGTGAGAAAGGGGGGGGTCGGTAGTCTTTGGAGAGACTTTGGAAATGGTCAGGTGCGGTCAGCATGCATACACTATAAATGGAAATCGTTTAGGAAAACCATGCTATGGCAAAATAGAAAAACTGTGTCATAGAAAAAAGCCTGCTTTAACAATATTTAAAAAAAACGGAAGCACAATAACTTCTCCAAGATGGCTTCCGCAGCAGGTTCTGAATATTTTTGAATGGGCATTTCCACCACTTGGGAACCAACACACGTGCATCGGTCACAAGGACGTCCCGCACAAACATACGTGGACGTACTCAAGAATGACGTAGGAGCACAAAGTACCAATGAACTGGCCAGATGTATGGAGAACCGGGACGACTGGAAGCAACGATGGAGGGCTTGTCTGAGGACGACCTAGAGATTTCCACCACTCCAGGCTTAGTGGATGAAATCGAGTTTTGTATTCTGGTCTCAGCAAGTTTAAAAAAGGGACGTTTAAAAGACAAGGCAGGTTGTAGTCTCACACAAACTCCACCTCTAGTATCACAATGCAACTCATTCAGTGTGAGTCACTTCAGCGTCATGTTCTCTCTGATTTCCATCTTCCACTCCAGTCTTTGTTTCTACTGATGTCATCTAGAGCGGCTACTGTGAAATATTTTCATTATAAATTTCAAGATTAGTTTTTCACACAAATCTAATTATTCTGTAGCTTAAATTGTCTGTTTAAATGTATAAAGCACATGTATAAACATATAATGTACAAACTTGTCCGATTTAAATTAGCAAAGTTTGATATTTTAAGGGATATTTGCAAGTTGCGATTAATAATACAATATATTTTATATTACATATCGACAAATTGCTTGCAGAATTAAAAACAATATTTGAAACAATTTTCCTTCTTACTTTGATGAAGAGAATGCTTTGTTAAAATGTTTATTTAATATGCGTCTCATCCACCATTAAGTACAGCTGAGGGTGATCAGAAAGTCAGCCAGTGGAATGGGTAAAAGGAAACAAATAAACTTAAAGATTGGGCACCATCTGAAAAATAGAGCCATTTACTATTATTATTATTGACTGATATTGCAATTGTGACACAATTTGCAATATTTAAGGGAATAACATGGTGTGATTTGTATTGATATCTTTTACATATTTTGCCTCAACCAACTATTGCAATTTTGATCACGTTTGGATTAGATTGTGCAGCCCGACAAAAAAACAACCGACAAGTGATACTGATAGTGTTTACAGCCGTACTGTCTGGGCAGGACAGTAATGGCTGATTAGATCATTTGATTTGTGTGATAAGGTGCAGCTGCTCTTCCCGAGGCAGAGGAGCACAAATATCTTGCACGAAGACGAGAGTACAGTCTGACTGTCGCTAACAGAAGAGCCCGGTTCAGTGCACAGTGAAGGAGGATCTCTCACTGATCACAGCTCAGCCAACAGCGGAGTTTCCCCTTCAGACACAGTACGTCTTTCAGAGAGGGACATAAATAGCGATCGTCAAGACACAGCACTGGAGAGTTCACTTTCTCATTGACTAAAGAGCTGAAGGAGAAGGGAGGGGGATACTGGGGTGTGAGGGAGTAAGACAAGAACAAGTGCATTCTCTCTGCTTTCCGAGTAGAGAAATGAAGGGCGTTAACAGAGGATAGATGCATCAGCTTGCTGTGTAATTGAACCTGTGTGTGTGTGTGTGTGTGTGTGTGTGTGTGTGTGTGTGTGTGTGTGTGTGTGTGTGTTCATGTGTACTTAAAAAACACAGGAGCAAGGCAAGGGACAGATCGAAAAAGACAGACGGTGCAGTATGCTGTACGGAAGGGAAAGCCCAGAGGCCAGGGTGTTATGAATGTTATTTAGCTGCGTAAATATAAATCAACATGTCTTGCAGGCATGATCAGCTTAATTCAACAGATCCTATTGTTCTTGCTGCCCGACTGGAAAACCCAGCAGAAGCATTTCTCACGGACAAGCTACTGTACATTCGCTGGAGCTGCTCCTGAGGGGTAATGCTAGTTCCCATGGCAACTCCAGTGTGGACTCATAAAAACATGGCAGAGAGCACCAGCTGATAGGCCCAGCTGATTGGCTTCAGCACGTCTCCACAGAGCACAGTCAAACATTTCTTAATCCCACAACATGCTCAGCCAGGACGCCAGGATCCGCCTGTGGGAATTCAAAAGTTATAAAAGCAACGGACATGGAGATTTCAATCTTATAAGCATCTTGTTCTGTATGAATGTGTGTTTTTTAAGCAAGATAACATTAACTTTTTTTAAAAGATGTTTATGCTCAGTAGTAGGTGTTTTAGGTCCGGTAATAACAGGCCTGTAACAAATCATACTCAAATAAAGGTTATAAACGTATGACTTCTCTCTTTTGAATACGTTTTGTGAACATAATATTAGTAATCCCTCTGCGGAAAACCACACATTTGCAGATGCAAAAATAATCATATTGTTGATTTAAGAAATGAAGCATGATAACCTTCATTAGGTATGTTGTATTAGACTTCATTGGAGTACTTACTTTACACGTTGTGCTATATATAAAAACATTTGATTGTTTTTAACATTGGAAAACGACTACATGAAATACAAGTCATAACATATGGTATTTGAGTACAGCCATAACGTTGTATTTCATGTAGTCGTGTTCCAATGTTAAAAACAATAAAATGGCCAAACATTTCCCCCTACACAACTTTTAATAGTTATTTACATACATCTAGTTTCAACAAAATACTGTACATAAGGGTGTCTCAGTATTGACATTTTATAAAGTTGGCATATGAAGATTGGTTACATTTAAAGCAGCAAAGGCCAACACATACCAACTTTTTTAGTATGTATCAAGTTCCCAAAACACTAGAGCCTAAATATATGGCTGCTCAAGAAATATAATATTATTCGTAATTCCAAATTTGCTAAACAGAAAAGTCGGATTTGAAAATGGTCCTTTTCTTATGATTTTGTAGCGTCCAACTTTTAGATAATCCCTTAAGCTTTTGTGTAGAGTTCTGTTTTTAAGCAAACCTACTATCTAAGGTCTGACAATGCTTTCCTGAAAACAGGTTTGCTCCACAACACACATTTAGAAATGTAAGTCACCATTGGACGACATTTTGACATCAAAAGTCATGAAAGACAAATCGCCATGACTTTGTGTGTTCATTACCAATATTATAAGACTAAAAGCTTCACAACATTAGGGCGCTGGGTCCCTTACAGGCTTACCAGAGACCTTGAGCCATTTTGAAATCCCCAACACAGCAAAGCCAGAGGGAGCAGGATGAGGAGAAGCCCGATAATCACACAGCCGTTAACCATAAGAGCAACAAGTCACTCTGCCCGCAACGTGCACCGGCAGGGGTATTAGTCATTTTGCTAAATAACCATTAACTCACAAATAACAGGGGGAAATATTCAAATTGAAAGAGATCCGTTTCATAGAGTCGGGTCAGCTGCCGGTCGCGGTAGTTCAGCTGTGGTTTACATGAAGAGTAATAACCTGAAGCGGAGTCTGGCATCCATGTTAAAAGGGAGAGAACAGAAGAGAGCCGAGGAAGTGTGACAGAGTGGAGGAGAAAGGAGCTCCAAGTAAATGATTCCTTAAAAACTTCCCCAAGCACATCAAACAGGAAGCTGAGTGTGGGGGAAAGGTTTCCTCAAGAAGGCCTGTCCGACTGTACCGCAGGAACTGAATGACTGAACGAATGTGGCTCTTTTCGCCCACAGGAACATTTTGAGGAACTTAAAAGGTCTCCCATTATGATATTTTTAGGCATATATTATGAGTCTCAGATATATGAAGAAGAAGATTCAACTTATTGTCACTATGTAGTACAGGTACTATGTAACAAAACGGTTTCTCTGCCTTTGACCCATGCTAGTGTTAGGAGCAGTGGGCTGCCATTATGTACGGCGCCCGGGGAGCAGTGTAGGGAACGGTGCCTTGCTCAGGGACACCTCGGTAGCACTTGGTCTTTCCGGGACTTGAACTGGTGACCTTCCATTTGCCAATCCCAGTCCCTATGGACTTCGCTTTTGCTCAAAAATACCAAACAGATCGTGCATTGTAGACATCCCTCATATCCCTCTGTTCCAGCCCTGTTCGAGAAACGCTGATTTTGGGTCCTTAGCTTGAAAGAGTATAGCTTGTGGGGGAGCTTGTGCCTGCTCAGAATTCTACCGGCAGATACACTTAAATGCTGCCGTGATTAAACGCCATCATGTTCCAAACCACATCAAGGATTATTTCTGAAACAGTATGGAGCTCAAATACTTTTTCTCATGCGGGTTTTACCACAAGGTGAGTTCCTTTTTTTATTTCCTGCTTTTTTTTTAATTTATTTTTTACACATACTCTCTCCAGTACGGGTTAGCTCTGAGTGTTAGCGATGCTTGCTAATGTGAACAAAGACCAAATTACATACAAAACACCTCAGGCATTGTTTCTGATCGCAACTTTCTGATAGTGCCGTGGGTCCACACTGGATCAGCTCCATTTTACCCCGGTTTTTAGAGATGTAGGTACGGAGGAAGAGAGGGTTTTGTTTTCTGACACTTTGTTGGGACTTCCCTGACACACCGGGGACACACATTTATGTATAAAAGACATCAAAAAGTGAATTTTGCATGATGGGTCGCCTTTAATATGCGTTTTGATCGTACGAGCAGAGTTCTGGGTTTAGTCCCTGAGTCTTAGTATCTGCATCCCTAAATATTTCCTCCTACCTTTTCAGTTCCATTAGATCGGGATCTATTGGGGGTAACTTTGCCATTTAAGTGGGGCAGGAAAGAGTCTTAAAACTTGGAAATTGGTTAGCATGTTCACTTTGCTTGTCTCAAAGTCGATGCTTTTTTTAATGCATTTTTTGGTTGGATGCTTAAAAGTTAACACAAGTTTAAGAGAGTTTCATGTAGTGTTCTATAGCATAAAATATGTCAGTAAATACCCCACTCCTGAATGTCCATAGCTTCCCAGCGTGTCTATATGAGACCACAGAATATCATTACGTTTAGCGGCGGTGATGTAGTTAGTTTTTCGCCTCATGTTGGCTTTTACGTTCTAGGGATTGCATTTATGCTTTACCAATTACAAAAGTGGTGTTTACACTTTATGTGAAGATAATTCTGCTGGAAAAAGCTGTAAGTATCATGAATGTGTTTGCCACTAGGGCTGTGCAATTTAATCGATCTTGCGATATATATCGATATTTAGTTTTCCGAGAAAGTATCGATATTTCAGCCGCGGGTATCGATACATTAAGTCTGATAACTGTGTTCGTTATACTCGCGTCCAGGAGAGAAGCTTTAAAAAGGAGACTAATTGAGTCTCTGAGAATGTTCAAATGTATACTTTAATTAATAAAAAGCGCGGTAATGTTACAAGCAGAAGATGGTTCAGTCAGAAAAACAGCTGTGTTCTGGCTCTCGTGAGCGAAGGGAAGAGAGCGAGCTCCACCTTTCCAGCTGTTAAATATCCTCTGCTGAATCCTCCCTGTGGGCCGGTTGGCGCTGCTGGGGATCGGCCCTCCACGTCTCCAATGTTCGTTGTTGCGCATTACAGAGGATTCAGACATTGCACATTAAATATATAACTAAACACGCCTTTTCTCCTCCTTATCTCTTTCATGACTTTTCATTTAATACATTTTAAACGCTGTAATCAATACTCCAAAAATACCTCACGGCTGGTATCATTTCCGGTAGTTCCGAATGTTGTCTCATGCTACCCACGTCTGTAAACAAACGTATTCAAATAAACTGTACCTTCATTTAATATTCAGCAATAATAATATCTCGACGTCTATAGTTGTAGTGTTGAAATCAGTAGGTTTCGGACGTGCAACACTCCGTGTCATATCGCTACTAAATTCACCTCTATAGGAAATTGTATATTAGCCACATGCTAAATGCTAACCGGAGATGAAGGATTTTCAGAATAAAAGCTCAACAACTGGTTGTGCACAACAACTTCTGGTTTTTCAGTATAAAACAGCATTTAAACTGACGGTATGTTTATGGTACTTTATGCCATCAAAACATTGATTTTAATTTCTAACAAGTCCCATTTAAATCCCCCGTGTTCCGCCACCTGCTGCACCTTTTCATTCTCCATTGTCCATTGTGATACTGCACTTTACAGCTACAGTTTGCACTGTTTCAATAAATGAAACTAATTTTCTCACCACATCTTTTGATTCATTTTGTCCAGCATTTGCAAGATGGAGACTCTCTGTCAGAGCCATATATTGTATAATTGATGCTTTCAGTTTTCAGTCGAATTAATTCAATTCCAAGTCAATGGAACACTCACAAGATGTCACCAGATCACACTGTCCCTTTCAAATCTTTCAGAAAATGATATAAGTGTATCGAATTATATCGAATCGTATCGAATCGTATCGTTGGCTGAATATCGTGATATATATCGTATCATTGGCTGAATATCGTGTATCGTATCATATCGTGAGATTAGTGTATCGCCACAGCCTTATTTGCCACAGACGTTATTTTTACCCATCCCATTGGCTTTTTGGCATGGGAACCGGTGCAACTTGTGGATCTACCTACAAGAATACGTCATCCATGAACCGCTCAATGAAGGCACTGTTTAGTCCTGGCATTCACTTTTAATTATGATCTGATCACAAGTGGACAGCATTAACGTCACATCAGTGTGCGAAAAAGTACACGTCCCACCGTCCGGGACGTGTTATTTACAATATCGGACAAGTAGATCCTTCAATTGACTTGTCCGGCGGACAAGTGACGCTTTTCGGCCTGATTTATTGACAAATTATTGATACATTCAGTTTACAAAAGGCAGAACTCATTCGCAAATTGTACGTGCCCGCCATTGTTCGTTTAGAAATGTTAGTTTCGGTTCTGCTTGTCGATTCCTAAGGAAATGCATCTCGCCGCTTTCTGTACAGTTAGACGGGGGCGGGGCGGAGCGGGGTGGGAACAAATAACAATTGTCCGGTACCGGGATTAATAAGAGTTGTGAGGACAGGAGGCGAGGCCGAGCCCCGCGGACCGCAGCTCTCTCTCTCTCTATGCTCCGTATCAGCTGATCGCTGCGCGGTGCAGCTCAGCGTCTTTCTCTCTCTTTCTACACACACTCTTTCTGCCCGTTTAACAGCCTAATCTTTGTCAAACTTTCTTATGTTCTTTCTCTAACACATAATGAAGGTTATTAAGCGTTTTAACTCCTATGTTGTTAATATTGCCCGCCATTTCCTTTATGAAGTAGCCTCCCTGTCTGTGTCCTCGCCCTGTCCTCACATTCCCGGACCCCCAGACTCGGAGGAGCACAGGGATGTCAGTATTGTTTATGAAGCAGGGTATAGAAAGTACATTATTGAAATGAAAATACTATTTATTTACTTTTACAAACAGTGAGCAGCTGCAGCATGTGTATTGCAGGCAGGGCCGCCCCTGGCCAACTTGGGGCCCCAAGTGACATTGTGAGATGAGGCCCCCCCCCCCAACCGACAGGAGTTAACTTTTTTTTTTCTTCGAAACAAAGTAGGCTAATATAATAATATAAATATAATTCCTGTTTATTATTATTATTATCAACACTTTTTTATGCAGTGAGGTAAATGGTTGTGCATGTATGTCGTTCAGTATGCGTTTACAGGTGAATACGTCTGCATTTCCTGCCAAATACTATTCTCAAAAAGATTAAAATATAATTAATGCAAATAAACAACTTCTATTAATAATAGTGGCCCTGATTGCAGGACATGTGTAAGCGTGCAAGCGTCTTTGAGTTGTAGAAAAGCGCTAGGCCTCTAGGCTATACATCTAATGTGTCATTATTATTATTATATGTCCTATGTGTTGGACATGTGTGGTTGGACTCTGTCTCACAGGCAGGTTGCAGTGTAACATCAGAGGAGACTGGGCCAACTGTACATTCTCAAACTGCACCACTTAGAACTAACTAAACAATGCAGAGATTATTTTTATATAATTGTATTCAATAACCGAAAGAAATTAAACAGTATGAAGTGATTTGTAAATAGGAATACAGATTTTACTTAATGTTTTCATAAATATATTTTTCTCCCAGTTTGTCATGGGACTTATTTTTACCCTCTCAAAGAACCGGAATCGAGAAACAAAAATAACCGGAATCGAAAAGCAGAACCGGAATCGTTAAAATCCAAACGATACCCAACCCTATGTGTGATGCATTAAAAGCTTACCGCTCACTTACGTTAGCGGTGTCGTAAAAACCGTGGGAAAATGTAAAATACGATGGCGAAGAAGAAGATTCCAGTGGCCCCACATTTTTGTCCATTCTGGACAAGTGAAAAATGTATTCGGACAAGTAAATTGCCAAACTCACTTGTCCATGGACAAGTACTCTGTAAAAACTTTTTCTCACACTGCACATACCACTTTTATTAAGATCTACAGTATCTTCCCTGCCCTTTCTGCAAACACACACTTATGTTTGCAGAAACAAAAAGGCCTTTTTCTTTTTAGCTGGCAGAAGAGAGCAGAGCTCTAACTGTGCCTGGTCTGCCGGAAGTTAAAGGAAAAAGAAATTATATTGCTTTGGACTTTTCAACATTTGAGCCAATGTCAGTAACGGTAAATGGACTGCATTTTATTATGAACCTTGCGACCACTCAATACCCTTTTTACAACACATGCTATGGCTTTTAATTATTCTACAATTGTATTTAGTTAGTCATCTTTGATTGCAGGACTTCAGTAGTTTTTATTTTGGTATGCTCCTTTAAATCAAGTCAACTGAATAGCTCTTCAATGATGTAAGGATTGCTGATTACGAAGACTTTCCTACAGGTTTTGTTTTAGAGAAAAAGCATGAGAGAGAGTCGGCGAGGGGAGCGAAACTGAAACATATAAATGGGTACCAAATCAAACAAAGCGTTGGACCAATATGTATCAAGCTGAACCACAACAATCATCAGAACTATTTTGCAAGATTCATCAAAGTCTCTTAACTCAATAACACTATTCGTCCTTTGACTTGTCACAGATCAGCATTTAAGGAAATTAGGTATGTCATTAGAAAACAAAAAAATACAAATAATTCTATAAAACCTTGCTCAAAAGAGGAACAGGTGTTGTAGCATTGTGGTATAACAAAAACTATTTGATCAATTGTCTGAATATTTTGCCAACTCTTGCAGATCTTGAGATTTAGTGGAAATACAACTGTTCTTAAAGAACTTTAGTACTACTTAGCTCAGGGGTGTCAAACTCAAATTCATTGCGGACCACATTAGCATTAAGGTTGCACTCAAAGGGCCGGTTGTAACTTTAAGACTATATAAAAATACATATATGAATATGTAATATATATATAAAATAATGTATTATATTGCATTATTGCGTCTGCATTGGATTATGAT
Organism: Pseudochaenichthys georgianus; assembly: GCF_902827115.2. Lineage (NCBI taxonomy): Eukaryota > Metazoa > Chordata > Actinopteri > Perciformes > Channichthyidae > Pseudochaenichthys > Pseudochaenichthys georgianus. The sequence continues at coordinate 4,069,221 of NC_047506.1, read as the reverse complement.
GGGATAGGGTAATAACTTCATAATTAACTACGTCTGAAATGCCGATGTCTAGGGAAAATAATTGCAAGTCTCTTCAATGAGAATGTCACAAAATGATTTAAAAAGAAAAGCCAAATTCTGAAAAAAAAGTCAAAAAATAAATAAAATAAGTGACATTTAAAAAAAAGAAAAGTCAAATTCTGGGATGCATTGTGGGACATGTAGTTTATTGGCAACGTGCTTCTGTAAAGTTGCATGTAACCGCATAATAAACATATCGTATTTTTTGCAAGTTCTTATGGGGCCACATGAAATGAAGTCGCGGGCCGGATTTGGCCCCCGGGCCTTGAGTTTGACACCCCTGACTTAGCTCCTTAAAAACTGTTTTATTGAAAAGCTAACCGAGAGACTTAAAACACAGTTTGCCCAACTTTACTGTCAGTGCACGGACTGGCTGCAAGTATCACACTATTGGCAGATGTTTCAGTGTACAGCTGCTATGGATACAGTAACTCATATTTGCTTGAGAAGAGGGTGTGTGTGTGTGTGTGTGTGTGTGTGTGTGTGTGTGTGTGTGTGTGTGTGTGTGTGTGTGTGTGTGTGTGTGTGTGTGTGTGTGTGTGTGAGAAGAGACAGAATTGTTTCATATTCATTTCCCGTGTCACTGTTTCTGTCACGCGATGCAACCCCTTAACCCTCAGCAATCCTCCTCCTATATGTAAAGTTGCAGAGACAACACCATATGGGAGATATTAAAGAAAACAAATGGGTACATAGCATTAGAAAGATGGTGGAGAGTATTGATGCACTGCATTTGTTAACAGCCTTTTTTCAGTTCTTAAAGTAAAAAAGTGTGATATTATCTTACTAAACCTGTAGATTCAAAGATATTTCGTTATAGGGTGGTGGTTGAAAAAACCCGTCAGACTGGTATAAAAAGCATGTATGTAATAAGAGCAATATACTATTTTTACAACAACTTTGAAACTACGGCTGAAACTAACCATTATTTTTTATCAATCCGACAATTATCTTCAGTTTAAGGAAAGGTCTTCAAATATCTTGTTTTGGATTAGGGTATTCAGGTTATCATCACTGAAAAATAAGGAAAGAAATATTCACACACTAAGAAAAGGAAACTCCTGGGCATTTTTCATTTAGGAAAAACACATTTCTACTTATGAACCATTATCATTCACATCATAATGTATCATATATTTCCTTATCACCTTGTCAGCTGAGCCGTATCTGGCCGTGCAACACTCAGTGTCACATACTGTATGCAGTAAAATAATAATTTTAAGCAACACATTAAGTTGACGAAACACTCTAGTCAAATGTAATGAAAGTCAGATCGTGTTTTAGTCGGGGCAGTGATATCATAAACCTGTTAATGTACGCATTCAAACACTTTTTCTTTTGCCAGCTGTATTCACCTTGCAGGTGCAGCTATATGGCTTTTATCCTGGATAAAGTGTTTAAGTCATGGATGTTTAAAGTTTAACTTCTTCATATTTGTCTAATATTATAGTTGACTTTTCATTCAGGAAGTATGACGCTGCGCTGACAGTACGCTTGTCCATGTTTGTGATTGGTCAAATGTTGCTAACCCCGCCCCTTTCATGTGAACGCGCACTCAGCCGGACAGAGAAACCCTGGCTTGAGTTACCGAGTTGATAACCAGCGTCGTAGGACCGCTTAGCGAGATCGCGTTTGTTTTGGGTTAGTCAAGCCAGATAACTCAAACATATCCAGGGTAAGTTGAACTGGATTCGTAGTACACGCCTCAGGTTACTACTAGACATCTGCCAACTAACCATCCATGCCACAGCATTTAAATCTTCATCTAGCTAATTAAAAATATATTTATTAATGAAGGATGCGGGAGAAGTGGGACCAGAGCCTTTTTGGTGCTTATTTGAATGTTATGTACTTCTCTTCCCTTATAGACACTAAAATACATTGTAAATATATATATGATTTTACAATACTCTCCCTCATATTAAAACTGCATAACACATCTGGTTTAATTCTGATATGCTGTACTTATTTTTTCAGATATACTGGTCATATTTGTATTCCACATTTTTGTTTCTTGTTCACATAAAAAAAATGTTATTGTATTTTTTTTATATATGTATGTCTTCAATATTTGCTTTTATTATGTCCATTTTAATATATTTTACAGCGTAAGTCACTGCCAAGAGCATGTCTGGATATTTGCTGAGAGAAAGAAAATAGGGGGCAGGAATCATGGGATCTCTAGCCCAGTTTGAGAAAATTCCTTAGATGGTTTTTCTTCTAATAAGAATGTGAACGTCAATTTAATCATCTTCAATATTTTGGATTCCATTTAATCAAAATGCTTTCTGACTTGAAACCGCAGTACTTCCCACTGGAATGACGTTTGCCTTCAGTTTAAAATCCCTCAACTTAAAGTGATCCTACTGTACTTCACTTCCTTCTTATGGGTCCAAGACTTAGGCTGCGGCCCCACGAGGACGAATTTGGTCGTTTGCGTTACTGTTTAGTGTCATATAGACCGTTCGGCCACACGAGGACGACCGAATATGGCACTAAACGACTGAGGAAACGACAACGGGTCCCAAGGTGGATAGAAATGCATACGCCACTCTCTGGGGGGTCAAACAGCTCCGTGTGTGCGCCCTATACGGACATTTTCAGATCACTGATAGTGATTGCGCAATAGCCCCGCCTCTCCCCACCTCTTCTGCTCACCTCCGCTTACCCCGCGCCAGTGCTGAAGTGTTTCGCCACCAACAACAACAACGGCGGATCGCAGAGTTGCTATCGTGCTCCGGACGCTATTGACCATGCTACAGTTGTTTGTGCAACATCTACAGCAATAATGATGAGGCAATAGCCCCGCCTCTCCCCACCTCTGCTGCTCACCCCCACGTCAAAGTAAACTGCATCCTGAATTCAGATTATTTATCTTTCTCTCGCGAGTGAAGTCTAATCTGACAGGACGGAGACACGCAGCTCTGCTCACCTGCAGCTCCTCCCTCTGCAGCAAAACACACACTTCAAGTCAGATCATCACCCTTAGCTATTTTAATTACCTCTCAAACTCCCTAAACTAGTTATAAATATGTTTATTTTTTACTGTCGGCCGGGTCACTGATTACTGGATGAGCTGCTGCATGAGACAGACACTGACGCTGTCCGAAGAGAAGGAGGAAAAAGAGAGGCTCCGTGTATTTTATCATTATATTATATAGAGTCGTTATTCATTTGTTTTAAAGCTCAATAAATAACAAAGAAGACCTTTGACCGGCACTTTTATAATTTTGTCCGGAAGATTTCAACTTTAATACACGCTGACTGGCGAAAAACTCTGCCCGGTTCCCTCGGCCCCCACCGCGGAGAATAAACAGAAGGGCAACCATGACAACCATGCTTCTTCGCTGCTTTTGTGGAGGAAGTTACAGCGCCACGTAGAGGCTCCTGCATATGTACTGCAGCTTCTCCAGCGGTTGGAGCTAAACGGAGCGGTCTCGTGTGGGCAGACACTATCCGGATAATTATTGCATGTGGACGGAAGCCGTTTGCGTTAATCCTATTCGTTTAGCCGTTTTCGTCCTCGTGGGGCCGCAGCCTTAGTTTGGAACTTGCCAGTCGTTGATGTGTTACTATGTAAACAATTCATTTCTTAGGTTTTGAGATCTATTGAATTTTCATATGCAAACACAGACAAGTACTTAGAATGTGCTACAACTTCAACAATTCAGCCTTTTAATAACTGTACTTGAACATAATACACTTTTGTCTTAGTGTCATAACCCTCTTCCATACAGACATAAGACATTTAGCGATAAGACGGACCATAGGAGAGTTTAATAACGAGCCTGTCAGATGGTGACACAGAAGCACTTTTTCACAGGTCTGACTGCCACATAACTGCAGAAAGTCTGGGTGTGTCAACATCAGTTTGCTGAACCAGCGAGACAAGCAGTTCAGAACGACGAACACCTACCTGTCCTGACTTCATACCACACTGTGAAACTACAGGGCACAGAAGCTCAGACATACAGTTTACCCCTGAGAGAAATGGTTGAGGTGCCTCTAAGGTGCAGGCATACTGGCACAACAAGTTCTTCTTATATGTCAGCAGCTAATAACAATAGGACATTCAAAATGTGTTCAAGAAGAATATAAGGTAACACTTTATATTAAAGGTGGGGTAGGTAAGTTTGAGAAACCGGCTCGAGATACACTTTGTTATATTCCATGGAATGCTCTTAACTTCCCGATAGCAATGAATATCTTAAGTGCTTTGACAAAAAATGTCATCAGTGGAAGCCGTAGTGCTGTAAAAAGCACGACCAATCATCTGAGCCGGCCCGGCTAAAGTAACTGGATGGCCTACCTGCCTGTCAGCCTTCCACCTGGGCACAAACTTATCTCGTGCCCTCATTGGTCATGTGCGCGTTCGTGTGTGTTGGAGGAGGGGCTCTGTAAGGAAGTGGCAGATTTTTTCCGGCTGTGTATTTTCAAATTCTAGCCAAATCGAGCTGGTTTCTCCAAAATTACCTACCCCACCTTTAACACATATGATCTATTCTTATGCAACAAGACATGAAACTATAAGTGTTAATTGTTTCTAAATAACTCAACATTTTGTATTTTAAAAGAATCCCACCAGACTCCTTTGCCCCTCCAACAGAGGGATGTCCTTGTCCTTTTAGCCAATCACTAAAGATAGTCATAAAAAGGACAAGAAATTATTTAGTTTTTCACCGTTCTAAAAAAAGGATTTGTGGGTGTATTTTTTTTTTATTATTAGTCTACATAAAATTGTTATCAATAAAACCTTTAGATATTTATTCGGAAGGGGAATTTAGGAACATGTTCTAGTTGGTCTCCAGTTCTCGATTACCAGTCTTCTCCTGGCTGGTAATAAACCAATATGCATTTGGCTCAAATAACTGGCATTTAGTTGGCACACACACCTCAGCGCCCGATCAGTCTGCACGAGCCTAGCAATCTGAGATTTCTGGGAACTACGCTCACGTGGGTGAACATTCGCATTATTAACCTTGGCTGGGAGTCAGTCCGCGTTGTTAGACACACAGGTGTAGGAGTGAGGATACAGGGAGGCGTCTGCCAACTGCCTTCGGAGATGCTATTGTGCATATGAGGAAAGCTAGGGTACCACAGAGAAGCTCTAATGTCCCATAATGCCACTGTGCATACAATTCTCTTTGGGTAATGTTATACTCTGTGTGGGTTGCCCATGTTGGCTTCCTGTATTTTCTCTACCAAACTCCGCCATGCCTGCCGTTACCTTGGCAGCAGCTAACAAGGATCCAAATAAAGACGGCCAACAGGGCTTATCAGGAGAGACTTACTAAGAGAAACCATAATAGGCGTAGGTAGGCTCCATGCATGAGACATCCTTGGGTGTTGCCAAAAAACAAACACTCATTAACCCAGATACTGCAGACCTGTTTGAGCAGTGGGCACATTGACAGATGAAGTGTGTGCTCAGAGTGTGTGTGTGTGTGTGTGTGTGTGTGTGTGTGTGTGTGTGTCAGCATCCAGACTCCCATTTCAATGATGAGTTCAGGTAAATATCCTGCGCTGCCCAGGGCTTCGGATCGTTCAGGTGTAAAGAACGTGCTCCTGATGTCGTGTGTATGAATCTGGCTTAACTGAACATTTTAAACCCAGAAAGGCTTCATTTATTTGAAAAGTTGACGACAAAAGTAGATCAAAAAAGGTCAAACTATTGTGGTTCTGAGTTTTAAAAAACCTTTCATATTAACAGGGTATATGCAGGAATCCTGAAGTCAAATGTAAAACCTTTTAAGACCTTTTTTAAGAGCCTTTCCATACATTTTAAGACCTCATCGCCACTTGGAGTTTTAACCGGTTACCTTGGCGACACACTTTACCTCACATTGACTATATACAGTATTGATTGTCCTTCCCCCTTATCTTCCAACCATTTGGACGCAGACTTGCATTTCCCCATAACGATGTTTAACAACCGGCGTAAACGGGCCTTCGCGCTATCAAGCAGTGAGCGTGCGATGTCCTGTTCAGACGACGTCAAACCCAACGGGATGCCATCAATAAACTCCACAGAATCACACTACACACCTACGCCATGACTACATTCAGGCAGACGGTAGAACACAACCTCTCTGGACAATTTATTAGGGTTGCCAGAAACTGACCATGATCAAAATCGATTATTCGGCAGCGCTGGCGAATAATAATCGATTATTCGACCCCCCCCCCATGGGAGAAAAAAGAAAAAGAAAAAAAAAAAAAACTCAGACAAAAGGAATTCCGTTGTTTTCTTTACTGGAACATGTTTAACAGTACAAACAACAAACAAGCATGTCATCACAACGACGTGTTCTTGAAGTGAAGTTGGTAATGGCCGTGCTGCGTCTTTCTCTGTAACCTCTTTGGCGTGCTTCGCACTCAAATGCGAACGCATTGTTGAGGTTGAGTTGTGATAGACCAACGTCTTTTCGCAGAGCTTGCATTTAACTTCCTTTGGACTTGTATGTTCGAAGTAGTTCCACAAGGAGGAACTCTTTTTACCTGCCGGCTGCCGCTTTGTTCATCTTTAGTCGCACGTGTGAGGGAGAGGGGGGGCAGTCTGCTCTGCACGCAGGCTTCCTCCAAGTTTACAGTAAAACAAACTGGTGGTGTGACCAATGGCCATTTACAATTATTAATACTATTACTATTATTAGCGCATATATATATATATATATATATATATATATATTTTGGTTGAAACTAAGCAAGAAAAAAAAAAAAACATAAATAATAAAAAATAAATAAAAAATAAATAAATCGATTTTTAAAAATAATATTCGATTATGGAGACTGTAACGAATATTCGAATAATCGCTGGCATCCCTACAATTTATATACTTATTGGAAACAAGCTACAAAATGTAATACCTTGGAAAATGCCGTTTAATAGGCTTAATAGCCTTAATTTTCACTAAATTGATTTATCAACTTTTAATACTTTTTAAGACCCCGCGGACGCCCTGATTAAGGTTTTATAAAAATGTAATAGAGAATTTCTGTTGTTTCATGTAAGAAACAAATCAAATGTTCCTGAGCTGCATTGGGTTGTAAAATATGTACACACCTCTGCAGAAGATGAACAAATACATAGCATTTTTGCAGTACTACAGGAGTACAGGACTTGCAAGTTTTCTTTTCAACCATATGGATGCAGGGCTCGACATTAACGACTGCCCGATGGCCCATCTAGTATTTAGCTCGGGCAATGAAGCCTCACCTGCTGCTTGCCTGATCGGGCAACGAAGCCTCACCTGCTGCTTGGCCGATCTATTATGCCAGTATCATGCAGCTCGCAGATCCAGTAATGAGTGACCCGACAGTAAAACTAAACATATCTATAACTAGTTACGGTAGTTTGAGAGGTGATTAAAATAGCTACGTGTGATATTCTAACCTGAAGTGTGTGTTTTGTCCGCTCACCGCTGCATGTGATCATGCAGAGCTGCGTGTCGACTCGTCAGCAGCAGCTGATCTCTCTCCCGTCAGATTAGACTTCACTCGCGTTTATGTCCATATCGATCAGATGCAGCTAGTTCTAGCTAATGATAGGACTACCTGCTTATTAAAAGACACCTAGACAATAAGTGTCGCTATGCAACTGGATGAGGCCACAAAGTATAGCGCAGCATTATGCATTTGTTGCATGCCCACCGGAACCCCGAGGCATTACCAACAGATCAACGCACAATCAACCCATACAGGACATCTCTTTCTCCACATCAAGTGTTAGACATTAGAGTTGACTATTCTTGTCTGTCACATACTCTTCTTGTCTGTCACATACGTGGCGCAACTGAAGCGGTATTGCGCTAAAGGGAAATTATTTTGACCGAAGAGATTTAGATTTGCCGGCTAACGTGAACTCTGACGTCGCCATTTTGTGTGCTTCGCGGATGCGCTCGGCTCCTCTCGACTGCTGCTCGGGTCTGCTCGGTCAGCTTCCGGATGAGGAGGCATTCGTTCGATCAATTTACAGTAGATAACATTTTTAACAGGGGCGATAATAGTGTAAATAATGTTTGTTTTGGCAGTTATAACTGAATGTAATGTTTTCGACTTTTTTCCATCTGGGAAGGCATTTGCCTTCATCAGATGGAAAGTGTCTTAACCAACAACTTAAGTATTTCTTATAGCTATGCAGGGCATGCAAGCGAGCAAACACAAACAAACAAGTGAAATGAAGAATAAAATTGAAATTGAACAATATAATATTGTGGTGGTTCATCTTATAATTCAGTCTCGAGAACCAGACAGCATCTAAGACCTGCACAAATCTATATATTCTAGGGGGACGGAGGCCCCCCAAACCCTTCGTGCGTCATTTCGTCCGCGCGCATTTTTCAGGGCCACCTCTATTGGGCTCAGGGCCATCTGTAAATTAGCTTCGACGGCCCACAGGGCTAATGTCATGCACTGGGACGTCTAAACCTTCAGTCAACAGTGAACAGTCTCCAGTCTCTGTTTGCACAACGTCTCAATGTTCAACACGTACTTTTCTTTTTAACACTTGCTTTTTTCTCAATAAAATAAGATACCTTTGTATTCTTATGACATACTTTTATGTTATTACATTATCCTCAATTATTAAAAAATAACCCTTATTGCTTGGGGGGGGAGGGGGGTTATGGAAACAGTTTGAAAAAATGTATCTGAAAAACATAGAAATGTTAAAATTATAAAACAAGGATTTTTTAACGAAACTGCTCAAATTGAAGATGGGGGAAACGGAACATTTCTAATGGCTGTAAAACCCTTGATAATAAACAATAACTCATCAAATCCCCCGTTCACTTAAAAGTGCATTTGCCAATTTCCGAACAGTCATTACCACATTTATAAAAAAGGTCCTTTTTCCTGAGGGCAGCTCACAAACTGCTGTTGTTACTGCAGGCTCCCTGAGCTCCAGCTGTACACATTTCATTACTTGTGACTTTCATTAGACAGAGCAGAAGGAAGAGCACTGCTCAGACCTTTTCTGCACGTCCACCATGCACTAGTAGTTAACCAAACGACAGAGGAAAGCCATCTCACTGCCGATAAACAGCTGGAATCAATGCCTGCGCTTTAAACATCCAACTAAACAGGGAATGCCTTTTTAGGTTGCAAGTATTCCAAAGTAGGGATGGGTCACGATTTTTTTAAAACAGTCAAATTCTCCAACAGATTGTAAGACTATCTTGTAATAAAGTGAAATAATTGTCCTTGTTTTTACAGTGGCAGACAAGAACCTTTCAACCAGGTGCCAGCAAGCCGTGTGTGGCACGTACAGATCGGCCCACACTTCATTCAAACGCGACAGAAAGAAAATGAGTCACCAGAACTGTCTTGGGAAGTCTTAACACTATTCCAACAATCTAATGTAAAGTATTCCTCCATCAACATAGTCAAATGTGTCGGCTATATAAACAGTTCTCCTCAGGAAAGATCCAATAGTTCCTTGTAATAATCAAATATTATTTTTGCTTGAAATGCCTATTCCTATTTCTCTGATTGGCTGAAACACCAAACAGATCATTGCGGCATTACCCATAATTCCCTCCGTTTCAGCCCTGTTTCCAAAGTGCTGATTCTCTGTCTGTTACTTTAGATGAAAATAAGGAGCCCCTCCCCACGCCCCTCTGAGAGAGATTTGGTTACAAAGAACACAATGGTGCTCTAGAGGAGATTCAGGTGATATGGGGGGGGGGGGGGGGGGGGGTTACCTTGGTTACTGATTGGCTAATGGTTACACAAGACAACACATCGTTATGACATCATAAAGTGGCCAAAATCTGATCTCATTTTCAGACAGGTTTTTATAGAAATTGATCAAAAAGAGAGAGAATCTTTGTTCCTGAAACTTTCAGAGTCTCTTTCACAGAGGGGACACATGTTGATGTAGAATAGACATGGAGAAGAGGGGACACATGTTGATGTAGAAGAGACATGAAGAAGAGGGGACACATGTTGATGTAGAGGAGACATGAAGAAGAGGGGACACATGTTGATGTAGAAGAGACATGGAGAAGAGGGGACACATGTTGATGTAGAAGAGACATGAAGAAGAGGGGACACATGTTGCTGTAGAAGAGACATGGAGAAGAGGGGACACATGTTGATGTAGAAGAGACATGAAGAAGAGGGGACACATGTTGCTGTAGAAGAGACATGAAGAAGTGGGGACACATGTTGATGTAGAAGAGACATGGAGAAGAGGGGACACATGTTGATGTAGAAGAAACATGAAGAGACGACACATGTTGATGTAGAAGAGACATGAAGAAGAGGGGACACATGTTGATGTAGAAGAGACATGGAGAAGAGGATTTTGCATAATAGGTGATCTTTAATTAAAATTACCAGAACTTTCTTTGGGTTTTTTTCTGATCATTTTTCAAGAAATGTATAAATCAACATTGACTTTAAGAAGTCACCATCCACTGGAGGGAACAGACTGAAGACCTGATATGGAGCCAAAAACATTATAAAAGCTACACTATGTGTCTATAAAAAGAATCAAAGAGGTCCATAATAGGATCCAAATGAAGTGAGACAACCAGAGTGCCCTATAACTCAGACTGGAGCTCCATACAGCCCAGATCCTTTCCACATAACCTTAAGTAGTGACAGCAGACTTCCAACCTCAGGCTCCTAACAACTCCTGCACTTTGTGTTTTAACTTTTCCAATCAAATATGTTTTAGTTGCAGAGACAGAAAAAGGATGTCCTCCAAATCTCTTACATTCGCGGTGTTTCTCAATGTCGAGTACGCTTGCTTGGTAGCACGTGTCTTCCGAGTCACTTGCTTCAGAAGCGAGGTAAGAATACTTCCTGGCATTGGGAAAACGAAGAATGGAACAGGCGAGCAGGTGTGCGTCATATGAGAGGCCCCGTCTTACATTTTCCGCCACAGATTTGGGGAAATTGGTCCGTGCGCAAAGCATTGTGGGGATTTTAAGACCGCGGAGTCTACACATGTGCAGCCTCGAAATGTCTCCAAACGAAGTACGCCGGGCTGCAACGTATGCCGTTTCCATGGAAACGCATCCCTCGCCAAAACATCCGATGTTGTTGTAAGTCAATGGAAAATTGTCAAAACACCACCAGACTTCAGACTATCATTAATGGTCCGGCCCTCAACAGCTCTACGTGAAATCTGAAATCTGAAATCTCAACGTATGCCGTTTCCATGGCAACGCATCCCCCGCCAACAAATACGATGTTGTAATTCAATGGAAAAGGTTCCAAACGGAACCAGACTTCAGACTATCATTAATGGTCCGGCCCTCAACAGCCCTACGTGAAATTTGAAATCTCAACGTATGCCGTTTCCATGGAAACGCATCCCTCGCCAAAAAATCCGATGTTGTAAGTCAATGGCAAATCGTCCAAACAGCACCAGACTTCATATGATGGCTAATGGTCCGGCCCTCAACAGCTCCATGTCAATTATGGGATGTCATCATTTGGCGTTGCCATGGTAACGCATCCCTCGCCGTCAAACATCATGTTGTCGTAATTCAATGGAAAATCATCCAAACACCACCAGACTTCAGACTATCATCAATGGTCCAGCCCTCAGCAGCTCTATGTGAAATCTGAAATCTCACCATTTGTCGTTTCCATGGCAACGCCTCCCTTGCCATGAAACACGGTGTTTTCCTAATTCAATGGAAAATCATCCAAACACCACCAGACTTCAGACTATCATTAATGGTCCGGCCCTCAACAGCTCTATGTCAATTAGGGGATGTCATCATATGCCGTTGCCATGGCAACAGATCCCTCGCCATGAAACACGGTGTCGCTGTTACTCATATGAAAATGGTCTAAACGCCACCACACTTCAGATGACAGTTAATGGTCTGGCCCTGAACCCCTCAATATGACAATAGTCACTTTTCCTCAAAAGCTGTTGCCATGGCAACGCATTCCTTGCTGTTAAGCACGATATTGCTATAACTGCTGTGTAAATGCTAAAAAAAGTGTTCAAATGTCACATGTGTGCTAACTAGGGCTGTGCAATTTAATCGATCTTGCGATATATATCGATATTTAGTTTTCCGAGAAAGTATCGATATTTCAGCCGCGGGTATCGATACATTAAGTCTGATAACTGTGTTCGTTATACTCGCGTCCAGGAGAGAAGCTTTAAAAAGGAGACTAATTGAGTCTCTGAGAATGTTCAAATGTATACTTTAATTAATAAAAAGCACGGTAATGTTACAAGCCGAAGATGGTTCAGTCAGAAAAACAGCAGTGTTCTGGCTCTCGTGAGCGAAGGGAAGAGAGCGAGCTCCACCTTTCCAGCTGTTAAATATCCTCTGCTGAATCCTCCCTGTGGGCCGGTTGGCGCTGCTGGGGATCGGCCCTCCACGTCTCCAATGTTCGTTGTTGCGCATTACAGAGGATTCAGACATTGCACATTAAATATATAACTAAACACGCCTTTTCTCCTCCTTATCTCTTTCATGACTTTTCATTTAATACATTTTAAACGCTGTAATCAATACTCCAAAAATACCTCACGGCTGGTATCATTTCCGGTAGTTCCGAATGTTGTCTCATGCTACCCACGTCTGTAAACAAACGTATTCAAATAAACTGTACCTTCATTTAATATTCAGCAATAATAATATCTCGACGTCTATAGTTGTAGTGTTGAAATCAGTAGGTTTCGGTGTGCAACACTCCGTGTCATATCGCTACTAAATTCACCCCTATAGGAAATTGTATATTAGCCACATGCTAAATGCTAACCGGAGATGAAGGATTTTCAGAATAAAAGCTCAACAACTGGTTGTGCACGACAACTTCTGGTTTTTCAGTATAAAACAGCATTTAAACTGACGGTATGTTTATGGTACTTTATGCCATCAAAACATTGATTTTAATTTCTAACAAGTCCCATTCAAATCCCCCTGCTGCACCTTTTAATTCTCCATTGTCCATTGTGATACTGCACTTTATGTACTTACGTTTCAAAGGCTTGTAAGCTACAGTTTGCACTGTTTCAATAAATGAAACTAATTTTCTCACCACATCTTTTGATTCATTTTGTCCAGCATTTGTAAGCTGGAGACTCTGTCAGAGCCATATATTGTATAATTGATGCTTTCAGTTTTCAGTTGAATTAATTCAATCCAAGTCAATGGAACACTCACAAGATGTCACCAGATCACACTGTCCCTTTAAAATCTTTCAGAAAATGATATAAGTGTATCGAATTATATCGAATCGTATCGTTGGCTGAATATCGTGATACATATCGTATCGTTGGCTGAATATCGTGTATCGTATCGTATGATTAGTGTATCGCCACAGCCCTAGTGCTAACCGTCAAGCCCTCGAGACATATATGTGTCAGTTTTGAGATTTCGTCAAATGTCGTTGCTCTGGTAACAAAATGGTCGCCGTGAATCACGGTTTTCTCATAACTCCAGTTAACATGCTCCAAACGGCCCAACACTTCACAGGTTTGATAACGATGCAGCCCTCAACACATCTCAGTATCTTATGGGATGTCATCATATGCCGTTGCCATGGCGACAGATCACCCGCCATCAAACACAACGTTTGTGTTACTGCTGTAACTCCTAAATATATTGTCCGATCGGCCGAGTCCTCAAGACACTTCGACGTGCGGACAACAGCCTGCGGAACGTCGAAGACCCGCTCAACGCTGCTTGCAGCTTTAATTAGCCTTACATTTTGAAAGCTACAATCAAAGTTACAGCCAACAGTTTGGTGACACACATTTAAAAAGGCTAGCTAAAAAATATTGTGCTTTAGTTAACAATTTAATCAAATGTCATCGGCTATAAGACATGAATGGTGAATGGATTTAATTGTTGTAATTAATCGGAAACTCTGGTATGTGACTATTGTGCATTGAAATGTCAATTCTGAAACGATATATCGTGCGGCCTTATCAAGAACAGTTATGTCGTATGAGCTGTGATTCTTTTAAGTCCTGCTGCCTTAATGAGTGAGAGCACCTTAAACTAGAAAGTGTGAGTTCAGTCACTTGCGACAACAAACCACAGAGTAACCGACTGACACTAAATCTTTCCTAGTTCAAGTGAAGGTGTTTGTAGCTTACACTGAACTTTGGCTTAACAGTAGTGTGGAAAATACAAAATAACAGCTTTCTCCATCAATAAAACAACATACAAAAGCACAATGCCACAGCTACTGTCATTAAGGGTAGAAATGAGCAGCATATTCTCAGGAGGAAGGTTCATTCCCAGAGTGAGCCACCTCAGAGAAGCCTTTTCTAGACCAGACACCAGGAGAGTGCAGTCTCTCTTGTAACAGTCTTAATTAAAAACCAACTCTTTTTTTCATTATTCAAGCCATGTTTTACAGGCAGATAAAACTACGGTTATGAGGAAGATCACTACAGGAACTGTTGACAGTATGTTGCTCATACTACATCAGAGAGTTTGGAAGAATATGGTATAGAATAATTTTGGTGAATATTTATACTGTATAATAGTAACGTTATTGAAGATGATGCCATATTTATTGAAGATTTTACACTAAATATTCACCAAAATTATTCAAAAGCACATTCTTCCAAACTCTCTGCTGTAGTATGAGCAACATGAGACTATTGATGTGTGTAGTGAGTTTGGTAGTAATATACTGTAGAATAGTGAAGTGATTAAATATTATTGTATTCTCTTTTTTGGGAGTTGCACTTTGCAGACGGTCCCTGAGCACTCATTTCTTCTCCGGCTGCAGATAGAGGCCAATGTAATGTCTCCAGTTTGGAGGACAGCACGTATTGGCTTTTTTTTATCAAAATGTGATTGTAGTTCGTTGTCAACCTTACCACGGTACTTAGGAGACGTCATGTGTGTCTGAACAACGTTTTGTTCATGAGTTATTGATCCGTGAAATCTGAATCTGCCAATATCGTTCCAACTTTACTCGACTTGTTGTCACTCAGTCATCAGTTTCTATAGACTATCTGGATTTAGTTATTGCGTAATATTGATTGTGTTCCCACGAATTACTAATGCGTGGTAACGTAATAACTAATTCGTGGCCATGCATTATTAATTCGTGGCCACGCTTTAATATTTTTCTCACCAATGTCACCAGGGGGGCTCCGTAAAAACCAAACCATAACCAAAATAACGCCTGAACAAAAGATAAAGAGACAAGCATGAAGGCAAATGTACAAAAATCCACAAAGCTACATGTAGGTAAATAGTCACCAGGAAGTGAAGACATTTCCCTGCCTCAGTAAGTGGCATTTAACTTGTCTTCCTTATTAGCTTTTCATTAACCAGGCAGTCAAAGAGCTTTTACTAAAGCTTTAGAGGTATACAAAAAGGAATAGGCCTGCAACACAAGCTCCAACACAACCAATAGCTAGGGAAATGTTTGTGTGTTTTCCTTCTTAGACCAAGATGGTATTTAAAAAAACAAAACTAAATTCTGTTGGTGACTTTCATGTGATAAAGAAAAGAAGATGTATAGTGGACCAACAATGACACAATTTGTTGACTAATTAGTTAAATGAACAGATCTGTCACACAGAATCTCTCCATCAATAATTATGCAAAAGCAGCACTTCAAATCTTGTGTTTACCAGAGATGTGCTCGTGTTCCTGGAAGTAAGTTATTCAGCATGAAAAAGGCATTTAAATGGACAAAATTCAATAAGTTTAGTGTGTGAAAGTGTGAGTATATATTGAAAACATTTAGAAAATCAAATATCTCAATATTTTTGATAAGATCATTTAATTAAGGTTGACTGTTGTTGCTATTAACACACTGAGATTTGAATCAATCATCATCATTAATGTGGATATGTACTAATGACTAAGTGTGTAAAGGAAAGTGATAGCTCAGATAAAAACTGTCAAGAAATTGAAACGCCTTATAGTAATCTATTTTTTTTTTTTAAACAAAGAAAAAAAAAAAGAATACTTGTGCTATAATGCAATTACTCAAATGTATTTCTATATATGATTCCAGGTTGAATAGCTTCTCTTCCACGACAAGCTACTAGACCGGAAACGCATTTGAATCTCGATTTGCATATCACATCACACACAAATCCTGTGGTGACTACAGTAATCTGGTTTGTACAGGGTGGGTGCACAGTTTTACATGCAAAACCTTTACAATGCAAATCAAATCAATAGCTCAGGTATGATCTGCTCTGTGTGCGCGTGTGTATACAAGAGGTAGAGATGGAGTGTGTGAAACCCTTTAATGCAGGCTTACCCAGCAGAAGCAGCTTCAGCTCCCTCCTCGCATCCCTCTTGTCTCGCCGGAGTTGTTTCTCGATCTCAGCGTTGATTCGTTTGGACTCCTTCGCCTCTTCACTCAGGCAACAAGCCATCATGGAGTCTAAAGTCATCACCGCATGAGCTGAAAAGCCCGTCTGACAAGGGGCGCCGGGTTACACCTCACAGCAAATATCAAAAATATGTCCGACACTCAACAAGTATTATCCAAAACGCTGATAATGGAGCTTGCTGCAGAATCCGGCCTTCCTTTCTTCAGGGTAAAAACTGCTGTCAAGTGTCAAAATATTTTGACAGCTTAGTCAAAGTCTCGTGCCAATCCTCAGGTTACAGGAGCTGACAGCTGATCACAGAAAAATGTGCAATGCAACATGTCTGCAAACATATCAGATGACTACAGGTGTGAAAAATACTTGATGCACTTTCCCAAAAAAACAAACAGCTGGATTTAGTTTGGGAAAGTAGCTCGTAAGCTAAGGACCAAGCTAACAAGTTGATTAATTTTCAACGTACAAATACTTTTATAATCCTTAGCCAGCCAATCTAACACTCATCCAAAATATATAAGCAGTATTTTATTTAAAAACTACAGACTTCGGTCCCAGAGACAGTGGGACACTACAGGCTGCCACATTTGTACAATCCCTCCGCTGGTCGCCCGGCCGAGTAGAAGGCTAGCCGCCCCGAAACCATCACTGTACGCCCGCGTAGCGACAATGAGCGCACCGTAAAACTGTCCATCTACGGAACACACAGCAACTATATCCCTGTTGTCTCTAGCACTCGACGATTGACAGCTATTGTGTGAATCCAGCTGAAGAACAATGCTTTAGTATCACGTTCAGGGCAGTTATCCTGTTGCACCCAGTGACCAGTGGAAGCTAAATGGGCAGGCTAATTGTTAGCTAGCTAGGTTAGCTTAGCTAGCCATCCCTGGAATTGCAGCCAACTGGCGAAAAACCAGAAAGCTCAGCCTGACAGAAGACCTTCATGTATCAAGATAGGGAAAAACGTCGCCTTCAAAATGCACCAACACTGACAGTCAGATGTTCCCTTGTAGTCCGTACATTTTTTTGTATCGCTCCTGGTATTTTTTTTTCCTGGTGGTGCTGATTGCTCTTCGTCTCCCACTCCTCAGCCCCGGTGTGGTGTAGTTGCCTGCTGCTGACGTCGCTTGGGATATAAGTGATTGACAAGGGCGAGATCCAATGAGAACAGCGTGTGTTGGCGTTTAAGGTGGGACTTTGCCGCATGGTTAACTTCCCAAGTTTGATTGAGAGGAAGTCTTCCTATCGGAGGCGTGTCGGCGAAAGCAACTGGAATTAGGCTGCACGGGCAACGCCCATCTGTCAGAGACATCCAGGGGAGAGGGGCATAGCAGTTTATTCATGGTAACATCCACATTCACAAGAAGAAATACACTGACTCAGAAACACATAAAGACACTCCATAAAGAACTGCTCACATTTCTGCACAGCCCTCATCTTAAAAATACAATAGTTGATAGATACTTTATTGATCCAAACTGGGAAATTGTTTTGTTACAGCAGCAGTGTGTTACATTCAAAAGGTGGGATAAAGAAGAACCATAATGCTATTAAAAAAAAACATAAACAGCCAATATAACCACATATACAGTAGAAAATACATATTTCACAAATAATATAAAATATTCTGGATACATTAAAATGTTCTATAAATACGAAATATTGCAGCAACATAAATATAGACGTACAGAAGCAGAAATATACTGCAGTTTGGCATATACATATCCATTGTGATTATCCATTGTTTGTTTTGTATATTTATATTTGGCGTAAATACTTGTTTTTATTCTCTTTAATTTAAAGTGGACCTATTATGCTATATTGGAAACATATATTGTAGGGCCATACCTATACAAAACATGTCTGTGAAGTTTTTTGCTTAAAATACCAAACAGATCACCCATTGTAGCCATGCCTCATACCCCTCTTTTGCAGCCCTGTTAGAGAAACACGGATTTTGGGTCCTTAGCTTGAAAAAAACAAAGAGGAGGCTGAGCTAATGCCTGATCAGAATTCTACCGGAGATAAAGTTAAATTCTGCTGTGATAAAACGCCATCCTGTTCTAAACCACATCAAGGATTATTTATCTAAACCGTATGGAGCTCAAATGCTTTTTCTCTTGCGGGTTTACCAGGGGCGTTTCCTGGACCTGGAAACATTTGGGGCTTAGCCCACAGTTCATTAAGGTACATTAAGGTACCGGGCGCTACAGTGGACATTTCTACTGCAACACTCCCCACACGCACATACACAGTACACCTGCGACTGTTACAATGAAGGCTCGATAATCAGCTCACGGCATATAGGTGTAAGCAGCCACTTTTTTATAAGTGGGGGGCGGACCTAACCTCCTCTAGGGCTTCCTCACCTCAGGGGGGTCCTCACCGAAGATTTTTTTTTAAATATTGAAGTTAAAAGCATCAATCTGGTGCACTTTGAGATCAAAATTAAGAGATATGGATACATATTTCAACATCCATATGAAACAGAACTGTAAACAGATTTTCTTTTTCTTTATGGATATTTTATAAATCACTCCCCTGTGACTGTGTAATGTAAGGTAGCTTCTACCTGTCGAACACTGACAGAAAGTCAACATTTTCCAGAGACCTTTCTTTGAAATCACCAGGTAACGCTAAAAAAACATTACATTTATGGCGCGTTTCCACTGCAGGCCTCACTCGGCCTCGCTCGGTTTGGTTTGGCCTTATTAGGCCCGGCTCACTTTAATGCTGCGTTTCCATTACAGTTTAGGAACTGGGGTAGTTACTATAGTAACGCAGTGTAGGCGGGGCGATCAGCTTTTTGGCGGGCGGAGCGACGCTGCATACAACTGCCGTGAGGTCATCTTCAATGCGACACAACTCACACAACAACAATGGAGAATGCGGAAGCCATCGTGTCCTTGCTTCTTGGTATGTGGTTTTTTATCACAGCAAGAAGGAAAACTTTGTTTCGGAAAAGGCTGCTTATAGCAAGACAGAATACAGAAGAAGCTGAGGGGAGACTTATGGCAATCGTACAACGCGGCAGAGACTACTCCAGGACGATTCATATATGGTATGACAAAGTGTTAATTTAATATCTCTGGCTAGCTATAGCTACTTGCTAACGGTTTAGCTTACCCGCGCAATTCAAAGTAAAGTCAACAACGTAGCTGTAATTTATGTTATGCTTTGCTTACATGTTCGCATAACTTGGAAGTTTACTGACATTTACACATCTGGTTTACCTGGCTCAAGTGGTGGCTCTGGGGTTGTTGTGTGAGCCACCACTTGAGAATTGTCGTCTTTTTTAAGAAAAACATTTCTTATGTCCATCTTCAAAAACTCAGAGTCCGATTCTCAATGTCGAGTATACCTGCTGCAGAGCCACTATTTCAAGTATACTACGTCATTGAGTGGCGCCGAATGCTGGGCATTTAACATGCATTTAAACAGTCCTTCGGTGCCTCTCGATGACGTAGTATACTTGAAATCGTGGGTCTGCAGCAGGTTTATTCGACATTGAGAAACGGCCTGACTGACAGCTTAAACATTTTCACAGGATAGGTACCTGTCAGCCAATAAGACACGTTTATTTCCTTGCAACTTTCTGGTGATTGGTCTGGTGTCTTGTCTCTGTTGCATTCACTGAACACGGGAAATTACAATCCTGCCGTCCTCTCTAGTGTCATGATGAGGTTCAGGTAAAGCATAGCCCCGGACAATTCTCACCCACTCACCTTGTGGGTTTACCACAAGGTGAGTTTCTTTTTTTATGTCCTGCTTTTTAAACACATGTGCTCTTCAGTACAGGTTAGCTCTGAGTGTTAGCGAGGCTTGCTAATGTAAACAAAGACGAGATTACGTCCAAAACACGTCAGGCATTGTTTCTGATAGCAACTTTCTGTGGGTCCGCCGCTAAATTGACGTCATGTCGGCAGCAAATCTGTATCCGCTCGTTGTTCCCCCGTTTTTAGAGATTTGGGTACGGAGGAAAAGAGAGAGGGTTTTATTTTCTGACGCTGCGTGAGTTCCCCGACACCGGGGACACATATGTATGTATAAAAAAGACATAAAAAAGTGCATTTTGCATGATAGGTCCCCTTTAATTGTATTTTCTTTTTATAATTGTTACATTTTTGACCTTCTCTTACAACTTATTTCCTTATGTTTATGTTTGCACCACCTTACACCAAAGCAATTCCTTGTAGTGTGACGGTACCTGTTGATTCTTATTCTGATTATGCAACCATGAGAAACCTTAAGAATAGGAAGTAAATGTAAAGTGTCTATGGGTTATTATCAAAGTGCTATATAAATTAAATGTATGATTTTTATTGACTAACGACATGAGAAAAATAAATAAATGTGGGTACACTGGAACAAAAAAAGACAAAAACATCAATTACAAAAAATATTTTAAAACAAATGTTTCCAGATGTTCATAAGAACCTCTAATCATTTGCTTAGGGGTGTTTTCCCTATAGAACACTTGATCTATAGGGCAGAAAGTATTTTGACCCCGACTGTAAGTACCACATGTATACAAAGTCTGGCCTGTTTTTAAGAAGGAACTTAATGAATATGTCGAATGCAGGACTCTTTAAATATTCTAATATTTGAGGACTGCACTATTATACCTGCAGTACTGAAGTTAATGCATTGCTCAGACTTTTGAATGAAAGGCCTTGTTGTCCTTGTTATTTTCCTCTTTGTATAGACACCTTGGCCTTGTGTCTTTTACATTTCATTTTGTGTGTCCTATTGTAAAATATTATCTTAAACAAAGTGTTTAATCCTTACACTGTGAGCTTATCCTGACTGCTAGCCTACAGCTGTTGATCTTCACTGTCACCTTGGAGTTTCACAAGATTATTCAAGACATATTTAATCATCTGTCTGCAAACAGAGAACTGTACATTTACTGAACTACTTAAGGAACCTACTATTCAGAAATACTTGTTCTTAACTTTAGAATTGACATGTTATGTATAATATGCTGCAGGAGGTTTTTCAGCTTGTCCAGTGCAGTGTGGAAGAAATGTTCAGACGCTTTCTTTGATCCCATTTCATTTGTATTGCCAGTGGAAGGATAATCCATTCATATTTTTATAACTGCAACTTAGTTTTTCTAAGATTCAAATATGATTGTGTGGACTCAAGACAGATTTACATCTTACACAAATCTAAGTGACAATAAAACAGTATATCTAAATAAAGTAGCAGAAAATGTAAATAATGAAGTAAATTATTAGTACTGTATTTCATTTATTGGGCTTCTATCAACCACTGCAGTAAACATTTTATTTAGAACGGTTTTATCTGTTAACAAAAGTAAGGACAAAATGTTTTCCACAGTATTTAAATCTTAAAGGCTGCCAGACAATACTGCAGAGTCAGGTGACATCTTGTGGACGTGAGATGTAGTTGCAACAGGTGGGTTCAGTAAGACTTATTTAATTTAAAGTCCTCAAAAGTCCTGCTTAAAAGAAGACTAAGTACTCCCTGTGTTGTATATTAACCTTAATCTGCGAAGTAACCAAAGCTATACAAAGTATAATATCAACCTCTGAGATGTAGTGGAGTATAAATGCAAAGTGGCAGTGAAAAATTGATATACTCAAGTAAAGTACAAGTACCTTTCATTTGTATGGTACTGCCGTAAATGTACTTAGGTACTTTCCACCACTGAACATAATGTTATCTAAAGAATTGTATTTAAAGAGGTCTCAAGCCTTATAAAGGATGTGAACAACTTAGTATTATGAACAATCAAATGGTATTTACTTCAAGTAGAAATACAACTTTTTTATAAATTGTTTATGGTGTTTGTAATTTAAAGGCATTCTAAACAAAATGTAAAACATTGTTTGGTTTTTCTTGCATCCTCAGAGCCTTATTTAACTCTTTTACTATGCGATGTTTATTGTTGAATTTCAGTTTCATTCATGTTAAACGCATTTTATTGCAACCTTGCAAAAGAATAGTGAATACAGTTTAATTGCATTCCCCCTAAACAGCAATGCCTTAACATTTAGTTTAAAGGATTTCTCTTGATGAGTGCGGCTGTGGCTCAGTGGATAGAGCTGTGGCTCAGTGGATAGTGTGCTGGACTTCGAATCAGGGGGTAGCAAGTTGGAGTCCCACAGCAGTCAGCATGTCGTTGTGTCCCTGGGCAAGACACTTCACCCCAAATTGCTCCTGTGGGGATTGTCCACAGTACTGAATGTATGTAAGTCGCTTTGGATAAAAGCGTCTAACAAAATGACATGTAATGTAATGATGAACAACAGTTTGCAGAAGTGAATTCATCGTTAGAAGAGAGAACACATGAAGAGAGGGCGGTGCTCCATCACCTCCATCATCCCCACGTTAATCATTGATCCTCGTCTGTTTCCCACAGCAGCCGGAGACGGGGACAAAGTCTCCTCTCGCCTGTGAGGATGTTTCAGCACATAGTAACACGCTTAGTATACAATGGTCCTCGTGCAGCAGCTTTCTCCTAATTTTATTAAATAATCTAAATCAGATTCTGGGTAATTTTCATATTCAAGGAAGTTGCTTGGGTGTGTTGATGCCATGTCCAAAGATATTTGCGCTTTGAGGGGTCGTAAAGACTGGATAAAGCGCTAGTACAGTCCATTTACTGTTTAAAATAGGTTATACAACTTGAATATATATAAAGTAAGGTATGTTTATATATTTGTAATAGATTATATACAGTGTGTAGGCTGGTTTATTACAGTATACGGTATAACTTGTGTTTAACTTACATATAAAAATGGGCAAAAAGCTGTGAAATATGGCTAACATTACATTTCCCTCATGGATATTAAAATATTGTGATTTATATTCTAAATATCACATCAACATACTGCAAAGAATACTCAATATAATATGGCTAAAATGTGTGACACACACACACACACACACACACACACACACACACACACACACACACACACACACACACACACACACACACACACACACACACACACACACACACACACACACACACACACACACACACACACACACACACACACACACACACACACACACACACACACACACACACACACACACACACACACACACACACACACACACACACACCATGTGTATAGAGTGCAATAAATAATTCCCAATGCTTAATAAACCAACTCTATCAAGACCTCCCACACACACACACCTCTGTATCGGCCGGCGACGAAAGTATGTTACTTAACAAAAAACCCTATGCATTACACGTGGTGGGTATCGTGATATCACTGATATGTGAAAGTGAAAGTATCTGATAGATAGAACATGGGTAGCCTATCAAAACGGCCAGCCAGGGCGCCAGCCAGCCCAGCGCCAGCCAGCCCAGCGCCAGCCAGCCCAACGCCAGCCAGCCAGCCAAAAAATAATAATAATTTAAAAAAATTGTTTTTCTTTTTTTGCAAATCCGACCGGCCCTCCGGCCCACGCACAGCACCGGCCCACCGGGAAAACTCCCGGTATTCCCGATGGCCAGTCTGCCCCTGTCTCCAGGTCTTTCCCCTCCCTTGTTACCATGGCGATGCAGAGCTCAGGTGATCTCTACCCGAGAATGAACACCTGGACCGACCGGTTCTGCGGGCCAAGACAAAAGATTGACACCTTAATACCAGGCGAGGAGGAGGAGGGATGAAATACCTGCTGCACTTCAACTCTGCTCAGAAACACTCCGGGTGAAATACAACCTGCTGGAATCACTAACTCACAGAACAACCTTTCATTGTGCTCAGTAATGAGTTTTTACCTATACATGTAGGTGTATTAGTGTACAGTATTAGTGTATTATGTGATGGGCACCTTGTGTTTTTTTATCTAAATAATTGTGGTTTTATATTTTAATGCTGTATATTTTAACTTCAAATGTCAACGCCCAACTAGAAACAAGGCTTTAGCTATTTAGCTATTTATAAACTCTTCTCTATTTGGGAAATATGTTTAATTGCATTGTTGTACTTTTTGTATTGTGTGGGTATCCAACTGTATTACTTAATATTTTGTATCACATGCAAAGGGAAAATGATAAAAAGTAAATTCAAATCTACTGGTAAAGTAATGAAAACTAAGCCCCCCCCCCCTCCCCCCCAAAGAATACAAATACACTTTTATTTAGAATAGTTAGCTTAAATGAGGTGGTGTACAGGTAATATTTCCCAACACATTAAGTCATATAAAGCAACTCTTCAGTGCTCGGAAGCTGTAACATGAAGCTCTCTGCAGCCGAAACTTTATCCGCATCGCATTCATTCTGCTGTCAAAACGAACCATGTTACAGAATAACCACTTCCGGTACGAGCTT
This sequence comes from Pseudochaenichthys georgianus, assembly GCF_902827115.2. NCBI lineage: Eukaryota > Metazoa > Chordata > Actinopteri > Perciformes > Channichthyidae > Pseudochaenichthys > Pseudochaenichthys georgianus. The sequence continues at coordinate 4,044,547 of NC_047506.1, read as the reverse complement.
TCAAAATAATGCTGTGGTTTGACCATGAAAAACACTTTGGTGGGAAAGTATACATAAAACCAAAGTAGGTAAATTACAAACCGGAGTCAGACAGCATGAACAAAAACATATATATGTAAAGTTATTTTAACTTTTTTTACAGCTTTTTTAGGCCTCACAATTGTATACATTTAATAATACCACATTTAAAAATACAATGCTTTTTACTTTTAATGTAAATATACATTAGGGTGGTCCTTAGTGCCATGTACATTTTAGAATTCATTTATTTTAAGCTCCAACCACCGGAATTCGTTATGATAGTCAAGAGAACTCTCCTGGTGAATTTTATTCAAATTCCAAAAACATTTAGTTTAGCCTCACGTAGGGGGGTCCTTAATATTGAAAGTGGGAAAGTCTAAGCTCCAACCCCCAGAATTCATTCTATTAGTCAAGAAAACTCTCCTGGTGAATGTTTTCCTCAATCTGACAACATGTACCCCTCCCCCTCATCGACCTGGGCTGCCACACCAGCAGCCACGGTGCTGCAACTGAGGCTACACTTCAAGGTCGATGAGGGAGGGGTACATGTTGCTAGATAAACTGTCTGTGACTGGGATTTTCTTAGTAATTTTGTTTATGTTTTGGTTCATTTTTGTGTTAATTTTTTCTTTTCGTATTCTTTCAATATATTTATTTTCCAAATGTTTTCTCTTTTACTGTGTTGATGTATGCACCAATACACCAAAGCTAATTCCTTTCATCTGATTCTGATACAGGAATAAAACAGTAAATAACACATGCCAAAAACAAATCTCTGTCAATAAATACATCCTGGTTCATGGTCACACATGCAGAGCTTTTAATCCATCCTAGTACCAGGAGTCTATTAGTAGGAGCAGTGGGCAGCTATTGCACAGCACCCGGGGAGCATGTAAAGAGGGGGGGGGGGGGTGTACGATGCCTTGCTCAAGGGCACCACGGCAGGGCAGGAGGTGAACTGGGACCTCTCCAAGTAGCAGTCCACACTCCATATTTAGGTCTGGTCCGGGACTTGAACCAGCGACCCTACGGCTCACAGTCCAAGCCCCTACTGACTGAGCCACTGTCATCCTGATGTCAGAAATCCATGAATGATTAAAGATAAAACCAGCCTCCTGGCTCATTCTGGTATATTTACTGTACTATTTGCTAGTTTGCAACGTCCTTGTGAAATCAATGAATGAAAAAAAGTGTTGTTGTGAGTATCATTTACTGGAGTTTTATGTCAGTGTCAAAACTCATGAACTTAGCGAAACTTAGCTTTGGCTATAATATCAAGTTTCCTGTCAACACACGCAGCAGTCTGGCCTGGGGCCTATGCTACGAACCTGGTTCAACCTAACCTGGATATGTTTGAGTTAGCCGGTTGGCCTAATCCAAAACATACGCGCTCTCGCTAAACTGTACTACGACGCGGGTTATCAAGTGGATCGCTCAAGCCAGCCGTGTCCTATCTAGTTAGGTGCGCGTTCACATGAAAGGGGTGGTATTTGGAGCATTCGACCAATCACAAACATGGAGAAGCGTACTGACAGCACAGCGTCATACTTCCTGAATGAAAAGTGAACTTTAATACTAGTCAAAAATGAAGAAGTTAAACTTTAAACATCCATGACTTAAACACTTTATCCAGGATCAAAGCCTCAGAGCTGCACCTGCAAGGTGAATACAGCTGGCAAAAGAAAAAGTGTTTGAATACGTACATTAACAGGTTTATGATATCACTGCCCCGTCTAAAACACGATCTGACTTCAATTACATTTGTCTCGAGTGTTTCGTCAACTTATGTGTTGCTTAAAATAATACTTCTGCATACAGTATGTGACACTGTGAGTGTTGCACGGCCAGATACGGCTCAGCTGACTCAGATAAGGAGATATATGATACATTATGAAGTGATGTGCCGCGGACTGTACTTAATGTACTCTGATCCGGTTACTTATGTCGTGGCAGATATTTAAGTAAGCTTTCTTAACGCTAATGTTATAATAGTCAGATTGTTCTGAAGATGGGAGGTGATATTCTATTAATGTTCACGTTCACACAGTCGGTGATTTTTGCCGGCCGTCTTTCCTGCGACGGCAGTTTTTCTGTATTTCCTTTCTCCTGTAATATGACTTTATCGCTTTAAACTCCGCACACTGAGCTCTGATTGGTCAGCAGGCGGTGCTTTCACTGAGTTGAGCTCTTAGCCTGCAACCTAACCTGGTCCCGACCAGGTTAGCTGCATATATTACCATGGAGATCTAGCCTGCTAAAAAGAGAACCAGCTTCGGATGATCGGAAAGCCGGAGTTTTCCCTGAATTTAGCCGGCTAAGCGAAAATCCTGCTTCGCAGTATACCCCCCTGTTCCTACAGCTTTGTGTATTCTGTCATATCCGTTTACGTCCCGCAAACGTCAGGCAAGACTCGTGAGCAGCTTATTGACTTTGGAACAATATACATGAGGAGTGGTCAATATCAACATTGAATCACACTGCAGGTGGAAAAATATACTGCAGCACTTCTCTGTGTGGACCATAGACTGTCACTGTATATATATAAATATGTGTGGACACAACTTAAGCATGAATAATATTTGGTTACAAGCGGAAGTCAATCTTTTAAAATGACATTTATGTAAAAGTAATGAAGTATTTAACACAAAATGTACTTAAAGAAATCAAAAGTGTTTACTCCTCATTATAGACAATTGCTCCTATGAGATGTAATCATTATGCAGCATTAGTATATTACTAGCTAGGCACTGTTTACATTTGAAGCCTTAGTGGTGTGGCTCATTTTTGTATAAAGTATTGGTTTGTTATATGAAATCATCCTATACAAATTGATCATATGAATTGCATGTAAAATCTTTTATGAATCCTTATCGTCAGAATATTTTATTTATCTAGTGAGAATTGGGTTTGTTGACAGTTTAAGATCAAATAAAATAATAATAAAAGTAAGAATGTCGAATAAAAGGATAATATATATATGTCCTTATTACTTATATAAATATAGGAAATTCATCAAGTAAGAATAAAAAGAGGGTTTTATATATACATAAGGGGAAATAAAATGTCCAAAAAAGATCATTTACAGTAGATCAAGTAAAATATGAATACAAAATAACATATTTAAGTTGAATTGTGCACTGTACTACAATATGGAACATGTATAATATGCATAATAAGCTACAACCTAATGCTCTTATTTTACACGCACACTCCTCTTACTTCCGGCGCTGCTGCGGTAGTTTGCCGCTCTCTTGCCGCGTCGCCGCCCAGAGCGCATTCCTACCGCAGAGCGTTTCCAGCGGAGCACGGAGCTGCACATTCCTCTGAAGGTGCGGTGTGGACTTTCCCGGGCGGAAGGTTGTTTAGAGTGGGCTGAAAGAGATTTGAGAAAGTAGTTTTAACTCCGTATCAGCGGGCTAAACAATGACGCTGTCTGTGCGCTTCAGCGACAGTAACTGCTAGCTGTTAGCCGCAGGTGGACCGGGGGACCCGGTGGAGAAATGGAGCATACCGAGAAATCAGAGACTGGACCTGCTCGTTTTCAGGGAGTGTGACGGTCTGATTTACAGGTAAAAGAAAGCTGTTTTTTTTTACTTTTATGACTTTGACTTTCTCTTGAATTAGCACAACGTTTATTTAAAGGTCTATATGATGTCAACACACTGCAAAGGGGCGAAAAACGCATTTAAACACCTGTAAAAGTGTAAAAACACCTGTTAAAGTGTACCTGTCTATGTAAAAGTAAGATTTCCGAGGGGGGTGTGTAGTGTTAGAATAGATCCTGACAGGTCCATTAATTAGAAAATCCCGAACTTGACAACGAGTTTATTGTCAGTCCTTATCGGCTCATAACGTGCAGCTGATTATTCATTAACAGTGTTTTGCTCAGGGTTTCTGTGGGCCATGGCGGGCTGCTGGCCGTGCTGCCCCAGCCTGCTTGTGTGCTGCCTGTCGGAGGAGGACAAGACCGGCCTCGCGGTGGACAAGGAGATCGCGAGGATCCTCAAGCAGCAGAAGAAGAAGGAGAGAAGGGAAATTAAAATCCTCCTGCTGGGTCAGTGACACATTTTTATTTTATTCACTAATGTAGGCTACTTTACTTTCCATTATCTGCTACTCTATACTTCTACTGTACTACATTTCATTGGCAAATATTTACTTATATAATAATTGTTTACTCCATTACATTTCCAACTTGCAAATTCTGATTAATAAAACACATTTTAATGATAAATAATTGATAATAAATGCCAATTATTATAGGTTTAACACTGTATTTAAAACGTTGTTATTAATATACAATAACATATATTATAAGAGAATATATATATATTTTAATTATAAGATTGATTAGAATATAAAAAAAATGTTGATGCCATGACGACATTTACAAGCTACTTGGCATTATATAGTAATGCCTAGCTTGTATTTGACCTGCTGCAGCATTCATGTAATGAACACATTAATGCATTAATACAAATGTATAAATACAATTATATATAAAATAGTTATTATCATTATTTGTTATACTTTTTGAATGGGCTGTGTCCATAAGAGTATCTTTACTCTTAGTACTTGGAGCAGACTATGTTTTGTCTGCAATCTCCCCGAGTAATGCAGGAATTTCACATGTGACACAGCATTTATACACACTCTATTATTACTCCTTTCACTTAAGTAAAATATCTCAGTACTTCAAAGCCCTAAATGGGCTGGCTCCTGCCTATATAGCCAAACTCCTCCACCGCTACACCCCAGCCAGAGCTTTAAGGTCTGCTGACCAGCTGTTGCTGATAGTGCCCAAGACCAGGCTCAAAACCCGAGGGCACCGAGCCTTCGCAGCAGCTGGCCCCAGGCTCTGGAACACTCTGCCCCTCCATGTGAGGTCGGCCCAGACACTAGAGTTTTTTAAATCCTCACTAAAAACACACTTCTTCTCCCTGGCCTTCTAGTCAGAGCGGAGCACGACACCTAACTATTCCCTGTATTTTTGTTTTTTATATTTCTGTTGTAAATTATTGTCTTTTGTTGTGATTGTAGTAATGTATTTTTATTACATGTACAGCACTTTGGCTCGACCAAAAATCACTGCCCGATAATTATCGGTCCGATATTAGGAATTATGACGTCATCCCGATAAACCCGATACCAGTATTAATAGCCCCGATAATATAAAATATATTTTTTGGGTAAAAAAAAAGAAAAAAATACTGCGGTGTGGGTGGATTGGGATGAGGGGCGCTTGTTTTTCACTCGGCTCCTCCCGTTTTGCCAGTACTGTGGTATTAGTGCAGGGGTGGGGAACCTAATTAGGGGTGGGGAACCTAATTACCTAATTGTACAATTTGGTACGGCCCTCGAAGTAATTTATAAACACACGCAAAAAAGAAAAAAAATGTAAGAAATCTTGACCGCGAACAAATTAAACAAGCGAGTGCCTGTTTTTCCTGGCCAAGGTCAGGGTCCTTGAACACAACACGAGCCTAACGTGTCATCACGTGGTATATGTCTCGTCTGACAGGGGGGCAGTTCTGACGGAGAGCACCAGAACGCTGCTCCAGCACTTCAGAAACTGCAGTAGGCCTACCCATAAGAAGCCGTACACATGCCGCAGTTTCTGCGTCTGTGTCTTTAGTTGAAAGCCCAGTGGCGATCTGCTCATCTGTCATACTGATCATACAGTCAATAACTTTGTTGTTATTAGCATCTGGTTAGCTAGCTATGCTAACGAATATAGGAAGCTTTTTCTACAACCAGTGAGGTAAAGACACATCTTTATATGATCATTATAAAAAAATAAGAGAATAAAGTAAACAGGTATAAAATACTATATGACAGTAAAAAAAAGTTGTTATTAATAAAGAAGAATACAGTTTGAAAGGAGAGTGATTTGTCAAATATTCATAAAGAAAAAATAAATCTGCTTCCAGTTCTGTTTCATATGGGTGTTGAGAGATGTGTCCATAGATCTCCTAATGTTGCTCTCAAAGTGCACCAGATTGATGCTTTTAACTTCAACATTTAAAAAAAAATCTTCCCGGGGGAGTCCCCGGACCCCCCTAGAGGAGGTTAGGTCCCCCCCACTTAAATTATGTTCACATGGATAGGAAACTAAATACATTTGCAAACATCTTATGTCCATATCTTTCTGTTTTGGTGGTCACGCCACACCGTGCATGCATACGCGAGTCATGGTGAGATATCTGGAATAAGAGGTTTTCTTTGCACAGAATGAAATTAATGGGCTGTGATTTTAGTTTTTTAAGCAGAGGTCAATAATTTGTACGGCCCTCTGAGGATATTGTAAAAATTGAAATGGCCCTTGAGAGGAAAAAGGTTCCCCACCCCTGTATTAGTGGTTTAGGAAGAGGGGAGTTCTTCACAAATCCAGCGCTCCCTAATACTTCGAACCTGATCAGTCACCTGAAACATCGCCATCGCTACGATGTAAACAGATTTTCTATTTCTTTATAGATATTTTACAAATCACTCCCCTTTTAAAACAAACCGTTTGAGACCCACTGAGATAACTAGACTAAAGTTGTAGTTCATTAGGGTTGTGAGTTGGTATTCGGATCAGGAGGTCACAGGTTCAAACCCCACTGCAGTCAGCATGTCGTTGTGTCCCTGGGCAAGACACTTCACCCCAAATTGCTCCTGTGGGGATTGTCCACAGTATTGAGTATGTAAGTCGCTTTGGATAAAAGCGTCTAACAAGTGACGTGTAAAAGTAATAATAATAACTATCTAAACACTGAGAGTCCTTTACTTCACCTGAGCTGAGGTTATCTGAGACTCTCAGTCTGACAGGAGAGAGTTCTCTCTCCACCTTGTTGTTGAAAAAGCTCCTTATATCCGTTAGCTTGGCTAGCTAGCACCAGATGCTAACCACAACGATCTCCGGTAGATACCCACCGGTGCGCGAGCTCTCTCTCGCTCGCTTGCGCACGCACACAAAATGGCTCGTGTCACACACACACACACACAGAGCAGAGCTTGAATGAAACAGACTCAGAAGTAAGCTACTTGTACTCACGAGGCCTATTATGTGCAGAATCCCTCTCGCTTTCAGGTGGTTTTGATTGAGTGTCCACACGTGGACGTGTAAGGACTAAAAAACGATCCATTTGTCACTTTGCTGTTAGCAAATCATTTGGGGCTCCAGCTAACAGGAAGTCACTCAAGTGTCACAAAGTAATTTAGTCTATGGGTAGGTCAAAATCGAATGGGTGCTGGCCATTGGCCTAATCATATCACCTGTGTTGGCTTTATGTTTTTGGTCAAACATTTATTTGTTTCACATTTGCATTGATGTAATCAATAATTCTTCTGATTTAATTTAATAAAAATAATAATAATTTTCAAAAAAAACAAACAAAAAAAACCATTTCTTGGGGGTGCTTAGGGGGTGCTTTGGCGCCGCCCCTGTCTGCCACAAGCGGGCGGCAGGAGCGGGGCTGTCAGCATCAGCTTGTAGATGGTATTTTAAACTCGATGCGCTCTGAAACTACGGGGCGGCCAAGGAAAATAAAATACACATGCGTTAATCGCGTTAAAATAATTAGTGGCGTAAATCTTTTTTTATTATCGGTATCGGTCTTGAGAAGCAGATAAATAAAAACTTGCAAATAAAACTTGATTTGATTCTTGCACCTCTGATTTAATATGAGATCAATTCATTAAAAAAAGCAGTGATGGCAATTCAATTTTATAAGGTAAATAAATGAACTCAGACAGTTTAAAAGGGCATGATAAAGGAACGCCCTTCTTTAACACTGCCTGTCCTGTTTGGCAGCCCTGCAGCACAGTGTGAAAACTATGTGAAGCATGTGTCACTGTCACAGTATGCAAAGTATGGTTCGGATGAGGATCGGTTGTACCTGAAAGCCACAGAAACCTACAGGCCTGCGGCTGGTTGGATGACTTTCAAATGTAATATTAATCTCCAAGGCTGACAATGAACCGTGGGGTGAACATGTGTGAGAGGCAGACATCTGGTTATGTCACCTTATGGTTTATTGGTTTTCTTTTAAGGGCGTTTTTTAATCACTTAACTGCAGAAGTAGCTGAGAAACAGCGCTGAGATGACTCAGAGTATTGTTGAAATTCAGCTTCTGACAACTTGTATTTTACCGATACTGTTCTTTCAATTCATTTTGCTCACAAAGTTTAAAATACAAGTAAAACCATAAGACAAAATGGAGATAAGTGAATGGGAAACCTTGATAAGCTATCTATAGGTTAAAAAAGGACACTTAAAAGAAAGTAAAAAACACCTTAACACCAACCAAATAACCTAAAAAAATAATATATATATAACACCAACTCATCAATCTTAACATTTGGTCAACATTTGGTAAGATATAATAAACACATATATATGACAAAGGGAAAATAATGGTTTTAATTAAATTCATTAGACTAGAGCCTGAAGAAGGGGATTAATCATTTAATAATACTCTGCACATTTATTCACCTACATTTGACTAACCCCTGTTGTTGTGGCCTTACAGACTGTAACCACGGCACAAAATGAGCAGGCTGAACTGCTACAAACAGTCTTATCAAACTAAATCTGTTAATCCTCTCAATACTTGTCTACTATGAAGTAGATGTTGGCCATGAGGGTGATGCAACAGGTTGCCATTGTCAGTAGTTGTGTATATGTAGACGTGTCTGTGCAAACTGCGTATGTGTGTTAAAAGGTCAATGGTTTTTTTTAAATCTTCTTTTAGATTTGTATCTGTGGAACTGCAGTATGGCGTCCAGATCACATTCCTAAATATAATATTTTTGGTAGTGTTTTTTTGCGAAAAGGAAGCATTCACTCTACTTTTATCTCTGTTTTTGGTCTCCACCAACTGGCAACCGACACATTTGGCTCCGTAGCTCATTTATGCTCCACTATGTTTACCAGCTAGTTACTGTTTGGTGCTGAGCAGGATGTGTACAGTGTGAGCTTTCATCATCTAACAAACACCGAACTTTAAAACCAATGACGCTGAAACAATCATTATTTGAGTTCATCACTACGAGCAGAATCTAGCTATTTCACGATATTCAGCCCCAAAAAACTGGAACTTAAACCGTGGTCAAAAGTTCAGCAAGTCTTCAAACATTTGTTCATGACTGAATCACTGACCTCTTTAAAAACGATTCTTCAAACTCACTTTTACGGTTTGTGTCTTAACTTTGCCTTTTAAACTTGAATTATATGATTTTATATCCAGTACCATACATGGGTTTTATAGTCTTATTATTGTTTTATTGTAAAACTTCTTGAAATGAAAGGTTATTTTAAAGTCGTTTTATTATTATTAATAAATGTTATTAGTATTTAACGTCCTGTCTGGAATACTAATTATATATTATAAAATATAATAATAATACTTATTATTGTTATATAACAGACAGTCAGATCCTGAAGTGAAGAACCCTTCTCGTTAAAAGTGACTGTATGTCTTTGAGTCACCTTTTTGAAATCCCCCTTGACATTTATCCACTCTCGTAAACAAATTCTAAACATGTTCACCCCTACAAGGTTTCATTCCAGCTGACCTGCATGTGTTTAGACTGTGGGAGGGAACCCATCAAGACTCAGGTAGAGCATGAATAAACAGAGAGATAATGCAACAGCGAGGCGATGACGCTAAGTGTACTTCATATAACCGTTTTGTGTGGTTGACATTGTGCTGCACATGTCTGTAATTGGTGCAAAACATGTGATTTTTAACGCAGTATAAATTAAATAAACCCGAGACATCATCAATTCCTCAGGTACTGGAGAAAGTGGAAAAACCACTTTCATCCGGCAGATGAGGATCATCCACGGACGAGGCTTCTCAGAGGAGGAGAGGAGGAGTTTTGCCAAATGCATCTTCCAGAACATCCTCACAGCCATGAAGGCCATGACGGGAGCCATGGCCACGCTCAAAATCCCCTACTTCAACCCCGAGAACGAGGTAAAGTCTCACGTAAACAAACAGAGTGGTGCGGGCATCAGGGCAGAGATCGTGCCCACATCAAACACAGAAACACACACTCAGCAGCACGATGCAGTCGATACATGATACTTTTATCCATGTATTTTTTCTTTTAATGTTTCTTTTATTATCTTTTCTTTTTAATGACTGATTTTAAATGCCATTTTCTTAATGTCTTTCGTTTTTTGTAAAGCACTTTGAATGGCCTTGTGTTGAAAGGTGCTCTATAACTAAACTTGCCTATACAGAGTGTTTATGCCGAATGTCACACCCACCTTTCAGATTTACGGGAAGTGGCTGCATGACATAAACACGGTGCAGATCAGCCACCTGGAGCGCGGCTACGTGGACGCCATCTGCCGCCTCTGGGCAGACTCGGGGGTGCAGGTGTGTTACAGCCGACGCTGCGAGTACCAGCTCCTGGACTCCACTGAGTAGTGAGTATCTGTATGAGAGCGTCATGTCAGCAAACACCGTCACTGCAAGCTGTCCAAGATGATGTCACACTACGGGATCTATAAGAGAAGGTGTCTGACATCGAACTGTCAGGGGAGTAAAGCAAAAACTCACCTCTTAAACTAAATAGTATAGTTTCTATACAGTATACAGTATACATGTCAGATGGGGCTACCAAGTCTGTGAATAGGCATCTGGTTTACGCACTTACAGTAAATGGGACTTTTTGATGACGTATGCCTGCACTGCGCTTTGCATCATACTTCGCTGTGTCATCTAAAAGTTGTATTTTTATTTGTAGTTTTCTTAATTTATTCTTTTCATTTAAAGACAATAACCTTTTGATGACATCATAAAAGAAAGGATCCTTTTGTATTGATATGTCCCTCATTTTCTGCCACACACCCTCAGAATGAGTTGTATACTATGTGTTTTTGTACTGAGACCACTGGAGGGGGCTAGTTCCCCGCAATGGTCTTTATTCAGCCATTTTCCAGCCATGTTGAAACCACCAGTTGATCAAAGAGTGACTACGGAAGCACATCAAACGCCTGTGAGCCGGAAGAAACATGAATCATCTTTTAAAGTGTTTCGGAGAACCTGAATGTCACAATACCGCAGACATTTAAAAAAAGAAAATCATCATGAAAGCATGTAGTGAGCCTCACGCTCAAAGTATGTAACGTGTCCCAGAACAAAGGCTCAGCCAGCTCCGTTTCCTATTTCCTCTGTTTACCCAGTAGCTCAATCATCGCGCTGTGTGATAAGAGACAGGCTGCAGCTAATGACAGCTTGTATCAACACGAGCCACACAGCCGTCATCTGTGCACACGGCGATATGGACTCGCTCCACTCCCTTCTTGTATTTTTAATCACTGTTTTTTTTTTTATCATCATCATATATCTCGTGTCCCTTCAGTTTGCTTTACCTGTGGAGTAAACAGAGACAATATGGAACTTCCTTCCTCTCTCTTTCAGCTACATGAATAACCTGGACCGCATCTCCGCCCCGGACTACATCCCCACGGAGCAGGACGTGCTGCGGGTTCGATTCCCCACCACGGGCATCCACGACTACTCCTTCACCATCAAGACCATCACGCTAAGGTGACGGCCTTCAGATCACTCGTCTTAATTCCCTTACTTCTGGACTCTTGCTGTTTTGAGTGCCTAAGTGCGTTCATGTGGGTTCTGGATACAGCGTTGGAAGCTGGGTCGATTAATCGGATTAAAGTTGCTCACTGCCAGATGAAACAAAAATGTACCATGACCAAAATCTCCTGCACTCATTGAATAAAGGATTACATCTGCTTTTGCCTTAAGCCACGCCTCCAATCCGCTGAGTCCAGTCTCGGGTCCGTCAAATGGACGAAGAGGGAAATAACTCTGGATTCCGCTAGTTTGGCTATTTTTTTGTAAATGTCCCCGTTGTGGGACAAATAAAGGATTTCTGATTTACAATGTTAGGACCTTATGATTTAAACAAGGGCTATTCAAGTGTCAGTGCAGGGAAGAAGTTGGTTTACTTCGTCGATGGACACACAGATTTACTGAGGTCTCTTTCTCAATGCACGTCAATGGGAAAAGTCATTTTGAGCCCAGTGGCATCACTTGACTGACACGGAAAGACGATACCACAGGTTGGCCAATACTCAAATGTGTTTCACCGCGCACTTCCTGCAGTCTTGGTCCATACTGAGAAGTGCGCCGTGCACTATGAGAACCGGGATGGGTGAATTATGACAATTACAAGTTGTAATTGTGAAACTCGGGACACTTCTCACTCTCAACGAACTTCATCTCGGCTTCTGAAGTGTTGGGACCAGCCGTGATTGGGGTTGATTCGCTGAACAAATACAAGTTATCCATGTGTTTCTTATATAATATTGACTAAATGGTATCACTACACTAAAGAGGCCATCATTTTGAAAGGTTAATTGAGCAGTCTGGCATGATTCGGTGCAGAAATCGATAATGTTTCTAGCTAGCTAGCGTTAATAAACTACGCTACCCAGTCAAAATGCACACACAATTGAGATGAACCGAATGGAGACGCAGCACAAGAGAAGCTTGTACCCACACTATTCACTGCATTGAGGGGAAGCTCACTATTGACTGATGCAGAGGCTTTGTCTGCGACAGGATCAGAGTTATGATGGAGGTTATAGATCTTCAGGGGAAGGTTTATTTTGAACCTGCGTCGTTTCTTTCTGAAACCAGAGGAAGACCTGACTCCAGCTGAGCAGACAGATCACATTGCTTTGTGTGTTCCCAAATTAAATGACCCACACAATTAAAACAAACTAGACTGAAGACAAGGTTTGTTTTGGCTCTGTGCTCCGGCACAACTGACAGATTAATGATGGACGGTACTGCTTCTGTGTCGTTCACACGGCTACGCCCAGCCTGCAGCAAGACAGCAGGAGTTCATAAAGACAGATCCAGCTTTCCATTGCAAACACAACAACAACAACAAAGTCAATTTGAATATTTGTCACAATTGAATTTGCAGGCCTTCGTTGTCTACAACCAAATCATTAATTACTTACAAAAACATACACTATGTGATAATTGGAAAATCAATAGAAAATCAAATTAAATCTTGAATCCTTTCCTAGGATGGATATCCTCGTGGATTCATCTTCCTATTATACACACATGCATTTCCAAACATTTGGACTACCTATGTTGCAAATGTATTATCTTTTCAATTTACACACGGCATCTATTGCACGTCTGTCCGTCCTGGGAGAGGGATCCCTCCTCTGTGGCTCTCCCTGAGGTTTCTCCCATTTTTCCCTTTAAACTGGGTTTTCTTTGGAAGTTTTTCCTTGTACGATGTGAGGGTCTAAGGACAGAGGGTGTCGTATTGTCATACTGATATTCTGTACACACTGTGAAGACCACTGAGACAAATGTAACATTTGTGATATTGGGCTATATAAATAAACATTGATTGATTGATTGATAGGCAAAGATAACAAACGTATTACGCATCAACATCAAACCTCCGTACCGCTTTTAGTTTATCTTTCATATGTCAGGATTTTTAAGGTCAAAATACATTTAACCGAGTCTATTTGAAGAATACAAATATAGTGATATTTGTATTTCTTCACCCAGCACCTCCTTATCTGAAGTACAGGTCCTTAAACAGAGAATATGTCGACCTTAGGACTCAATACTAGCGCCTGCTTTGTTTATATCTTAAGTGTGTTCATTTGAACAGCATTAGCACGGCTTCCTTGTTTACTTGTTTGTTTTTCTCTTGCCTTTCTAACTCTTGCTCCTCTCTGGCAGGATCATGGATGTTGGCGGTCAGAAGTCGGAGCGCAGGAAGTGGATCCACTGTTTTGAAAACGTCACCTCGCTCATCTTCCTGGCGTCGCTCAGCGAGTACGACCAGGTCCTGGAGGAGAGAGAGACCATCGTAAGAGACACGTCTAACCTCACTGCAGAGCGTGGACAAAATAACAGAAACAGCCTAAACAGTCCAATATTTATATATATATATATATATATACACACACAACATACTGTAGCTTATTGTAGATCTGCAACAATGAATTGATTATCGAGTTAATGTAATGAATTAAAATAAATAAATAGTTATATTTATAAGCAACCGCTTTTAAAATCAATTGAAGGTTTTAGTAACTTTTCAAGTACAAATACTGATTTAAATCTTGTGTTTTTGATATTGTTGCTTTTTTATGTTTAATATTGTAAACTAAATATGTTTGGAAAATGTGTCAGACAAAACAAGTTATTCAAAGACATCATTGTGGACATGTTCCCTATCTTATGATGTTTTATAGACTAAGCTATAATGGATTCCTAACAAAATATCAATTAATTAATTATTAATAAATAATCCTTAGTCGCATCCACATATATAGATTATTGTTGCCGTTACATTAGCATACAAAAAAGCCTTTACATTTTTAAATAACAATAAATGTAAATGCCTTATACACAGCCAGTAGTATGGCTTAATTAAATGGAGTAAAAATGTATTAATTTCCCATTAAAACGCATTGTTCTTTTCTTCCGAATGTTTTCTCACTGCAGTCAGTTCATACTTCCTCCAGCAGGTTTCACTCTTGCACAACAAAACCTCCCCCTCTCTCTCTCGCCTTCTGTCCCTCCCCCCTCCCTCCCATCCTGTCTCTAAGCTGTTTATCTCTCCCAGCCACTTTGTCATCTGCAAACACAGTCATTAACCTCCACAGAGGCCCGTGTGCTCCAGACCCCCATAAACCCCCCTCCTCTCTTTAAAGGACTGCTTTCCTCCCGGCTTCGTCACAATCACAATCTGTCTTTCCATCCATGAGGAGTCAAAATCATCTCTCAGAAACTCACTGGTGTAGTTCATGTATCTAGAACAACATAAATCCCAAAATCATTTTAACGTGTTTTGGTAAGGTGCCTGAAATAAGATCTGTGGTTAACACAAGCTGAAGAGATTTTAATGTTTTGTTCCACACAAAATACCAAATTTGTGTCCTCAAAAAGTTTCTAGTAGCTAATGAGACTATAACATAATTATGCCGACATAAGGAAAAGCGAAAGCGTTTTTTTTCTTTAAGCCTGGCGTTAGCTTTCTACTACGATAGCTTTTACTCACATCATAAAAGTTCTGTTCATTTATAAAAAATATCCTCCAGTATAAAATGTGACTCTGTTTCCGTCTTCAGAACCGAATGCACGAGAGTCTGGCTCTCTTCTACACCACCATCCACTCTCCTTGGTTCTTCAACACCTCCATCATCCTCTTCCTCAACAAGACTGACATCCTGGCTGACAAAATCATGACCTCTGACCTGCAGAAATATTTCCCCAACTTCGCAGGTAAACACTGGATAGAACTGCTTTTAGTAAACACCTGAGGCATGAGGTCAGCGTTTACATTTGTTTAGGGGAGAGTCTCAACAACTTTTGAATTGACTGCAAGGACATTTGGCTCCAGCGTTCAGGCCCCTCGTATGATCAATTGTACTCCAGCACCAAAAACCCATATTACATTACATTCCATTTAGCTGACGCTTTTATCCAAAGCGACTTACAACAAGTGCGTTCGACCAACAAAATACAAACTTGAAGAAAACAGAATCATAAAGTACATCAGGCTTCATAGAGCCAAACATTTCAAGTGCTACTCAACTGGCTTTAGATAAGCCAGTCCTTTGTTAGTATATAAGTGCTTTGTTAATAATTCTATCGCTCGAAGTGGAGTCGAAAGAGATGAGTTTTCAGTCTGCGCCGGAAGCTGTGGAAGCTATCTGCTGTCCTGATGTCAATGGGGAGCTCATTCCACCATCTTGGAGCCAGGATAGCTACAGGCAACATATCATTTGAAATGTTGCAAGCCTACTGACAACACCGACAGCCTCAGTTGTATTGTATCAGTGCTCATCAGCTAATGTTAGCATGCTGAATAGGGCTGTGGATTGGCAAGAGCAACCAAATGCACCCCTGCCTGTATGTCACAGCCTGCATAGAAGCTCCGCCCCATATGCAAGATGTATGTAAGTGGAAGCCGCCTTACTTCATGCATAGGAGTTTGGACTGAATGATCACAATGGGGAAAGGCATGGCATGCTAGCTTGTCAAATCCCAAATATAAGCCTGGTTGGCTAAGGATTCCAAATATGAGAAAGGTGCACACTTTGTGTAAAATCTTTTGTGAGCCAGATCCAGCATCCTCCGAGTCACAAAGTCAGATATGGTCTCAAAAGTGTGTAAATCCCAACCTGATGCACCCGCTGTTAAAAAGAATGTATCATTAAGAATATATGTTATAGATTGGAGCGCAGTCTCAACCTCAGTGTCATCCTGACTCTGAACCCAAATCAGAGTCAACAAAACAATAAAATCCACACACACACACACACACACACACACACACACACACACACACACACACACACACACACACACACACACACACACACACACACACACACACACACACACACACACACACACACACACACACACACACACACACACACACACACACACACACACACACACACACACACACACACACACAGAGTCACTTCCAGGTACTTAGTGTGCTTAATGATGTGACTGCAGCCTGTAGCTCTGTTGGTGTGAAAAGCTGAACAGCGTTGCCCTAACCTCCCCTCCATGACCCCCCCCCCCCTCGCTCTGTTACCCATGGCAACAACCACAGACTGATATTGTGCTTCACGCAAGCACCCCCCGCTACCCCCCCAGGTGTACATTTGTGAGAGGTTTATGAGTGCAAGGGGAAAATGTGTGACCGTGAGTGATTAATTGTGTGTGTGTGTGTGTGTGTGTGTGTGTGTGTGTGAAGCGCCTTCAGTTTAACCTCAACAACAACTCTGTGCAGCTCTTCCTCTGTTGCTAATGCTGCGTTTCCGTTTGGCCCTTTTTATCGCTGCTGTAAAGTGAAGGCTCCTGTTGTTAAGAAGCCACCCAGTCCTTTACCGTGTTAACACAGCGAGCAGCAACTGGACCAGCACTTACTGTAAATTATTTGTCAATGTTCACTGCTTATAGCTGCAGCTTCCTTTCACTTAAAGAGGCCATATTATGCTTTTAGTGGTTATCCCTTTCCTGTAGTGTGTTACATCAGAGAGGGAGTTTCTCTCTCACCCCCCCCCCCCTTGCCTACAAATAGGCCTTTGTTTACTTCCGTAATGAATGAATGAAAACTTTATTACAGACTCAGGGTCCGTTAGATAATAACATCATTATGTAACACACCTGAGGCCTGTACTACGAAGCAGGATTTTCGCATAGCGAGCTAACTTCAGGGGAAACTCAGGGTTTCCGGTCCTACGACGCTGGTTATCTTTTTAACGGGCTAGATCTCCATGGTAACTGATGCAGAGCGGCTAACCTGCTCCGGAGCAGGTTAGGTTGCAGGCTAAGAGATCAACTCAGTGAAAGCACTGCCTGCTGACCAATCAGAGCTCAGTGTGCGGAGTTTAAAGCGATCAAGTCATATTACAGGAGAACGGAAATACAGTTTAAACTGCCGTTGCAGGAAAGACGGCCGGCAAAAATCACAGATTGTGTGAACGTGAAAATGAATAGAATATCACCTCCCATCTTCAGAGCAATCTGACTATTATAACATTAGCGTTAAGAAAGCTTAATTAAATATCTGCCACAACATAAGTAACCGGATCAAAGTAACATTACGTAGCCTACAGTCCGTGGCACTGTGAGTGCAGACGTCGATGTGTCCCATTATCATTAATATCATATCATAATGTATCATATATCTCCTTATCTGAGTCAGCTGAGCCGTATCTGGCCGTGCAACACTCAGTGTCACATACTGTATGCAGAAGTATTATTTTAAGCAACACATAAGTTGACGAAACACTCGAGTCAAATGTAATTAAAGTCAGATCGTGTCTTAGACGGGGCAGTGATATCATAAACCTGTTAATGCACGCATTCAAACGCTTGTTCTGTTCCCAGCTGTATTCACCTTGCAGGTGCAGCTCTGTGGCCTTTATCCTGGATAAAGTGTTTAAGTCATGGATGTTTAAAGTTTAACTTCTTCATTTTTGTCTAATATTATAGTTAACTTTTCATTCAGGAAGTATGACGCTGCGCTGTCAGTGCGCTTCTCCATGTTTGTGATTGGTCGAATGCTCCAAATACCACCCCTTTCATGTGAACGCGCACCTAACTAGATAGGACACGGCTGGCTTGAGCGATCCACTTGATAACCAGCGTCGTAGGACAGTTTAGCGAGAGCGCGTATGTTTTGGATTAGGCCAACCGGCTAACTTAAACATATCCAGGTTGAACCGGCTTCGTAGTACAGGCCTCTGTTCTTATCGGCGAGCGCTCCAATACATTGCACGTGATAGGCCAAGGGACCGGACGAATCACAACAGAGGCGACCAGCTAACCAATCAAAGCAGACTGGGCTCTGAGTCCACACAAACGCCAAAAAAACAGACACAACAGACGATTACGGAGACGTTTTTGGTAATCTTAAATCCAGTGCAACACACAAGATACTCAACATAAAAAGAACAAAATAATTAAAAGTCACAAAATGGTGCACGAGTGAAAAGCAGGAATATTTGTTCTTGACAACACAACTATTTCCATCTCTTGTATCTTTCTCACGTCTGTTTACAGGCAAGCGGCACGACCCGGATGATGCTAAGAACTACATCCGCAAGTTGTACGAGCAGCAGGCCATCAACCGGGACAACAGGGACCAGTGGAAGACGCTGTACCCTCACTTCACCTGCGCCACCGACACCAACAACATCCGCAGAGTGTTCAGCGACATCAAGGACACGGTGCTGCTCAAATCTCTCCGGGACTACGGGGTCATCTGAACTCTTCCACAGCTCTGGATGAACTGGAAGAAGAACTCTGCTGGTTCTTGACTCTGTCTGCACTATTTTACCTTTACTGATGAACGCCAGACTTCTTTTTCTACTTTTCTACAACAACAACTACACTGTCGTCCATTTTTCTAACCCCCTTCGCACAGGGTGTATTGAAGAATAACGATGGAGGAGTCTTCTCTCACCAACACACTGTAATGGAATGGAAATTGGGAGAAATAACAATAATGATGTGACTTCTGATCAGGGAGCTAAGGAATAAACCACTTGTCTCACAGCCAGCAGCTTTCTTCCCCAATTTCGAGTGCTTGGAAAACATGCAGTGACTCCATAATTGAAGCAGGAGCAGAGATGCAGTCAGGTGTTGTGCGGCCACTAACGGAGTAATAACTTTTCCAAGTGGAGATGGGGGCTTCAGGTTCAAACTGTAATCACACAAACTGTTTCCATGAGTTCAAATCCACGGTATCTTTTATTATCAGACTACCTAAATCGGGGATTTTCTCTCATTGATTAACGTCACCTCAGTCTTCGATTGTTTCACAAACACTCCTGACAGAGAGCCAAAATCCCTATTGATTACAGTTAATCTCACACTGGCCGTGTTGCTATCTGTTCAGCACCGTCTCCCTCAATTATTATGAGCAGAACATTTGTGTTACTACCTGGTGAGTCCCTCTCATGGTGCCATATCAGAAGTATGAAATAACATCCCCTGAATCAAAATGCATCAAGGACTTCCTGGTATTACTGGCATATTAGAATAATTTCTCGCATACTTAATAGTATGGGTATTAGAAACCTTTTGTACATTAGGCTATGTAGGTAGGAGATTCACTTGGATGGAAATGGTGAAACATATGTGTTACACTGCTAAGATAAACAAGAGAATCACAATAGAGTATTCAATTAAAAGAAAACTGATTTGAATGTTGAGTTCTTAGTCAAACACCTATTCAGCTGAATGTGATAGGTAGATCTACCGGTTGTTGGCGTTGATTCAACACACTGCAGATTGTTTAATGAGAGAAAAATACCGATGGATTAATGGCTTGTTAACAGTCTCCAAAGTGTTCATCATTGCTGTGTGGGAGGAAATGCTCATGAAGGAGTGTGGCTTTGGTTGGAAACACTGCAGAGAAAACCCTTTAAGGTGCCTTTAATCAATGGATAAACAGTGGATCCGTTGACTTCTTGCATGAGACAGTACTAACGCTACATTGTTAGCATCTTTTAGCTCTCCACTTCAACTTGTGTTGTGTTCACTCTCTCCGCCTTCGTAGCGTTTTTTCCAGACGCAACGGGCAGCTTTTGAGCACAAAAGTTTGAATAAAAAACACTGTTCATCACCTGCCAAGCCTTGAACAGCAGAGTTAGCAACTAGCTGTGATTATGGTGGAGCATTGAGCAGCTAGAGAGCAATGTCTTCTCTGCAGGAGCTGGTGGAGAACAAATACAAAGCGAAAAGGAGAGTGAATATCGCTAGGATAAGAGCAAAATAAATGCTCATGTTGTTAAATAACGGCTGGATTTGAAAATAAGCCACTGTTTGCACACCGGATGAAGTTACATCTGGTCATAGTCTCTGAAATGTGCCTCTTTTGTACTTTTAAACAGACAGCAATAAAGCCAACAGCAGATGTTGCATCTCTCAATGCAACACACTTTATTAAAATCAATAGCAGAAATGTGAGCACAACTCACAGTTAGAGGCTGACGGGTTGGAAAAGGTCACGAGGGAAGGAACGGAGAACTGTTGGAAAAAACCGATTTGTGGGCGAGTTCATATCAGAGACGGTGGACAAGCTGGGTGAAGAATATTAATGAGGTCGCAGTGAGAAATACGTGCGTGTTATTTATACAATTGTGTGGAAAAGGGGGATTTAAACATGTTTTTGATTAGAAGCGAGAGCTCCTCTACTATTGAGCATTAAGTAAAAAAAGACAATGAAATTATTTAAATAACTGGCCATGTGTTTGTTAAGTAGTTTTGGCTGCTCTTTTGTTAAATGTATATAGAGTTTATACTGCTACACAGTTGTATTGTACATTTACCAATGACTACTATTTGATTGAGTTTCATCTGCTGTTTTTGAAACACTGTTTACCCACAGCACACACTGTGATTGTAGTGAAATACTGTTTCTGCATTGGGAGATGACTTGTCGTACGGTGACAGTGGATTTATTTGATGTAGACTCGGGTGGAGGAAGTGGGCAAATACTTTTTTCTAGTTAACAATAAAAAACTTGGAACACACACACCATGCGGCTTGGTTTTGTTTGCCTGGCAGATATTGAGCGACAGAGTGTGTGCGAGGCATTTCTCAGTCCTCTCAAAGGCTGCAATCACACACTCGCTGTGACTGGCACTTCGCAAATTGTTTTAGACTTTTGTCAGAAGGGTGAACACCTTAATACAAACATCTTGTTTTCAAATATACAGGAAATACACAAAACAACAAGTACACTCGAGTCTAAAATGTCTCACACCAAGCGACTCTCCTCAAAATGCCTAAATACCTATACAGTGGGGCAAAAAAGTATTTAGTCAGCCACCAATTGTGCAAGTTCTCCCACTTAAAAAGATGAGAGGCCTGTAATTTTCATCCTAGGTATACCTCAACTATGAGAGACAAAATGAGAAAAAAAGAAGAAAAATCCAGAAAATCACATTGTCTGATTTTTAAAGAATTTATTTGCAAATGATGGTGGAAAATAAGTATATATAAGTTCATCTCAATACTTTGTTATATACCCTTTGTTGGCAATGACAGAGGTCAAACGTTATCTGTAAGTCTTCACAAGGTTTTCACACACTGTTGCTGGTATTTTGGCCCATTCCTCCATGCAGATCTCCTCTAGAGCAGTGATGTTTTGGGGCTGTCGCTGGGCAACACGGACATTCAACTCCCTCCAAAGATTTTCTATGGGGTTGAGATCTGGAGACTGGCTAGGCCACTCCAGGACCTTGAAATGCTTCTTACGAAGCCACTCCTTCGTTGCCCGGGCGGTGTGTTTGGGATCATTGTCAAGCTGAAAGACCCAGCCACGTTTCATCTTTAATGCCCTTACTGATGGAAGGAGGTTGTCACTCAAAATCTCATGATACATGGCCCCATTCATTCTTTCCTTTACACCAGGGGTGCCCAACCGGTTGATCGCCATCGACCCGTGAGATTCCCAGTCGATCGCGAGATGTGTCTAAAAATAGAAATGAATGTCCTATAACATAAACTTCCTGAACCAGAATAATGCACTTGAACGCATCAAAGCGTTGTGATTGGCCGGCGTGACCCCATGTGTCGGGGCGTGGCTGGTGGGCAGTAGGCGCTGACTTGTCCGTGAAAAAAAAAAGAAATCCAAAATATATAATTTTCACTCCTAGTGGGAGGATGATTATTTTTGTATCTATTCCAATTCAAAGTCCATCTGTCTCATCTGCAATGTGAGCGTGGCTTTATCGAAGAAGGGTAATTTAGGAGCGGCATTTCAAAACCGTGCACAAACGCTACGAGACGGAATTCCCTCCTAATTCTGCCCTACGCTCCCAAAAGGGGAGGGGCCTGAGAGGACAGCTAAATGCACAGCAGTCCATTTTCACCGACCAGGCCCAACAACAAGAGCAAGGCTGCTACCATAGCATCTTAACGTGTCAGTCACGTTCTTGCGAAACACATGAAGTCTTTCAAAGTTGGCGAAGTTGTGAAAGAAGCTTTCCTGGAGGCTGCCGACGCGTAATAAAAATAACAGCAGCATTTCAACAGGTTTTTGATATAATAAAAACTCAAGTTAGATACCGTTATTAATCAGCTGTAAGTTTTAGTTTGTTTGAACTTATTCATTATAAGTATTGTACAAAATGGTATAAGAATGCAAACTTAAATTGATTATAGTCTATTATCAATTCAGGTTAAGAAACTAGTGTTGATTGCATCCTATTTTAAAGGCATTTCTTTTTATACTCTAATAAAATGCAACAAAAAAAGGTTTTTATTCTATTATCTTTGTCTCTTTTATTACACTTTGGCAGCAGATTCCTGTGTAGCTTAAGATCTGAGTTGTCTTATTAGTAAGCCTAATTTATACTTTTGTCGCAACACTATTTTTATATAATGGCAAAGAAAGGGTTCAGAGTCTTTTCTTTTTTTCCTGTGTCATATGTGGCAGCACAGTTCAATGTTTCTTGAAAACATTACCCACTGTAGTGACGTGTGAATAAACTCCAACTCTGTATCAACAACACTGTTGTGTAACTTCAGTTAAATACTTGTGTAGAAATAAGATAAAGGATCTGCAGTATTTTATGAAGTATTAATCGTACAAAGGTCAGTTTTATACAAGTGGAAGTGTGTATTTACCTGGCAGTAGGCTGTCAGTAATGGCTATGCCTCTCTATTTGGACTGGTAGATCTCGGCAGACTGGCAACTTTAAAAGTAGCTCTCAGTTCAAAAAAGGTTGGGCACCCCTGCTTTACACGGATCAGTCCCTTTGCAGAAAAACAGCCCCAAAGCATGATGTTTCCACCCCCATGTTTCACAGTAGGTATGGTGTTCTTTGGATGCAACTCAGCATTCTTTCTCCTCCAAACACGTCTAGTTGAGTTTTTACCAAAAAGTTCTATTTTGGTTTCATCTGACCATATGACATTCTCCCAATCCTCTTCTGGATCATCTAAATGCTCTCTAGCAAACTTCAGACGGGCCTGGACATGTACTGGCTTAAGCAGGGGGACACGTCTGGCACTGCAGGATTTGAGTCCCTGGCGGCGTAGTGTGTTACTGATGGTAGCCTTTGTTACTTTGGTCCCAGCTCTCTGCAGGTCATGGACTCGGTCCCCCCGTGTGGGTCTGGGATTTTTGCTCACCGTTCTTGTGATCATTTTGACCCCACGGGGTGAGATCTTGCGTGGAGCCCCAGATCGAGGGAGATTATCAGTGGTCTTGTATGTCTTCCATATTCTAATAATTGCTCCCACAGTTGATTTCTTCACACCAAGCTGCTTACCTATTGCAGATTCAGTCTTCCCAGCTTGGTGCAGGTCTACAATTTTGTTTCTGGTGTCCTTTGACAGCTCTTTGGTCTTGGCCATAGTGGAGTTTGGAGTGTGACTGTTTGAGGTTGTGGACAGGTGTATTTTATACTGATAACGAGTTCAAACAGGTGCCATTAATACAGTTAACGCGTGGAGGACAGAGGAGGCTCTTAAAGAAGAAGTTACAGGTCTGTGAGAGCCAGAAATCTTGTTTGTTTGTAGGTGACCAAATACTTATTTTACCAATTCATTCATTAAAAATCCTACAATGTGATTTCCTGGATTATTTCCCCCCATTCTGTCTCTCATAGTTGAAGTGTACCTAGGATGAAAATTACAGGCCTCTCTCATCTTTTTAAGTGGGAGAACTTGCACAATTGGTGGCTGACTAAATACTTTTTTGCCCCACTGTAAATGCACCAAACTAAAGCAACATAACATGCACCTAAACATAAGAGACAAATTCTACATGTTATAATCATCTTTTTGAATTAGTACAGGCATAAAGTTACATAAAAGATCATAACAGACAAGATAGTATGAGTATTAATACAACCTCGCCAAAGATTTAAAAAAAAAAAACAACGTTTTAGACAAATAAGACTGAAGTCAAAACTGAATAAATAGGAGTGCTTTACGTCAAGTCAAATAATAACTCAACAGTCCTGATACATCAAACATACACAACCGGCCATTAAAAGTCCACATGCACTATATCAAAATGACGATTCATAAAAGCGATAAAATACTGGCTACAACTAAAAGTGCAATGATAAGGCACGATTAAAGGATCTCGGGATAGGCTTCTTCTTTTTTTGGTGGTCTAATGGATAGTGAGGTGGGCTGATGATCGGAAGGTTGCGAGTTCAAATCCCGCCTGGAACACCACCACTAGTGTGCCCTTGAGTAAGGCACTTAGCCCTCAGTTACTCCAGGGAGAATGTCCCTGTAATTGGTCATTGTAAGTCGCTTTGGAATAAGGCGTCTGCTAAATGCCTAAATTGTAAATTATATTTTTGGGAGAATAAACCCCACAGATCCTCAACTCCGGTGTGTCTCACGCATTAACAACGCAACACAGAGCAAGAAGAACGTTGTCTGCTACAGTAGCCATGAACTCACATGTATTTTGTTATTTGAGGGGGGGGGGGGGGGGGGATTCCACAAATAGAATCAAATTCTGTGGGAAACACTGAGGCTGCATTAAAAACAAAGGTTTTTAAGACCTCAGAATTTCAGGCAGTTTGTTCCAGGCTTATGGTTCAAAAAACTAAAAGCTGCCTCTGCAAATAGTTCTGACTCTGGGGGGGGGCGAGTACACCCGCTCCTGTTGATCTGAGAGCTCTGGCTGGCTCGTAACAGTGCAGCATCTCTGACATGTATTTTGGTCCCAATCCATTAAGTGCTTTGTATGTTGAAAGTAGGATTTTGAATTGTATCCTTTGTGTAATAGGAAGCCAGTGCAGCTTTTTGAGAACTGGGGTAAATTCTCCTAGTTTTGGTGCGGACTCTGGCAGCAGCGTTCTGGATGAGTTGGAGTTGTTTTCTTGATTTTGTACAGAGACCTGTGAAAACTCTTGTTACGGCTGCTGTTTCTGCCTGCTCCGTAACCTGTCTGGGATTGTCTGCAGCTGTGTGTGTGATTATGTAAATGAGCTGTGTGGTTGCCCCAACGTCATTGGCTGTCATCTCCTGGTCCACTTCCGAGGACACTGATTGGAACGTAATTACTCTATATAGTCAAGTCAGTCAGGCTATAGTCAGATGATATACATGTATGTATACTGTTATATGATCTCCATCCTGCTGGCAGAGGCAAAGTATTTCCTCATTAAAGAGTGACAAATGAGTTTCCTTAGAGTGGGAATCCAATGACAGCAAAAGTACCCGCTGCATGACACGTGTTTACATTACAATTATTATACGGATATTGAGATAGTGAAGCGTGTCCCTGTAATACTCACAAATTAACACACACACACACACACACACACACACACACACACACACACACACACACACACACACACACACACACACACACACACACACACACACACACACACACACACACACACACACACACACACACACACACACACACACACACACACACACACACACACACACACACTGTGGCATGTAATGGCTGCCAAAGCTCCACACCACGGGAGTGTGAGAGTGTGATTTTGTGGCCCTGGTGGCTGTCAGTCAAGTTGACATTCTGAAGTGTGGTGACTGAGTGGAAGTTGATGACGTATCCACAAACCACTTTCTAGGACATAAAGAGACTCTAAAACACTGTCAATTAAACAAAACTAAAATAATGGAATACCTTTTCTCCCTCCTAGAGAAGACACTAATGCTACATTAACACATTCACCAACTGTATTGCAATTTATTATACTTATTTTATCAATAAAGTCACATAACATAACATAATTATGGTCTGAACAACAAAGCACAAGACTAAGGTTTGTGCAGAACAGACGAGGAGGAAACATGTTGCCTCTTTACCATGACAATTTCTTTAGTTATAACAATTATTTTTCATTTAAATCTGTATGGGACACACTAGACTTTTTTCAACTTGTGGCAGTGATAATGCTATCAAAGAATACATTTAGTTAGCTACTGAAGGTAGTAAGAACAGTGGCATAAATCAA
Organism: Pseudochaenichthys georgianus; assembly: GCF_902827115.2. Taxonomy (NCBI): domain Eukaryota; kingdom Metazoa; phylum Chordata; class Actinopteri; order Perciformes; family Channichthyidae; genus Pseudochaenichthys; species Pseudochaenichthys georgianus. The sequence continues at coordinate 4,018,011 of NC_047506.1, read as the reverse complement.
CCTAAAGTTAGCATATGACATTTATGTAGCTTGCAGGCCCCATCATTGGTGTTATTTGCACGTTAATGTGTATGAACTTTCCGTTGTTTTTTATAAAAATACTACAAACATATGGTGATATGATTGTAAATGTGCAAAACTTTACTAATTTAATAATAAGTTATCCGCTGCAGTTGATTATGAAAATATAATCCTTGTTTGCTTTAATAGCGGAGCATAACATGCAGTGGCGGCCGGCCCATAGGGGCGCTAGGGGTGCCGCCCCACCTCTTCCCACATACAAAAAAATATATTTAAAAAAAACATGTAATTAAAAAAAATATATTAAAAAAAATATATATATTTTATATTTTTATTTTTAATGAAAAAGGTAAATATCATACAATTGGTATCACTAAAATGTATGATCTACAATAAAATCTCGTTTAAAATTGTGTTACGATGTCTAAAGTTACTGATAAGTCACCTGTTTCCTGCCTGGCCTTGCCCATGGCATTAGTTTATCATTACCGGGCGGAGCCCCCGAGCCAAACAGCAGCAACCAGCACGTTGCAAAAGTCTCAATAGTAAACTGTGCCGCCAAAACATAATTTCAGCCAATCAGCGCCGTCAAATATTTTGGTCACGAGGGCGCTCACGTTGGAGCCCACGTTGCTTACGTGAGTTGTTGTTTAGACTCGTGAGTGACCAAGGTGACGCAGTAGTTGGATGAGAATGGTGTGCAGGTGGACCCAATTCCGTGCAAGAGCTACTCTCCAATCCTTTCGAAAGGAGAAGTTTGGGAGATAAATTGATACTTAAAGACCTTGGACCGGACCAACCCGATTTGTATATATCACAGCAAGCTCGTGAAAAAGACAAAACGTATCAACAAGGCTTCTCACATGGCTAGCTGGATGCAAACAATGCAAACAGGTAAATACTGTCTTTTGTTTCCCATGCTTGCTCTTCAAACAGCCGGGGACAGATACGATCTGTTCAGAAACTAGACCAAAGTTAAACAAGTACAAACCACAGACTGTCTGTGTCATGGAGAATACAGTCGCTGGTTTATTTATGTCTGTAGGCCGTTGTTGTGAGTGTGGACGGTCGGATATAACCTTAGCTTAGCCAAGCTCCATTCAGAAAACAAGCATTCTAAAAGGTTTTTCGCCTGCCGTCTGTCTGCAGACTTGTCAAAGCATTAATTCATGGTTTTTACTAACCGGTATCAGTATGTTGTTACGTCGGCATCATTTAGAAACGTGTATTACAATTTAATCACGGTCAAATATGTTCATGTTGTTTTAGTTGTAGCTCCCGAGCCAGCGCGTCTTGTTTGAATGATGCGAGTAAACACAGCTGGCAGCCGCGGTGAAACTCGAGCGACTAGAGCGATGCGATAGGAGCGTTTAGAGCGAAGCGAATATTCGCATCGCGTCCGGTCTGAACGCAGCATTAAAGCGAGCTCCGCGCTGCACTGGAAACGCGCCATTACATCACCAGAAGTCCTAATTTAAGGGGTCATTTCTCCCAAAAAAAAATGTTTTACTCACTATATCAACAGCCCCACCAAAAATATTTTCCACCAGCCGCCACTGGTTACATGTAATATATTTCCCCTGAGTCCACCTTCTCTATCAGCTGTCATCGAGTCACACACTGAAACTAAACTCAGATCGGAGTCGGACTGATGATCATAATAATGATCGTAGAGCCGAGGCTCATTCTAACACTCATGGTGTGTCAGCTGTCCTATATGTTTGACCCAATGTGCAAATCTATCCACCACCGTATTAAAAACCCGGGGCGAGAAAGTATTCGTTTTGTTCTCACCTGGAAGAAGCCGCCGCCACTGAGCTCGAGTTTGGAGCAGACCCAATTTTGCATGTCTGACATTTAAAATGATTGATTCCTCTGGGACGGAGGGAGCCAGTCTGCTAGACATTGGCTGTGCTGGAGAAACTGAGAGGATTTGACAAAAGGTGGTAGCCTTTGCGGATAATTAGGAATTTGTTTATGTAAATCAAAAATGAAATTATCTCAGATACCACAACTGCAGCTGTTCTCATTAGGGAGGACCTGAGAACCGATACTCTTGACAGTTTTTCTTTTTTACAGTTACTGGTGTCACTTAGTGACTGGTGTAAGAAATTAAAATCAATGTTTAAATGACGAAATTTAGATTAAACATACTGTAAGCTTAAAACTGTTTTATTCTGAAAATACTTCATTTACGGTTAGCATTGGCTTGTGGCTAACGTTAAATGAATGTACAGTTGTATTTTGAAAAGCTTTATTGAAAGGCGTCCCCGCTGTTTACAATAACCTCACTTCCGGTTTCACGCTAAAAATGATTACAGCCGTTAAAATGCATTAAATAAAAAGGCATGAATGAGAATACGAGGATAAAAGGCGTGTGGAGTTATACAATGAACACACAACGTCTAAATCCTCTGATTTACGCGATATCAGACACAGAGAACTCGAGGAGGGAGGACTCCCTTTCGTCAGAGCCGCCATTGCTCGCTACACGTAGGGCCCTTCTCACTTCTCTTATGTTTCATTTCCTCGCTCCTCTGTCTCGGTCTCACCGGAAGTTGATTTGTCTGCGCCATCTTGAGTAGCGTCTGAGTATAGCGTATATATACAGTCTATGGTAGCGTCCCAATGGCCTTATTTTTCCCGGAGGACCGAGGAGCGATAATGGAGGAGCGATAACCGAGGAACCACCAGACCATCCTTGGATGAAATCCTCAGACACTCGCCCCGCCCCCTTACGGCCCCTACACACGGAGGCGTGCGTTGTCGCTTCAACGCTTCTGCCCATTCACTTTGAATGGGGTGACGTCACGATTCGCCGAACTGCATTGTGGGAGCAAAGCGTAGCTTCTCTCGAGGTGCTCGCTGCCTCGACGGAGGCGTCAGCCAATCAAATCCCTCGTATGTAAATCTGACAGTACAAGCAGTAGCCAATCAAACCGGGTGTATGTTGCAGAATATTATCATCTGATATTTAAGTGTGTTACATTTGAAATGGCAGAAAGTCTTGTTGCAATTTCCAGATATTAAAAGAGGTCCATTGAGTTTCTCTGGTAATTATCAATAGTAGCAGTTAAGTGAATACTGTTCAAACAATACCTGTGTTTGTGTTTTATATTGATTTCTCTGTTTTATCCTTTCATAAATGTGAGGACTAAAATGGCTATAAACAAGGGCTGATTAGAGTAAACAGGGTTTTATTGCTCTGTGGGGGAGGTGTAGGTATGCAGGACAGGGGGCTGGGTGGATGAGAGTATATTCTGCTTAAGATCTCTAGCATTTCATGTTTCAGGGAAGTCTACATATCTTGAATAGTATATGTGTGGGTTTAATTACTTTGTATTAATAATAAGCAGTCTGTGTAACCAGAAGTTGGAGATATGAGAGATGAAATCTTTGAGTTATCTTTGTGAGCAAGGGAAGATCCTTTAGACCCAACTGTGATCTCTGGAATGTAGGGGGATGTGTGTGTGGAGGCTGCAGAAATATGAGACAGTGAATGCCAGAGGTGTTTGTTTGAGATGACCGGAAAAGACGACCCGTTAAACTCCACCCCTTCCTGTCTGTGTTGGTATTGAGAGCCTGTTCATCCTTTTGTTCTGTCTCTCTTCTCGCGCTGCTCAGACCGGAGGGTCTTGCAGCACGTGAATCAGGGCAGGAGTAGGCCTACTCTTTACATTACGGATATGATATGATATGGCTTTATATGGTATGGTAATGTATTATATTGTATTGCATTATTACCTTTTATGATTAAAACAGATTTTTGTTTAACCCTCGTCCTGGTTGTTTTGAGTGTTCCTTCTTTTAAAGCAAACTCATAGGAACGGCGCGGAGAAGTGCTATCTACTCCTTCAAAGTTGGGAGAGCCAGACCGCAGTTATTTCCCATATGTCAACAAAAGGAGGAGAAAATGATCGTGGCGGTAGGGAACATACAGGGATACAAACCGGAGGAGCCAGGCATGGGGGGAGGTGGCAGAGACAGTGGGGGAAACTGGTAGGTTTTCGCTTGCTTGGGGAGTTTATATCCAGTGTACTTCGTTTGAATGGACAGCTAGCAAGCATAGACAGTATATTTAGCCAGCATGGATGTAGCATGAATGCTTTGCTTTGTATGTCCGGGGCGGGACATTCATGTGGTTGGTTGTTGGTCGGGCTGCTCGCGTTGACTCCCCAAGCTTAAGACACGCCCACCGCCACGCGGCAACGCACGCCGCCGTGTGTAGGGGCCGTTACTGTGTATCGCTCACTGATTGGACGATGCAGTGTATGCACTGATCTGATGCTTCTTGACCTATGTTCTTGACATGAGAGCAGTTTCGCAGCGGAGTGAAGAAAATACATGAACCTGACGGGAGTCACTCCTCAGTTTATACCGTGTTTTGTTTCAATTAATGTTTCATTTAGTTACAAATATGTGATATATCTGAACAACAAAGTGGTCAAAAATCATTTTCTTAATTTATTGGAAACATTTTCATGATCGCTTTTTTCGTTTTACATTTTCATTTATCGTCATTTCCATTCAGTCATTAAGTGCTATTAAAATGTTAATGTGCTACATATCCAAACAAACAAACAAGTGTGCAATCCAATGAATGTTAATCTAACTGGGTTTTGATTGATAACATATCTCTTTTCTTCTCTCAATTATTTTATTTCTATTGTGCACTCTAATCAATATTAATCAAACTATTGTTCGTTTATACATTTTAAGAATGGCGTTTATCTTTTTTGAGAATTAGTTCTTATTTTATTTTATTTATTTGGGTCTACAACAGATGATACAAATGTTTGTGTCAGTAAATGTGTACTAACAGAGGCGGGGGTGTTTGTGGAAATAACGGGGACAGAGCTGGGCTGAAGTCGAATAGTCCATTTAGCTTAGGAACCTTCCTAAAGGAGTGAAATGACCCGGAAGTCCCTCAGTGGCAGCCATGATAAGTGCTGTTCGAATTCTCTAGAATGATGAGAATGATAGGAAAGGAGGTTTCAAACTTCCTTTATAACCTCCTTTAGCTTAGGAACCACTGGACCTCCCTAACCGACAGGAGAAGCGAAAATGCTGCCCACAATGCCTTGCAGCCGCAGCATTTGCCGTCACTCAACAGTCGGCCGTTCACGGAAACAACCGATTATGACCGAGAAATGATATCATGAAAGTTACGGTGCTTATTAAGCATTTTAAAACATAGGTGGTAAGTTGCCAAAGTGCTTTGTTTTGAACGTTCATCAGTATTATAATCAAAGAGAGAAATATGAACGTTAGTTTTTACTGAAATGATCAAATAAAGTCAACATTTCAGTCTTCACTGAGCTGTGTGGGGTTTGTTCAACTTCTAAAAGATGTTTGAATGGTGATATACACAGTGATAGATGTTAAGGACTAACGTTTATAATAAATACATTTGTATTGATTTTAAGATCTTTAGTTCATACAATCATACGTATTGGGATCATTTGTATTAATGTGGACCGGAGGGAGAGGGTGACTGGCATAAGTTTCACTTTCATTTTTTATTTCAATTCCAACTTTGGTCCTGAAGAATCTGTTTCTCTGTTGTCCACGTTCATAAAGCAAAGCAGCATCAGAGCACGGTGCAGAGTCTCTAGATGAGTTCACAGGAGTCCCTCGTTCTTATTGAACATCCATGTTGTAGTCCGCTATATAGAAAACTGTGGTTTCCATGGTTTCCCCACAGCAGCAGACGCACACAATGACGTCCGCTGGCGCATCATATACACGTCGGATAACGTACCGCAGTCTCTTCTCCTAAGTCCTTTTGAATTCTCCTATCCACTATCCCTTAACCCCGTGACGTTTCACTCAGAGGTCAAGGAATAGACGATAGGGTTAGAACTTAGAAGCTGATCTTGGACTATTCGACTGCAGCCCTGCTGTCAGACGAACAGCTGTGCGACGTCATCACAAACGGACGTCGCTTCATGTGACGCTCCGGAGGAAAGGACGTCCCATTGCTCTTAAAACTCATTTCCCTGCTTCTCGTGGTTTCCTTGCGTCCCTCCATGCTTCCCTGGAGGGAGGGACTAGTCGCAGGGAAACGACGCAAGTGAGGGACGCAAGGAATCCATTTAACCGAAGTGAGAAGGGCCCGTAGAATCGATCTCTCTTCTTCCTCCCTCCCGAACATGGCGCTGTGTTCCTGATTTGCTTTGTTTGTTTCAAAACCACGTTACTTTATTAAATTACCCATTTGAACCTTTTCAAATCAAATCAAGTTTTATTTATATAGCACATTTATAAACGATTTTTGGTGGAGCCAAAGTGCTGTACATATAATAAAAATAGCCTACAGTAGAGACACTTACAGCAAATACAACAGCACAGATTGTTCAGAATATCAGTATGATAAAAACGACACCCTCTGTCCTTTCGAGACTACATTGTCTCTTTTTAACTTCCTCCTGGACGTGAGAACAACGATCACGATCTTCACTGGTAGTAGTATCATAGGGAGCGCTGGGGAAAATACAAAAATTGTGTGTGACGCAGATAATCTGTAGGACTGATTCCTGAACCACTTTATTGTGAACAACAAGTTTGTGTTGACATTAGCTGAGGACAGCCAGTTTTCGTTAGCTGCACTCGGTTAACGGCGGTTCCACAGAGTTGCATTATAGCGCGTAAAGCTCTATTTAGTAAAAATCAGTTGATGGTAAAATAACTTGATCAAGAGGTGTTCGTTTTTGGCAAGAAACTTGAAGTGATACAGCTGTTTGAAGGAGATTTGATCATAGCAATGAATATAAAATAGAGAGGGAGTTATAACCTGTGTAACTTCCTGACAAAAGCCAGCATTCAAATTATCGCAAAAGTTTTATCATCCCATTCACAAAAGCCAAAGAATAGATTTGGGCAGTGAAAATCTTAAAGGTCCCCTACTATACTTTTGGTTATGGGTCTCTCACTGCCCAAAACATGTCTGTTCCGTGCCGCAGTTGGTGCTTGTGTGTGTGTGCTTTTGTGTGTGTGTCTCTCTCTCTCCCTCTGATTGTCTCCAGGTGCAGCCTCTCCCCAGGTGCTCCCAATCCCCAATCAGCGCCCCCATAAAGGACCCGAGGAAGGCTGCAGTCATTCTCCCCTTCTGGCTGGTGTTAATTTAAAATAAATCAAACTCCCAAAAAACGTAAACAGCTTGTGTGTGCTTTTATTAACATTGGAATTTACTGTGTAAGCGGCCCGCGGGGGGAGAGTTTTAGAGAGCTCTCTCCTGACTGAGAGGCTCTGATAACCTCAGCTCAGTGAGGTAAAGGCACACCTTTATATGATCATTATAGTTATAAACAAATAAGAGAATAGGTGAAAAACAGGTATAAAATACTATATGACAGTACAAAAAAGTTGTTATTAATAAACAAGAATACAGTTTGAAAGGGGAGTGATTTGTAAAATATCCATAAAGAAAATCTACTTACAGTTCTGTTTCATCTGGGTGTTGAGAGATGTATCCATAGATCTCCTCAAAGTGCACCAGATTGATGCTTTCAACTTCAATATTACACAATATACACCACAACCATGCACGCGCGAGTCATAGTAAGTGTAAGTGTCTGCAGTTGTGGGGGGGGGGGCGCCAGCTAAAATCTTGCCTAGGGCAGCAAATTGGTCAGTGCCGGCCCTGCTTTGTGAACATGTATTTATAAATCTACACGTGTTAATTTGATTTGCCAAGATTACATTAGATTTTTATTTTGAAGATGTACACATCTAAATCGGAATCAAACTAACAACACATGTGTCAATTCATGTATCCATTCACTTACGAAATCGGTTTAAACTTAAGTGTGATTTGTAATTTCAGGGACTGTGTGAATCTGGCCTGCACCTGGCCGCGAGGGACCTTGTAGGGTGTGAGTAATCCCACTGGTTTTTCCAGAAAGGGATAACCACCGTCCCCAAGGAGGAACCAGCCAGCTGGGGGAAACCGTGCCAGAAGATGGGGCTGTTTCGCAGTACTCTGGCATCATGAACGGATCCTGGATAGCCGATGAAGACATCCAGGAATCTCCCAGTTGAGTCCCAGATGGCCTGCATCTGGATGGAAGGAAACAGCTTGTAATTGATGTACTCCTTGTGGTACTCGTTTCCTGGAGGTTTGATGCGAATATGGCATCCATCAATCGCACCAGCAGCACGGTGAAATGCAGGACTCTTTGCAAGCTGACAGAAGCCATCTGCGGTTGGCAGGGAAATGAGGGTCTTCAGGTTGGCCTTTATCTTCCCGGTGACGTGTTTGATGATCCTGTGGACCGTCGATTTGGGAATCCCGAATGCTGAACCCACCACAGAGAGCGATAGTCCATGGGCCAAGCCGTAGAGGAGAACAAGCACCTCGATGTCTTGTCCCCATCCGTGGTCCTTTGGGGAGGAAAGCATCTGCACTAAATACACCACACTAGATCGCTTAACTCTAAAGTCCTTCTTTAGACAGGCTTCAGGGCTGGTATACACGGCGAGAATTGGGGCAGTAGCTTTGAGCTGCATGTAAAGACCTTTGCCCCCCTGTAAAAGACACACGCACACGCACACACACACACACACAGCTCTGTAAACAATTCTGAGACCAAGTCAAATTAACCTTTCCTTTTTTATTCTATAAACTACTGACAACATTTCTCTGTGTCTACAGACACTATACAGATATACACGTATAGCTTATAAGGAAAGAATAAATGAATGTATATCACAATATATCTAAATATCTATTTGTATTACACATACAAAGTTCATAGGCTACTATATAAGAAATAAAGTGAAGATAATTGTTGTATTAGCAATATTGAAATGTTTACCTGCCACTGGCACATCGCTAAAATGCGCCTCAACCTTCTGCGCCTTCTGTTGGATCTTGCCATTGCACCCGCTAACAGGCGACGGATAGCAACGCAGGTCAATGCAGCCGACAGATGTGGGTTGGACACCATGACGTCCGTTTCCGTTTCCTGCGGAGAGAGGGGAGGCCGTCCCAAAGCTTGCCGCTGTATTTATACCCTTAACCCTTAATGGAGGGAACTTTATTCAGCTGTGAGTGTGCCTACAGACGGAGTTCACTCCGTCACGGAGGGGGAGGGTCGAGGGAGTGGTTTGGGATTGGGCCTCAGTTACAGCGACCTTTCCTGTAGTGATGGCGAGATGAAGCCTTATGAAGCTTTGAAGCTTTCCAGCCAATTGGTTCGCTAAAGGGTTTATCTCATGAGGCTTCATCATGGGCTTCATTTGAACACAAACCCCCTGTTGGTCAAAGTGTGTAAAACAGGCAGGTTGGACATCTCAACAGTATGCTCGATCTCATACCGAGTTCCCGATGAGTAAAGCCTTAGAATAACTCTAAACAACGAACATTAAATCATATTTTCATGTTAACAATATTGTATTTATTCCAGTTTAATGATTGTGATTGAAAATCCTTAGGAGGCTGGTAAAGAGGGATTTATAGTCCTTAATAATATTCGTAAACTTAACCATGTTGTAGCCGGAGAAAGGCTAAACCATATCAAAGAATACATTTATTAACTACATTATCTCATTTAGCTGTAGCTTTATAAACAACAAAAAATAGGTATTGTTCAGTCGTTGAACCAGGGACCATGCGTCATGAGTCAACTGCTTTCAGGCTGAGCCACAGCACACACACTAAAGCTCCCTGAAAACACTGCAACATATTTATTCCTGTATTTATTGATGTTTTTATTCCTACATTTATTTATGCGTGTATCTGGTAATACTTATGACATGTTCCGACCTCTATAAGTGAGGGTCTGAGCTCTCTTGATTCCATCGTGTCACCGGGCCCGGGTACAGGAGGGGTAATATGGTTCTTGTTATACATCCACAGTGTTGGGAAAGTTCACTTTCTACATGAACTAGTTCAGTTCACAGTTCACACATTTTAAAATGAACTAGTTCAGTTCATAGTTCATAATTCAAAATGTTGAACTAAAGTTCATGGTTTCAAAAATGAACTAATTTATAGTTCATAGTTCTTTTTTCAATAAGTTGCTGCGAGCTATTATTTGTCTCCTGTACGATGTTAATGGGCCATTTCAATGTTTACAATATCCTCAGAGGGCCGTACAAGTTATTGACCTCTGCTTAAAAAAACTAAAATCACAGCCCATTCATTTCATTCTGTGCAAAGAAAAAGCAACCTCTGAATCCAGATATCTCACCATGACTCGCGTATGCATGCACGTGCACGGTGTGGCGTGACCACCAAAACAGAAAGATATGGACACAAGATGTGTGCAAATGTATTTAGTTTCCTATCCATGTGAACATGATTTAAGTGGGGGGGACCTAACCTCCTCTAGAGGGGTCCGGGGGGCATGCTCCCCTGGGAAGATGTGTTGCACTTTGAGAGCAACATTAGGAGATCTATGGACACATCTCTCAACACCCAAACACAACTGTAAGCAGATTTTCTTTTAATTTATGGATATTTGACAAATCACTACCCTTTCAAACTGTATTCTTCTTTATTAATAACTGTCATATAGTATTTTATACCTGTTTACTTTATTCTCTTATTTTTTTTATAACTATAATGATCATATAAAGATGTGCCTTTACCTCACTGGTTGTAGACAAAGCTTCTTATATTCGTTAGCATAGCTAGCTAACCAGATGCTAATGATAACAACACAGTTATTGACTGTCTGATCAGTATGACAGATGAGTAGATCGCCACTGGGCTTTCAACTAAAGACACAGACACGCAGAAACTGCGGCATGTGTATGGACTTATCGGTACTGCAATTTCTGAAGTGCTGGAGCGGCGTTCTGGTGCTCTCCGTCAGAACTGCACCCTGTCAGTCGAGACATATACCACGTGATGACACGTTAGGCTCGTGTTGTGTTCAAGGACCCTGACCTTGGCCAGGAAAAACAGGCACTCGCTTGTTTAATTTTTTTGCGGTCTAGATTTCTTTCATTTTTTTATTTTTTGCGTGTGTTTATAAATTACCTCGAGGGCCGTACCAAATTGTCTCGCGGGCCGTATACGGACGGAGGCCGGAGGTTCCCCTGCCGTAGAGTCTCACTCTGAGCGAGTGCTGCTGCAGCTGCTCTCGGCTTCGTCCATACTAATTCATTCATTCATTCAATGCTCGCCGGTTCCGCGGTTCCACATTGTTTGTTGTGAGGAGTCTGATATATTTAGTATATTTATATTTTAGTGCGACAGCCAGGGGTGACAGGCGCGTACGCGTCACAGGCAGCTTGCTGTTGCCAGATTGGGTGGTTTTCCGCATTATTTTGAAGCCTGTTTACGGTGTGTTTTAACTGGGATTTCGGCTGAAAGGCATATGAAATCTGGCACACTTTTGAACGCCGTTATAATACAGTTCTGAGAATGAACGCACTTTTGAACGCCGTTATACAGCGCTGAGAATGAACGCGTTCTCAATTACGTTCATCTAGCGGAAATACAGTACGTTCAGTTCACGTTCGCCCAAAATATGAACGCGTTCATGAACGATCGTTCATTGAACGCGTTCAGGTACATCACTGTACATCCATGGGTATTATGAGCGTCGTTGTTCAACGGTTCAACCGATCTGAATGGCTTTCTGAAGCAGTCACGTGGTATCGACAGGCAGCGAGGCTTCGTTTGTCATCGGTGACGTCACTGGCCCAAAACGATACAAGCCTCGGTACATGCTTCACAAAAAGCTTCGGGGATTGCTCGACACACGCTCCGAAGCCTCGGCACAATACATAACATCACTACTCTCCTGGCAAAGTGCAAGGCTGCTGTGGGTTTAACGTATCTTTGCCTTGAAAAATATTCGATACACACACTAAGACTGAATATCATGTTCTATTTACAATTAAAGATTGATAATTGTGTGTATTGGGTTATTGAGAAGAGAATAGAGAGTGATGGACATTTTTTTGGGAGGAGAGGGCCTTTTATCAATTATTAAAGTTGAAAAGCAATGATTAAATACATCCATTCCGGGCTTTGAACCAGCTGCGCGGAGGACACGTCGAATTCGGGCCGCCGGCTGTACCTACTGAGCTATCTATTCCTTGAAATATTGAACTGTTTTTATATTACTAATAATTGTCTTTTTGTTCACAGCTTCTCCACATTTCGAAGTGTTTCCCGAGCCAGAACGACCTATCTTTCTTCCTGGCTTGCTCTATAATGATACTACAATTCAAATGCAATACCAACAACAACTCAACAGCAACAACGCAAACTAGGACAACAACCCACACATTGCGCATTGTTTAGAGCGGTCATAAAGTGTTGAAGCACTCAAATTTGAAACTGTTTCAACCTGTCACCTGTCAGAATCGAGACGAGGCAGTGCATTGCATCTCGTGAATGGACCGCGAACCAGTCAAGTGATTCATTCATGAAATGAAGCAGTTGCTGCTTCGGACGTCACATGTCACGTGATTTGAAGCAAGCTTCGAAGCACTGCTTCTATGGAATAGGAAGTCCAGGGTTGAAGCTCCGTTCGAAGCTTCAGTGTCAAACTGCCATCACTGGTTGAACCTGTGTTCTGCTAATTGTTAGGAGATGTGCTCCAGTGTGTCTTTGTGTATTTTATGTTGGTCACATTCTTTTGAAAGAAAGTTGTCCTTAGTTAAGTTTGTTTTGCAATTTGGCTGGTGAGCCTCTTTACTTTTTTATTTATTAAAACCTCACTTTGTGGATTCAGCATTCAGTTTCCTCTCCTTTTTATCTTGGCCGGTTATTTTGTGTGTTGTTACTTCCCTTTGTACCCCTAGATTTAGAAGGGAACGTAACATGGGGGCTCGTCCAATCTTTCAGAAAGAGAGTGAGTATTTGTGGTTTAGTGTTATTGTGTTTGGCAGCATTGACTTCCTCAGTTTAGACAGGGGAGTGTCTAGCTGGCCTGGCCTTCCTTCAGGCACTCATCTTTTATTTTGCCTTTTTTATTTTCGGGGTAATCCTGGGTGGGGATTTATTCCCTGTTGGGGGCAGGCGTTTCAGGGTTTCGGCCGCTGATGTTTGCCTTTTTAAAGTCGCCTCGAGCCCGGCACGCTCCAGAAGATAGGTAGGTAAGTCGTGGTAGGCAGGATCTGAGGAAGTTTGTTATTAGAAAGAGTCGATATTTATGTAGCCTCGGATATGTTGCCTGTTGAGTGATTTAAGCGTAAGTGTTGAAAATGAGTGTGTGTGTTTCGTATGGCCTCCCTTGTGTGGAGCGAGTCCTCTCATACTGGTTCTAAATTAGATGCCAGGCTGAAAGTGAGGTGAGCTCGTCTTCAGTGGGAGAAGGAGGAGCGAGAGTTTCAGCTCAGAAGGGAGCTGGAGATCAGGAAGTTAGATGCAGATACAGCTTTCAGGATGCGTCAGCTCGAGCTGCAGACAGGTTCAGTTGGTACCTCTTCGGGTACGCAACCAGTGTCCGGTTCTGCTGCTGCTTTTGATGTTGGTAGCAACATTCAGCTGGGCCCTGTCTTTCGTGAGTCAGAAGTGGAGACCTTCTTTGGTGCATTTGAGCGCATTGCTGCTGCTCTGCGCTGGCCAGAAGACGTGTGGGCCATACTTGTACAGTGCAAGCTAATCGGCAAGGCTCAGGAGGCTTGCTCTTCTCTTTCTGTTGAGGATTGTTTGGTGTATGACAAAGTGAAGGGTGCTGTTCTCAGGGCATATGAGCTGGTGCCTGAGGCCTACAGGCAGCGTTTCCGCGGCCTGAAGAAAACGTCTGGCCAGACTTATGTGGACTTCGCGAGGGAGAAGAAAATCCTCTTTGACAGGTGGTGTAGAGCTTGTAATGCTGATGACATTACCTCAATGTGTGAACTAATGATGCTGGAGGAATTTAAAAATGGAGTACCAGAGCGTACTGTAGTTCATTTAAATGGGCGAAAAGTGTCTACCCTTCAGCAGGCTGCCACTCTCGCAGATGAGTTTGCACTTACACATAAAAGTGTTTTTTCCCAGCGTGATCCCCCTCATCAAGAGCGTGATTCCCCTCAGCGAGACTTTTCCCATAGAGCTCGTGACACATACGTTCCCCGTGCCAGTTTTCCAGTTTCAGGTCCCAAGCCAGAAAAGCCTTGTTTCTTTTGTCATAGCCCTGGTCATGTGAGAGCAGACTGTGCAGCTTGGAAGCGAAAGCAGGCCACCAGTAAGGCGGATGAGGAAGGGCTTGAGCTATCACACAGTGGTGTTTTGGCTCGGAGCGATTCTCCTCATCGTTTTGGTTTCCGGAAAGCTCGTAACAGGCGTGCCACACGTTCTCATTCTGCTTCTCTTCCAGGACCCAAGAAAAAGAGATTGTGTTTCTTTTGTCTTGATCCTGGTCATCTAGAGGCAGAGCGTGTAGCTCGGAAGGAGCAGGTGGCAGCTGCTCTGGAAAAGCCAAAAGACCGGCACCCGGTTGCGATGCGACAGAGTGGTGAGTTGCAGTTCCATCTCTGTGGGTGTGGACCTAGCTCAGAGCGATGTGGATCTGTGTTCAGTGAGTGGTGTGTGTGTTGTGTGTGTTCCATGTGTTGCTCCGGTGTTGGCTGCTGGTGAGCAGTATATATAAGGTGTGTTTTATGGGGGGGGGGTGTTACGTGCCACAGTTGGTGCTTGTGTGTGTGTGCTTTTGTGTGGGTGTCTCTCTCTCTCCCTCTGATTGTCTCCAGGTGCAGCCTCTCCCCAGGTGCTCCCAATCCCCAATCAGCCCCCCATAAAGGACCTGAGGAAAGCTCTCCGTCTCCTCTGGCTCTCCTTTCTGCTCCCGCTCTGTTCACACCGCCCAGAGCTGCCGCTGCTGCGTCATGACGTCACCGTTTACGTGCCTGCTTCATAAAATCCAAACTGCGCGGAAATCCCTCACATCGACGACAACAACAATGGCCGATTGTATTGAAGCGCTGTTCGCTTTGGTTATCCTCTTACGAAACGACATGGAAGGCATCGGACGACTTTACAAGGGACGACTTTACAAGGGACGACTTTACAAGGGACGACTTTACTTGGAACTTTACAAACATCACATGCGAAATGTAAGACTTCTTTGTGGTCTTCAGCATCTACTTCAACCCGCCTCGACGTAAGAGAGATGTAAGCGACGCCGCCTCTTAGCTCCGAAGCTCTTGCATCAAGACCGACAATTCTTTGGAGCTGGAAGTGAACTGGCTTCCGGAGCTAAGAGGCGGCGCCTCTGCGGTGTGAACAGGAAAAACCGGTACTTTTCAGCTCCAGCTCCGAGCCGGACGACATTACAAGGGACGACTCTGACAATGTCTCTGAAGTGTTTGGCTGGAAATAACAAATAAATCATGCATTGTAGCTTTAAATGCCAATGAGCTGCTGCTGGCCACGTCCCTCTGTGGAGATGTAGATGTAGATGGTGCTCTAGGAGGAGATCCAGGTGATACGGTGTGGGGGGGGTTACCTTGGTTGGTGATTGGCTAATGGTTACACAAGCCAAATAAACGTTGTAACATCATAAAGTGGCCATCATCTGATTTTCAGACGAAAAGAGAGAGAATATTTTTTTCAGAGACTTTCGGTTTTCGAGCACAGAGGACACTTATTCATGTATGAAAGACGTGAAAATGTGGATATTGCATAATAGGTGACCTTTAAGTCCCTGGCTCCTTCAAAAACTGTGACATACACTAATCTTAAACCATAAAATAATTGAAATAGTGCAGGGACATAATGGTATAGGTAAAATGCCGGAATAAGTCAATGATAAACTGTGTAAAAGTAAAGTAGAAAGACATAAAAGTACAAAGGATTTATTGTTTTGTGTCCACCATGGTATTGAATTGGTTTGGTGAATCTAGGAACTTCCCTTGTGTTGGTATTTACAACTTCATGTGTGGTATTGTGACATCCCTAGTCCCCATCAGCCCCTTTCATCTCAGCCTAACTCCAGTTGCTCCCCAGGGTGCTGAACGACGGGTGAGAAACAGCTGTGTGTGTGATCCCAGAAGCACAGGTTAGCCGCTGTGTGTGTTTTCAAACCTATGTTGCTGCCCGGTTTGTTGCTAAGGACTGTGTATTGCTGATAAGAGGCGGTCAAAGCTTTTCCATTTCCACCAATGTTCCTCAAAGCAGATAACAACCTGCTGTGCACTTATCAAACACTCGCTCCACACACACACAGACACACACAGATTCTACCGGGCTGCAATCACAACAATTACCTGTCGGGCTTTTCGTGTAAAAATAGATGCAATAATGTAAACACCTGAAGAGCACAACAAAAACCAAATACAAAACCCGGCAGCAGTGAGGCTTATGTGTTGTTATTGTTGTGGCTGCGATGTTGAATTGCGTTGCATAGAAGTATACTTTAAGATGTTATTCAGCACCCTTTACCTTTTCACGGTGGACGTTTTTTCCGGGTCTTTTCAAAGCCGTTGCAACATATGAGCACAAAGAAGGAAAAAAAGGTGCTTATCAGGAGAAGAAATGAATGAATTTGCCGGCATGAATCCTCACTTTGTTTCCATAAGCAGCTCCAGAAGCAGCAGCTGGCGCTTTGTAGCCGCGCTGCGTGCCTCTAAACATCAACTCGGAGGGGGCACGAATCTGAAAGCATCGATAAACCCTTCAAATGTCTTGACCTTGTTTACCAAGACGGCCCGAGTGTCTGGCAGTCCTCGAAAACCATTTAAAAAAAGCACTGTTAGGAAGAATCTATTTTTGTAGTCATTTCATCGAGAGTAATAAAGCTGTTGTTTTAAAACCATTATTTTTATGGGATTGTTTGTCGTTGTTGTGGATGTCATCAATGCTAATAATTCAGCTGCAGGATATGATGGGGATGGAAATCACGATGGTGAAAAAGAGAATATGTGTTCTTTATAACACCTGCCTCAGACTGTACCTTGTGCCTTGATGCGTTTTCAAGGAAGTACTGCAGGGCTTTGGTTTATTAATGTGGTGGAACACAAAATGTTCCCCATTCAAATGAAGATGTATTGCAGAGGGTCTTTGTTTGTGTCTCTGAATCTCTGCTGCAGACAGGTCCTTAAACACTAAAGGCATCCTTTCTGAGGAGGAGGCGAGTCGGAGAGTTCGAGGTGGAGGGGTTACTTAACATGTTTTATTAAAGGTCGCCTGTTATACAAAATCCACTTCTTCACGTCTCTTCTACATCAACATGTGTCCCCTCTTCTTCATGTCTCTTCTACATCAACATGTGTCCCCTCTTCTTCATGTCTCTTCTACATCAACATGTGTCCCCTCTTCTCCATGTCTCTTCTACATCAACATGTGTCCCCTCTTCTTCATGTCTCTTCTACATCAACATGTGTCCTCTCTTCTCCATGTCTCTTCTACATCAACATGTGTCCCCTCTTCTTCATGTCTCTTCTACATCAACATGTGTCCCCTCTTCTTCATGTCTCTTCTACATCAACATGTGTCCCCTCTTCTTCATGTCTCTTCTACATCAACATGTGTCCCCTCTTCTCCATGTCTCTTCTACATCAACATGTGTCCCCTCTTCTCCATGTCTCTTCTACATCAACATGTGTCCCCTCTTCTTCATGTCTCTTCTACATCAACATGTGTCCTCTCTTCTCCATGTCTCTTCTACATCAACATGTGTCCCCTCTTCTCCATGTCTCTTCTACATCAACATGTGTCCCCTCTTCTTCATGTATTTTCTACATCAACATGTGTCCCCTCTTCTTCATGTCTCTTCTACATCAACATGTGTCCCCTCTTCTTCATGTCTCTTCTACATCAACATGTGTCCTCTCTTCTTCATGTCTCTTCTACATCAACATGTGTCCCCTCTTCTTCATGTCTCTTCTACATCAACATGTGTCCTCTCTTCTTCATGTCTCTTCTACATCAACATGTGTCCCCTCTTCTCCATGTCTCTTCTACATCAACATGTGTCCTCTCTTCTCCATGTCTCTTCTACATCAACATGTGTCCCCTCTTCTTCATGTCTCTTCTACATCAACATGTGTCCCCTCTTCTTCATGTCTCTTCTACATCAACATGTGTCCCCTCTTCTTCATGTCTCTTCTACATCAACATGTGTCCCCTCTTCTCCATGTCTCTTCTACATCAACATGTGTCCCCTCTTCTCCATGTCTCTTCTACATCAACATGTGTCCCCGCTTCTTCATGTCTCTTCTACATCAACATGTGTCCTCTCTTCTCCATGTCTCTTCTACATCAACATGTGTCCCCTCTTCTCCATGTCTCTTCTACATCAACATGTGTCCCCTCTTCTTCATGTATTTTCTACATCAACATGTGTCCCCTCTTCTTCATGTCTCTTCTACATCAACATGTGTCCCCTCTTCTTCATGTCTCTTCTACATCAACATGTGTCCTCTCTTCTTCATGTCTCTTCTACATCAACATGTGTCCCCCTCTTCTTCATGTCTCTTCTACATCAACATGTGTCCTCTCTTCTTCATGTCTCTTCTACATCAACATGTGTCCCCTCTTCTCCATGTCTCTTCTACATCAACATGTGTCCCCTCTTCTCCATGTCTCTTCTACATCAACATGTGTCCCCTCTTCTTCATGTCTCTTCTACATCAACACGTGTCCCCTCTTCTTCATGTCTCTTCTACATCAACACGTGTCCCCTCTTCCTCATGTCTCTTCTACATCAACACGTGTCCCCTCTTCTTCATGTCTCTTCTACATCAACATGTGTCCCCTCTTCTTCATGTCTCTTCTACATCAACATGTGTCCCCTCTTCTTCATGTCTCTTCTACATCAACATGTGTCCCCTCTTCTTCATGTCTCTTCTACATCAACATGTGTCCCCTCTTCTTCATGTCTCTTCTACATCAACATGTGTCCCCTCTTCTTCATGTCTCTTCTACATCAACATGTGTCCCCTCTTCTTCATGTCTCTTCTACATCAACATGTGTCCCCTCTGTGGAAAGAGACTCTGAAAGTTTCAGGAACAAAGATTTTCTCTCTTTTTGATCCATTTCTGTAAAAACCTGTCTGAAAATGAGCTGATCAGATTTTGGTCACTTTGTGATGTCATAACGATGTGTTGTCTTGTGTAACCATTAGCCAATCAGCAACCAAGGTAACCCCCCACCCCCTTATCACCTGAATCTCCTCTAGAGCACCATTGAGTTCTTTGTAACCAAATGTCTCTCAGAGGGGCGTGGGGAGGGGCTCCTTGTTTTCATCTAAAGTAACAGACAGAGAATCAGCACTTTGGAAACAGGGCTGAAACAGAGGGGATTATGGGTAATGCTGCAATGATCCGTTTGGTGTTTCAGCCAAACACTTCAGAGACATGTTTTGTATTTATCCATCCATCCATCTTCTCCCGCTTATCCGTGGCCGGGTCGCGGGGGTAGCAGTTCCAGCAGAGAGCCCCAAACTTCCTTTTCCCTGGCCACATCAACCAGCTCTGACTGGGGGTCCCAAGGCGCTCCCAGGCCAGCGAAGATATATAATCCCTCCACCTGGTCCTAGGTCGACCCCTTGGTCTCTTCCCAGCTGGACGTGCCTGGAACACCTCCCTAGGGAGGCGCCCAGGTGGCATCCTAACTAGGTGCCCGAACCACCTCAACTGGCTCCTTTCGACGCGAAGGAGGAGCGGCTCAACTCCGAGTCCCTCCCTGATGACCGAACTTCTCACCTTATCCCTAAGGGAGACACCAGCCACCCGGCGGAGGAAACCCATCTCGGCCGCTTGTATCCGCGATCTCGTTCTTTCGGTCATGACCCATCCTTCATGACCATAGGTGAGGGTAGGAACCAAGATGGCCCGGTAGACAGAGAGCTTTGCCTTCTGGCTCAGCTCCCTTTTCGTCACTGCGGTGCGGTAAAGCGACTGCAGTACCGCTCCCGCTGCTCCGCTGCTCCGGCCCATCTCACGCTCCATTGATCCCTCACTCGAGAACAAGACCCTGAGATACTTGAACTCCTTCACTTGGGGTAAGGACTCATTCCCTACTTGGAGTGTATACTGTATATACCTGAGACCTATAATATATTGGAAACAGTATAGGGAACCTTTAAAATCTGCAGTTTGAACTTGTCAACAAAGGTTTTCAGGAATCACTCATTTTATTTTGAGAGGAGGAGAATCATTTTCTATAACAGAGGAGTGGAGAAACTGCTCAATTAAAGTTGAATAATAATACTTTAAAAATATTTGTTGCACTTTTGTTAACTCGAGACGCTGATGAAACATAACATCCAAAAATATGTACTTTCTGCTTCCGTCTCCTGGGTGAAACTTTGTGATGTGGCGTTACTTATAAGAAAAATCACGTATCATTCTTTACCGTTTCAAATTAATTGCTGAAAATTGCCTCTTTTTTGCGTGTTATTGTGCAACAGGTCACCTGAACAATAACACGCACGATAATCAATGAATGGATAATACTATATATATAATATATTTTTTTTACACAGAAAATCAAAAACCGACAGAAAATCTCAAATGTATTGCAGAAAGCCAAGCCAATAAAAACACGTCATGATCTAAATGTGGACATTTCAATAAAGTGGGCACTGAAATAATTGACAGACAGAGGCTGCTCCAGAGTTCAGATCACACACGTCATCTTAACACTGAATCCAGATGTGTGGAAAACTATTTCATTTCAGTTAACAGCCTAAAGTTTGACGATGATTGAAGATGGACCTTTATTGATTGTTGCCACTAGTCAGCCGTCAGTTGCTCCTAACAGCTGAAACATGTCCGATGTATTTTCATATAATAGACAATCAAGTTGTGTTGTCCTGCTGTGATTGCCCCTGCTTCACGGGAGCCTTTTGTGTCTTCTTGTGTCTCTCTGCATGGTGCCACTTCACCTAATGGAGCTCAAAGCCAAAGAAGAGACCGACTGCCCATCATCTGCTCTTATCTCCCTTGGGGCTCAACGTTACAGCGATACACACACACACACACACACACACACACACACACACACACACACACACACACACACACACACACACACACACACACACACACACACACACACACACACACACACACACACACACACACACACACACACACACACACACACACACACACACACACACACACACACACACACACACACACACACACACACACACACACACACACGCAATTGTATCGTAAGTCTCCTTCATCTCCCCTTCTTCCTCCCACGCAAATACTTAACAGCAAAGTTTTCCAAAAGTTTATTTTTTTCTTCCAGTCGAGCAGTGAGCTGTTCGCTGTTTACCCCATTATCGCCCCTGACCGCTGACACCACATCAAATGGAAAACACACACACACATATATTTGTAGCCGGGGGAGACGCTGCCGAGATATGAGATCCACATCAGGTCAGCAGCTCGGCTCTCATAATGGCCGCCCTCTCCTCCCCCCCGAGGGAATACATTGTCTCGTCAGGTGCAGTCTGTAAAACACTTTAAGAGCTCTGGGCTGCAGTAATCTGCAGGAGGGAACCCGCTCTGTCTGGAGAGACGGCGGCAGAGAGAGTGAGTACACGTGCGTATTAAAGTGATTTCCCAAAATGTTTACAGGAACTTTCAAATTGAATCAGTAAATACACTTTCATTTCTAATCTAGAGGAGAAAAAGACAAATAGCCTTTTCAGCCCAAATGTCTCCAAAGCTCATCACGCTTAGCTTTCACACACTGTTGCTACGCCTGTTGAACTTTCCATTCTCAAACAGGTGAAGTTTAAAATGAAAGCAGTGGCAGACTAACCATCAGCTTTTGAAAAGTACATGTTTTATTAAAACAAAAGGTAGAACAAATCTGCCCTTTTCTGCCCATTTCTATGCAGTGACTGTACATTATCTCAGTTTAAGCGCTAACCCAAACAGGTTTTATCACATGTACTGTACTGTAGCCAGCAAGTTACATTATTAAGATAATATGCTGGGGTGAAATCGCCATCTGATCTGACTTTGTCCTTTTTTCATCCATCATTTTAAAAGTTGAAGCCTGTTGAGTGATTTTAAATGATACATATGTTTTACGCATCAGCAGTTAGTCCAAGCATTTTATACATGTACTGTGTAAAGGCTGTGTGTTGATGAGTGCTGCCTTCATTTGAAGTTACGTTGCTATTGTTGCTATTCAAGCAGCTATGGATCGGACGATTTCTTCTTAGCAGAACCAATACGATCATTTTAAATCAATATAACCTTTTTTAAATAATGATTGTGAGCCATTGGTTTATTTAGTGTAGCTTGCAATATGCAGTTTAATGCACACCCTTCCATATCAGATGTGTAATTGACGATCGATTCGAGTTGTAAAAGCCGTTTAATTCATTTGTATTTTGCTCTTGTGTTTTTGGTGCACACCACTTCCACATGTGAAGAAATGCAGAGATTGACAGGCCTGCTGTGCATGGTAACAGTTGCTAGGCTATGATTGGACGATTAATATTCTTGTGGAGACGGTCAAGGGGTAGACAGTAATAAGTTATTAATGTTCCTGCAGATTTCAGCTGCTGGTGGAAACTTGGATTCATTATTTTAAGGCAAACTCTCCTTATTACAAGAGTGAAGGAAATAAATAAACCTATTGAACGTTTCCAACACGATCGAACAGGGTTCATCTCGAACATCATCAATTCAGATTACCTTTTCCCGCCCTGCAGAAGGTAGATTTACGCGGTAACAGCAGCATGTGAAGATAAGAGGCACAAGGAAAAAGAGTATGTATTAATGAAGCAAGTGTTTTAAAACTTTTAAATATAACCAAATAGGCAACAAAATAAATAGCATTATAAAACGTAAAAAAAAGGGTACAAAGAGCCGATACATTTTACAAATTGTAAATAAATTACAAGTAATAAACCATGAGTTGTACATACGCACATGTATATTGCACCTGAGCAGTGGATTGTGTTTAACAGATCCTCCCTTTTTTATCCGGAGATCAACAACAAGCTTTCCTTTCACCAGAAGGTACTCATAGTGAAGGAAACATTGAAATGGGTGTTTTAAGTTGTACCAGCATAGAAAACGTGTGTGTGTGTGTGTGTGTGTGTGTGTGTGTGTGTGTGTGTGTGTGTGTGTGTGTGTGTGTGTGTGTGTGTGTGTGTGTGTGTGGCCTAGCATTACTATACTTGTGGGGACTTACATAGTCACGTGTGGGGACTCGCCTCCCTTATGGGGACAAATTGGAGGTCCCCATAAGGGGAATCATTAATTTTAGGGTGAAGACTTGGTTAGGGTTAGGGTTAGGGTTAGGGTTAGGGTTAGGCATGTGTTGGTTATGGTTAAGGTTAGGATAAGACTTCAGGAAATGCATGTAAGTCAATGTAATGTCCTCTGAAGTGATGTATACATGGTATGTGTGCGTGTGTGTGTGTGTGTGTGTGTGTGTGTGTGTGTGTGTGTGTGTGTGTGTGTGTGTGTGTGTGTGTGTGTGTGTGTGTCAGAGCTGTTGAGCAGAAGTGAAGCCTCTCCACGTGTGAGTGCTGCTTCGACTCCTGAAATGTGATAGAAGTAATTACGGCACTCAGCGGTGCGAGTAGAGAACGCTGATAACAACGGCTCTCTGAGAGAACTCTTAAACTGTCGCTCTGCCTGTCGGTCCGGCACAATTACAGCACCACACTCCTTCACTGAACCACTTTCATGTTCATAACTGCTTCTGGCACCTCAGACGCGTGTTAAACCTCGGTATTCACATTTCATTTACATAAAAAGACGATATATGTAACCAGGAAGACAAGCTGTGTGCAGCCAGTAGCACGTTGTCACGGTAGTGTTTCACTTTTCAGCCTTTTTAAAACATAATAAATTCTCAAACCTTTATTAATGTATCATTTCTTAAAATGTTGAGCTCACAGAGACAGTTATTATTCTGTTTGTTGAGTTCAAATTCATTTGCGGTAATTAGAACAATTAAGCCGGTGCCACGGGCTTCAAGCTAATGGTTTCTCCAACAGATGATAAGGATTCATTCTCAATAAAAACCTCGTTAAATGGATGCAACTTTTTTCTTCATTTCATTTAATTTCAAACCTTTATTTATACAGATAAATCCCATTGAGATCATTGATCTCTTTTCCAAGGGAGACCGGCTCAAGTAGTTCCACATGAAACATAAAACATAAACAGAACAACAAAAGGACATCATCCAGCATCATTTTCATAATTATCCACATAAGCAGGTACCAATAGCTTCCGATTGAGTAGCATCCAACCGAGCTTTAAAAACATTTAGTGGCACCAGATTGTTCAGTTTCCATTTAATTTGCAGACTATTCCAAGACAGAGGAGCTGCGCATCTAAAAGCTGTCTTCCCTAAGACAGTCCGAGCAGTTAAAACCACAGCATTCGATCTCAGGCAGTCGCCACTTACAATTCTCCGTGAGATCAGCGAGCAAATATAAGATGGAAGTTTCCCTAACATGGCTTTGTATATAAAAATGTACCAGGGACTGAGCCTCCGTACAGTTAGTGAAAGCAAACCAGCCCTTGCATACAGGGTACAGTGATGGGTTAATGCTTTACAGTTTGTCACAAATCTCAGTGCGCTGTGATACGCAGCATCTAACTTGATCAGGTAATTGGCAGGTGAATTCATATACATCAGATCCCCATAGTCCAGCACAGGTAAAAAGGTCACAGAGCCTTTTCCTGGCCTCAAGCGAGAAGCAGGACTTGTTCCTGTAGAAGAAACCGAGCCTAACCCTCAGCTTTTTAAGCAGGTTCTTGACTTATAGATCAAATTAAATCAAGTTTTATTTATATAGCGATTTTTGGTCAAGCCAAAGTGCTGTACACATGCAATAAAAACAGACTACAATACTACTACAATAGCAAACAGAAGACAATAAATTACAAGAACAAAAATCACACACAGGGAAATGTCAGGAGTCGTACTCCGCTCGGACTAGAAGGCCAGAGAGAAGAAGTGAGTCTTAAGTGTAGATTTAAAAAACCCTCGGGTCTGATAACATAAAACATATTTTCTCTTCATTTTTAGGGGATAATCTGAGATGTTCATCATCTAGTTTTGCAAAATCAACTCCTGCTGAATGTGGGGAATGAGATCTGATCACCAACAGTGATTCCTTGATGTTGACTTTTTAATGTTAACGATTTTTGCCCTTTTATCTCTCCGAACAATTCACCATTATGTTGTTGTTGCTGCAAATGATAAAGATGCACGACAAGAATGCACCACAGCTTTCTGTTTTGACGTGTTTTCCTCACTTCGTGGTGCAAACCTTTGTTGCATGATAACAACAAATGATATCCATGAATACTTGAGTAAGTTGCATAGAATATAAAAGAAACCCAGCCTTCTCTCTGCGATCCAGCCTCAGTGTGTGACTGCTTGTTTAGCCTGGAGCTGCGGGGAGTTAGCGGGACTTCTGTTTGCATCCAGAGGGGAGTAATGAGAAATATAAAGACAGATGGCGTGTGTGAGGCGGCTGATGTTCCTAACAGCGTTTTGGAGCATCTGGGAGCCAGAAAGAGACACAAACGCTGGATCCCCGGGTAACAATTTGCCTGAGCAGCACGTTATTGCACGGAGCCGAGGCAGAACTGTGCAGCAGGAACTCAAGTGGACAGCACAAAGACACTGTTTGCAGGGGTAAAGCTTTTGGGGTTTAAATATTTAATGAGAATACACGTGTTAAACTGCTGAGTTTGGCTGTTTCTCCTTTTATCTGCGTGTATTTTCAAATTGAAGTTTACTTGATTGTTTCTCCCTTTGTTGTCAATTTCAGTGATCCATAATACCTTCAGCAAAAACAAGCGACAATCACTTCAAATATAATCATGAAGTAACCAGCAACATCACTTTTGATCTTATAACTGAACAAAAATATATAATTATTTGTCCACGGTCTTCATTTGCGGTTTTATTGGGCTAATAACTAATCAAAATGTTATAAAATTCCCAATACGGACTAGTGCAATATTCAAAACACAATATTTGGTGAAGGCAGTATTGTGGTTCCTGGATTACAAACCGTATACAGACTTAATGAAAAATCCTTGATTGGTATATTTAAAAATCACACTTTGTATACAAAAATAAAAATAACATTCTCTCCTATATTGCAAATCATATATATTGCAATATCAGTCAAAACTATCGGCATTAAATATGTTAGCCCTAGTTTGTAACGATTAAAGACTGGGCTGACCGTTTCCTTCTATTAAACAAAAGGAAATAAAGCTGCAGTTGGTTTCATGTTGTGTCCTCATGACCCAAACGCATATAAATAAGACAAAGATCTCCTTTTGAACACAGTCGCACACATCATCATCATCATCATCATCATCATCATCATCATCATCATCATCATCATCATCATCATCATCATCATCATCATCATCATCATCATCATCATCATCATCATCATCATCATCACTGTATCACCTGGTCTCTCCGGCCCAGAGGGGGGTCTCCTAATCTTAGCAGCACTTTAGCCTTGAGGATAATAAGTTGCGCCCACACTCGGCCTTTGTTCTGCGCTTTGTCCGTGTCCACCGGTGCAGGGGGGGGGGGAAGTGGACAATGCGTTATGGAATAATGGAGCTCTGGACAGGTGCGACTTCACCATCAGAGCAAGCTAAATGATGCATCATTACAGGGGCGATGTAGCGTAATGGCGATCTAATTGGGCTCAGGCAGTGGCGTTTCTTTTTCTGCCACTTTCTCTTTCTCTGTCTGTCCTTGCAGCTGGCTTCCTTTCCTTATTATTATTATTATTTCCCTTCCACTTTCTTATTCTTTCTACTTGTATGAATGAGGAATGGATATGTAAGAGGGGGATTGACAACAACAAGCGTTTATCCTCGGTGCAGGAGAACCAGCGTAAACCATTGTACTTGTAATAACGTAATCCGTACTGCATAGGGGAAATGGTTATATGGAGGCTAGGATATGGCAATTACAAAGCTTCTTATAAACTGGCTTCCTACAGTGGGATGCATTCACACACAAAGGTAAGTGTTAGAGCCAGTATTTTGATTTGATAAGAAAGGCCACCTAATTGTGACGTCTGTAGTCAACGCACTATAAAGGACTACAATTCCCACGGCGCCTGTGCTAACGCCACAGTGATGGGCAACCTGTTGAGAGACGCCGTCAAGGAACAGTTTGTAACCGTACTCGTACTCGTAACCGTACTCGTACTCGTAACCGTACTCGTAACCGTAACCGTACTCGTAACCGTACTCGTAACCGTACTCGTAACCGTTCTCGTACTCGTAACCGTACTCGTAACCGTACTCGTACTCGTAACCGTACTCGTAACCGTACTCGTAACCGTACTCGTAACCGTACTCGTAACCGTTCTCGTACTCGTAACCGTACTCGTACTCGTAACCGTACTCGTAACCGTAACCGTACTCGTAACCATACTCGTACTCGTAACCGTACTCGTAACCGTACTCGTAACCGTACTCGTAACCGTACTCGTACTCGTAACCGTACTCGTAACCGTACTCGTACTCGTAACCGTAACCGTACTCGTAACCGTACTCGTACTCGTAACCGTAACCGTACTCGTAACCGTACTCGTACTCGTACTCGTAACCGTACTCGTAACCGTACTCGTAACCGTACTCGTAACCGTAACCGTACTCGTAACCGTACTCGTAACCGTACTCGTAACCGTACTCGTAACCGTACTCGTAACCGTACTCGTACTCGTAACCGTACTCGTACTCGTAACCGTACATACAAACCGTACAAGTACCCTTTAAGTTGTGAAGTTATAAGCATTATCAAGAAAGAAAGAATACCTAAGTTGTGTTGTTTTATTTGAGTTTTGCCTATTTCTTTTGAATATTGTAACGGCCTATTTTTCTTTGTTGCATGTGCAAAAGTTTGTTATTTTGTTTTGAGCAAATACATCGCAACATCTTCTAAACCATCGGAGGCCAAGCAACACTTCAAACTGTGAGTAATTTAAGGAAAGAAACGAGTTAGAACTGTCTGTTTAAGGCGTCTAGTGGCTTGGTGGAAAAACAAGGAAGGAAGCCACGAGAGTAAGTAAACAGCTAGAAGCAGCACTGAATTTCACAAAACCTCTCAGAAGAAGCTCAGTTCTCCCACTGCATGTCAGCGAAGAGATATTGCTGATAATTTGATCACTTTATCAGCAAAAAACAATATGGAATTGAGTTAAATATTATATTTGACATCACTGTATTAGTACTCTTAGGTAAAGGACCTGAACACTGCTTCCACCACTGCTGTTGAGTATTGTATTTGGCTTTACAGTTTGCTAAGGCAGTGAGATTTGTGTTCAATACTGATGTCGGCCGATGATTGTTTAGAAATAAAAAACATTTGTCTAAAAAGGAAGAGAAACATGTATTTGCAGCAGCGTGGAATAACAAGACATTCACCGATGGCATTGGACCATGTGTTTTCTGTTCCTCCACCCACATGTGTGATCAAAGTGGAAGGCTTCATAATTATAGTGACACATTGAACATGTTGTAGTCCTTTTTGATAGAATGTCCTTGTCTAAAAGAAAATACAAAAAAAATAAACGTACTACCAAGAGAAATAACTTGTTGGTGTACTGCCACGGTCACAATTAAAGTCCCACTGGGCAACCAAGAAAATAGAGAATAAATCAAACCATCATATTCAAGAGGAAAAGTAGATTTCCAAAAAGAAACATACTGTAGAGCCTCATGTGCAGCAATAGCCCTTTGTATCTCTGCGAGCATCTTGAGAACACAACACAGATGTTCGGAGTCATTTGAGCAGACGTGGTGGCTCTGCTCCAACACGAGCTGCCTCCCAGAGCTCAGAGCAATTAAACTGGAGCTTCAGTCAGTGCAATTTTCTGTAAGTATACAGCAGCTTTCTGTTCGTCTCATCAATCATGGTGGTAAGATTCTTTTTTTTTAAACCACTTCTTCCTGAGTTTGCCTCTTTTAAAAAAATGTAAAACAGAGTCTGTATATTTCTCCTGAAAAACAGCTACACTCTCTTAGAACAATATAAAAGAGAATCAATAAGTGTGTAACCCATTACTCGACTCAATTTCATCGCGGGCCACATCAGCATTATGGTTGCACTCAAAGGGCCGGTTGTAACTATATAAATATATATAAAATAATGTATTATATTACATTATTGCCTCTGAATTGGATTATTATCGGATAGGGTAATAACTTAGTAATTAACTACGTCTGAAGTCTCTTCAGTGCGCATGTCACAAAACGAGATGCATTGTGGGACATGTAGAGTGGCATGTAACCGTATAATAAACATATTATATTCTTTGCAAGCTCTTGCGGGCCACATACAATGAAGTCACGGGCCTTGAGTTTGACAGCCCTGACATAAGGGGTTCAATCATGACCACACATCAAGGTGAATACATGAACTCCGATTGACATGCTCACTGCAGTCTTTTGTCATTAGTGTCCCTTTGAAACACACCATGGGATGTGATGGGATGTCATGCTGGCTCAACAACATCAGGCTGACTGAGTGTCACCAACACATGTAAGAATAATAGCAGCAAGAAAACATCATCCAGCGGAAAGTGTATTCATGAAGAGAAAAAATATCCCTTGGTTTATCAGAAAAAGTAAAATATTCAAAATGGATGCACGTCAAAGTGAAAACACTTCCAACATAGTCCCAGGTTGTTAGAAGACAACGACAACACAGCTGCACAGCCGGAAGTGAAACGTTACTGGAGGTTGGCAAAAACAAGCTTTTCCAGGGGGTGTAAAGATAATCTCTAATTGTAAAAGAGTTCATTCAATTGATCTTTGTTATAATTATTGTTTTGAAGACAATT
This sequence comes from Pseudochaenichthys georgianus, assembly GCF_902827115.2. Classification (NCBI taxonomy): domain Eukaryota; kingdom Metazoa; phylum Chordata; class Actinopteri; order Perciformes; family Channichthyidae; genus Pseudochaenichthys; species Pseudochaenichthys georgianus. The sequence goes on along the minus strand of NC_047506.1, from coordinate 3,988,263 downwards.
TCTTTAATGAAAAGGAGCACGTTTATGGCTGGCGTCCCAAAAATCAACATGTTCCTATTCCGACAGCAACACATGGTACATACATTCCTGAAGATGTTTAATTCATTTACAATTTTCTTAGTATTTATACGGTACAAAAATCGGAATGTGTGGATTTTGTTTTTGTGTCTGGATGAAACAAGTTTAAGCACTTGTCTTCTTTCGTCTCATTAATTTCATATGGCTACAGAGTATCTGAAGTGCAAAAATCGTTGGTTTTTCGAAATCTTGTGCACACTATGGCCGTGTCTCATTTCTGGGATTTCCCCTCCTCGACTCCTCGAATCCTCGGTCCTCCGGTAGTGAACCAGAAATTAATTTCAGCGCGCCATGTTGAAGGACATCTAATTTCTCTAAATCAGGGTATATGCAGGAATCCTGAAGTCAAATGTAATTCCTTTTAAGACCCTTTCCATACATTTTAAGACCTCATCGCCACTTCGGGTTTTAACCGGTTACATTGGCAACACACTTTACCTCACATTTACTATATACAGTATTGATTGTAAGATAGCACAACTAAACAGAGTGCAGACAGACTACTGAAGCCTCCTTTCCACATGCACTTCAACCTCTCTGTGAAGGTCAGGTTTAATGCAGTATGCTGCTTTGTTGCTTCTGTACTCTGTGCTCGTTCATTCCAGTCAAACTCCTCAGAAACCATTAGAAACCAGTATTTGACCAATAAACAAAACAATTGAGAAAACTTTGAACTAAGAAATATATTTAACTTTGGTGAGCTTCAGTGGGGTAATGCCATATAGGAGCTCCCTCACAAATACCCAGGGGGTAAATTGGGCTGGGGCTGTCCGGGGATAAGCTGCTCCTTCGCCCAAATGGACCGATCCGCGGAGCACCTCACACACCAGGATCCCTAACTAACAGGGAGTCCCATTGACTTGCATAGAGCTCCCTGAACGCTGGTAATAGACGGGTTGGGATCGCGGAGAAATGCTCTCCGCAGACCCATTCTCACAGCGTTAAAAACCTTTTTCTTTCTCAACATCAAGCCACACTTATTGTTTTCACTTCGGCTGTGAGTGTTTGTGTGCTCAGGATGAGTTTCGCTTGTTCTCGCTGTATCGCCGACCTGGAAACCTGTCCGCTCCTCGCAGCAGAGGCGAGCAGCAACGAGCCTTGCAACGAGCCTTGCAACGAGCCTTGCAACGTAGCAACCAATCAGAGCACACTGGGCTCACAAGGAGGGGGGGCAGGAGCTCCAACAAGCCGTGTAGGACAGAGAGTGAATACACATACTTTACAGAGATGCTGTGAGAAACCAATGTGAGTTTGGAACATTGCACAATGTAAATCTATTCTAGTAGACCTCAACAATGGACATATGATCAGTAGAAATGGCCATGACATGGGACCTTTAATAAACTCCTTATAATTATTACCAATTCCAACTGGTGTATGTTGCTTTCCTCTTCCCTTAGTTGGGACGTAACACGATATAAAGAAGGAAGGATGTGAAGGAAAGTGTGCATTGATAATCAGACTTATTCCAAAGTTTGGCATTAACAAGTTCTTGTGCAATTGAATGACATCAAATGAGGTTGTTGCTCTTCATGAATAAATAGAAAATGATTTTGTCCTTCTCTACGGGGAATGGAAACATTTGATTCACTGATTCAGTTGCTCTCAGCTCAGGGGTACGGTCTGCTGAGGATATAATTACAGAGATAGATGAATATAAAGGTGTAATTACCTCTAGAGAAGGTTCACTGCCACCGAGCCCCCCACATGTGTGTATGTGGGGCTGAATTAAGGGGTTGTGACAGAGGGGCTGCAGAGCTGGGCTGCCTATTTACATATTGTACACTAATGGCTGTTTGATTAGAGGGGGTGGATGAGTCTGACCTTTCTTCCTGTGTGAGAGCTGTGATGAGGCCGCCGCCATACTGTGAGAGGAGTCACGCAGGAATACATGCAGACTTACTCTTATACCAGTTCATCAACACTCTGCAATTTGCCAACAAAAGAACAAATACACATTTTTCTGATATTTTTAAGTTAATCATTTGCTGTGTTGGGTATTTATTGCAGAGTTTAATAACACTATTATACCCCTATGTATTGCACAATAATACATTACATTTGTTACTGAAAAGTTGTATTTCCACATGTATATTTTCCACATCCACATATATATATTTTTACTTTTAATGCTATTTTATTTCTATTTCAGAAATATTTTGGACTGTTTATTTCTAGGTTCTTAATTTCTCTTATGTACATTGCCTTGTTTTTTATGCTGCTGCAACGCAAACATTTCCCAAATTGGGATCAATAAAGTACCTATCTATCTATCCATCCATCCCTTCATCCATTTATCTATCTATCTATCTATCCATCCATCCATCCATCCATCTATCCATCCATCCATCCATCCATCCATCCATCTATCCATCCATCTATCTATCCATCTATCCATCCATCTATCTATCCATCCATCCATCCATCTATCTATCCATCCATCCATCCATCCATCTATCCCATCCATCCATCTATCCCTCCATCCATCTATCCATCCATCCATCCATCCATCTATCCATCCATCTATCCATCCATCCATCCATCTATCCATCCATCCATCTATCCATCCATCTATTCATCCATCCATCTATCTATCTATCTATCTATCTATGTCTACAGTAAGTACAGCCAGGAGATAATTCACTTAAAGAGCCTGTGACACGGTTTTCCCCCATCATCCAAACCCATCAATTTGAGTACATATTGTCCCCTTGAAAACCGTTACTGAACTGATTTTGGATATTTGTACTTTGATAACCATTAATCTGCCTTCAATGTTGACAATTTTCTGGATCTTCTCGCGGATTCTTCAAGTCCCGCCAAATGATGGGTGACGTAATTGCGGGCACAGCGCTCCAGCTGCACCGTCCAGGATCCCAGCATCTGCATGTAAACCTTTATATATATATATATATACAGTCAGATGTAAACGCACGACGGCGCACACAGCAGCAAGCTCAGACAGCGAGGACAGGTTAATGTTGAACGTGTCTGAGAGCTCATATGAGGCTGAAGGATCGGTTTATGTTGTATCTGTTAGAAGTTTAGGAATGAGGTGCGTCAATATGGGCGATCATATGGTCATGTAGCCAGTGGTGGACTGGGACTAAAAATCATCCCGGGACTCTCGACCGGCCCACTTCGGTACCGCTAATAAATTGTCAACGGGGGGAGCGGGGGATGTAAAATACAAATATAATGTATAATGTCTGTGTCTTTGACATTAGCGCTGCTAGCCACCTGTGCCCTGTACTACGAAGCCAGTTCAACAGACCCTGGATATGTTTGAGTAACAAACAAACTAACAACAACAAACTAACAAACGAGATCTCGCTAAGCGGTCCTACGACGCTGGTTATCAACTCGGTAAATCAAGCCAGGGTTTCTCTCTCCAGCTGAGAGCGCGTTCACGTCTAAGACACGAGTGGATCTGACTTTAATTACATTTGTCTCGAGTGTTTCGTCAACATAATGTGTTAAATAATACTTCTGCATACAGTCTGTGACACTGTGAGTGTTGCACGGCCAGATGAGGCTTTAGAAGCTGACTCAGATAAGGAAATATATGATATATTATGATATTATATGATCGATGATCTGATTGATGATGTAATATGAATGATAAGTGCGACACGTCGGCGTCTTCTCTGCATACGGCAGTTTAAACTGTATTTTCTTTATCCTGTAATATGACTTGAGAGATTTAAACTCCGCACACTGAGTGGATCTCTTTTCTATAGACGCCGGAGGCGGGCAGCGTCAGGTAAAATAAGTTATTTAGCCTTCTCAAACCTGAGCCTCACGCGCCGCCTATGGGGGATGTGCTAGTGACTTATCCGACCGGCCCACTTCGGTACCGGCCAGTCCGCCACTGCACCCAGCCCACGTAAATTGTCAACGGGGGGAGCCTCGCTGCGGGGAAACGGTGGACCTAGTGTCCCGATCGGAGTGGGAATAATAATAATAATCCGTGCATTTTATCCATTAATTTCCCCAACATTGTGGTAAAAAACCACACGTTTAATCCACGTTGGTGTACTACAACTACAAAAAGCATCGGTTTGTTTTCTCATCAGTAAATGCAGACCGGCTCAAACGATTTGTAATCATCATCCTCACTCATCATTTAATGTATCATATGTTCGCCGAATTGACATGAAAGCACTAATAAATGTAGTTTCATCCACTTGAGTTTACAACCACAAAAATAATCGATTTGTTTTTATATCACATCCGACGGGAGGAAATTCAGCAGCTCTCACTCCCGATTTTTAATCCTAATGTAATCATCATCTTCACCACGATCATTTATGTTTATGTCGCCGAATTGACATGAAAGCACTGACACATATGAATATACTGTAGTCAACTTCATTAAAACGTTATTAACGTGCCTAAACTCAGTAATTCACCATTTCTACGCATGACACAACACACTTTGTCCGTGTTTGGCTCTCGAAGCGTTCCCGCATTGACGTCACTTCCGGCTTCCCCCAAAACTTCAAAATGAGTGAAGGAATTTCCCCGCGATGTTCGAAATTATTGATATTTAACGAAACGGTATCGCTTTTTTCTTTTTTAAACTGACGGTTCGAGATTACTAGTAGCCCAATATTTCATTGCACAACAGTTGTTGGGATGGTGTCACAGGCTCTTTAAAGTAAAGTGTCAAAATAACACATTTTATCATTTTGGATTTTTAACTTTTTGACAAATCCAGGCTACTTGATTTGATGCTGATTCCAGCAAACACTTGATAGAAGCAATGAGACTACAAATATAGATTCAGAGAGTAGAGGGAGAGAGGGGAACAATGGCCCTGTTCATACCTGGTATATTTAGTGAAAATGAACTCAAGATGCATTGAGGAAGCATTGAGGTTTCGGTGTATGTCTGTATGTATATGTGTATATATGTATGTGTATGTATGTATAGAATTGTGTTTATCTGTGTGAGTATTTAATTATGGAATTATTGTTTTTTTCTTTATCCTGCATCTGGATGACTAACGGGAGGGCGACCTCTGTAAACTAAGCTTTCTGCCCTCCCGCTTCTACTCATTTTGTTTCTTTTTCGGATGTATAAACTGTCTAATTGTTGAAATAGTAGAATAAATAAATAACATTTTAAAAAAAGGTTGTATCGTCTGTCAGCGTCAAGTTATCCTGGTCGACGCCAATAACTTTTGTATTATTATTATTGAAGTTTTGCACATCTTACAGAAACAAGTGAAGTCTCTCCCCACCTCTCTCTCACCCTTACCGCCCTCTCCATCCCACCCTCCCAAACATCTTAAATTGCATAGACGTGTATCGAGACAGACAGACAGACTGAAGTTAAGATGACAGACAAACAATAAGATGGAACAGATTGACAGGTTAATGATTGACAGGTACATGATTGACAGGTAAATGATTGACAGGTAAATGATTGACAGGTACATGATTGGGCAAATGGAGCAAAAATATGGGGGAAATAAAGTTGGTGCAGGATAGGTAAGCAATTCAACTGAAAATGTAAAATAAATAAAAAATAAAATAACAAAACCCCTGACCCGACCACGGATAAGCGGGAGAAGATGGATGGATGAATAATAATATATAAAAGGTAAACAATGATAATTTAGATACATAATAATAATAATAATACATTGGAATATTTCTAATCCATCCATCTCATTATGTGCAAAAGGAAATTATGTATGTGTTTATTTACATAAAGAGAAGGGACGTGAGATCTAACGGTGTTACAGCTGTCCTCGTGTGATCAGATCACAAAAGACACTTGTCAACGCCTCGTCTGAAAAGAGCCATTGTGAGGTTTTAGTTGAGTGGGGAGTCGAGGGGGGTTAGGAGAGTGTTAAATGACCTCTTGACCTTTCAAAGCAAGACATTATGGAGCACTTACCCGCGCTCTGTCATAACATAACATTTACACAACGTCTGGGCAAGGGCATGGACTCGCCTTGTTGTGTATCTGTTTGTCTATCTGTGTATCTGTCTCTGTATCTGTTTGTTTATTTGTTCGTGTATCTGTGTATCTGTCTCTGTTTTTGTTTGTGTATTTGTTTGCGTGTCTGTTTGTGTAAAGTCCAGCATCAGGGACTGGTGTTGGAACGAGTTAGCTACATATTGAGAATCAACTCATTATCAGCCATAATGTTATGCATTTTTATGATTATACGAAACATTTTTTACTTTAAAGGATAAATAGAAAAACATTGTCAATGATCGGCTGCCTGTGCAGTCTCATTCGTTGTCCTGCCCCGTATCACTCTTTGATTGGTTATTTAAAGTGGACCTATTATGCTATATTGGAAAAATATATTGTAGGGCCAAACCTATACAAAACATGTCTGTGAAGTTTTTAGCTTAAAATACCAAACAGATCACCCATTGTAGCCATGCCTCATACTGCTCTTACCCCTCTTTTGCAGCCCTGTTAGAGAAACACGGATTGTGGGTCCTTAGCTTTAAAAAAAAAAAAAAGAGGAGGCGGAGCTAATGCCTGATCAGAATTCTACCGGAGATAAAGTTAAATTCTGCTGTTTTCAAGGATTATTTCTGAAACAGTATGGCGCTCAAATGCTTTTTCTCTTGCGGGTTTATCACAAGGTGAGTTCCTTTTTTTATGTCCTGCTTTTTAAAACACATGTGCTCTCCAGTACAGGTTAGCTCTGAGTGTTAGCGAGGCTTGCTAATGTAAACAAAGACGAGATTACGTCCAAAACACGTCAGACATTGTTTCTGATGGCAACTTTCTGTGGGTCCGCCGCCGATTTGACGTCAGATCGGCGGCAAATCTGTATCCGCTCATTGTTCCCCCATTTTTTAAAAGATGTGGGTACGGAGGAAAAGAGAGAGGGTTTTATTTTCTGACGCTGCGTGAGTTCCCCGACACACCGTATAAAAGACATCACAAAGTGCATTTTGCATGATAGGTCCCCTTTAAGCAATAGCCAACCAACACTGAATGACACACAGCAGATATTAATGAAGAGGCATACATCCTCTAAAATAAAGTTGCAAAACCACAGTGGTTCCGCTAGTATTGTCGTAGTTATACCAATTTATAAATGTGCCACTGTTAGGGAATAATTTTCTTAGGTATTCAACCTTTGACACAGTTAATCTTTTTCTCCTTTCACTCTTTTCCAATGGCATCGGTCTACGGCCTTGGGTATTGCTGCTATCTCTCTTAAGGAGGGGCAGCTTGGGCGCATTGTTGGTGCTATAGATTCAGGGTCCATGTTTGTTTAGTCTCGCTGATGAGGAATGTTGATTACTACACTCAAACTAGGTAAAACCTCGAACTACAGAAGAGTTCTTCAGAATTGGTTTGGCACGCCGCTGTGTCAACTCGTGGCACACGACATGCCTCTCGTTTGCCATCAAAGTTCCTGCTCTCCTCGTGTCTCTCTGAGTCCTGTCTCCATTGCTTCAGAAGTTTCCATCACACAATCACAATTAACTCAATTGGCATATTACACTGTATACATTAGCCAAGCATCTAGCTTCTGGCTTTCTCTATTCCTACTTTCAGCCCAAAATGTTGTGCTATTAGTTGTGTTAGGAAGAAGTTAGTGGACTGTCGAATGCCTTTTTGAACGTCTTTTATCTGCTCGGCACACACTCTGTCTATATGAGTCAGCTGTCACTCAATGGAATCTTGCTAATTAAGATACACATATTTCATTGCTTATCTTATTATTATGCTCATTAAATTACTCACAATTCATAATTGAATGACTCCTCGGTGCTGTCGACTAACAAAGGCACATTTTAATAAAGGACAAAGGGTGACTCGAGTCCCAGATCATCTTTTTCTTTTTTTGACAGATGTTGAATAATGGGCTTTGGGTTGTTTGTTCTCTGCTATTGAATTCATAGTGTTGAGACGTGTGTGCTGAATCTTCCTACAGCATCGAGAGGCTGAAGCACTGTTTTAAAAACCGAGAGGCAGGATACACCTCAGGGTGAAATGTAATTCTTAAAATCCATGATGGACCGCAGAGGTACCGCTCTAATAGCGTCCAGATATCACCCTCCCTCTCACTCTGCCCGAGGCGGAGGACTCTCTGTGTATATCCGCAGCAGAGCAGCAGATAAGATCCTCTGCTTCCTGTCCTGCCCTTTACCAGCGCTATAATAAACATCTGGGGGTCATTAAAAACAGCTACCACGGCTGGGATTGGATCACTGCGCTCTGATGTGACATGAAAAAGCACATCCAAGTCATTATTGTATTACTAGGACAGTATTTATATGTACTATAAACTCTTGTAATTTGAAAGATACTTCTCTGTTTGATTGAACCAACGACTCGTTGAATCTAAAAATGTTCCTGTTTTGTTCCCATCAGAAAAACAACGTCCTCTCTGCATATGGATGTGAGATGTCATCAGGAGGAGATTACAAAACGAAGTGTAAAAAGTAGGATATTTAAACGTTGTTCCCGGGGCATTTAGAGGTAACAAGTATGTGTATAAAAACTGTATTTATTTTAGTTTGAAATCAGGTCATATTTCCGATGCTATATCACACAGGTCATTATTCTCAAACCAGTCCTATGCTTTTCTACATCATGCAATACATTTGATTTTGCATTTCAACTTGTTTGTTGTTTTATTGAGAACTTCCACGTTGTTTGTTTTTTACGTTTTGGAACACTGGCTCAATCGGGGCAACTTGCTTGTATTGACTGCCCCAACATGTTGGACCCTGTCCTTGTCATTTCGGCAGGTTTCAGTGTTAGTTACAAAATGGGAAAACAGGGACAAATCTAATACTAGAATTGGTCCAATCAGAACATTATTATGAATATCAACAAATCTAATACTAGAATTGGTCCAATCAGAACATTATTATGAATATCAATAATGTATTCATTAGTTTACAGAATAAGGTATGCTAGCTGTTTCCCCGTGGAATTTTAAAACTTGTAGGAAGTAGAAAAATAAGGGCTATTTGTTACGGTGAGTGAAGCAAGCAGGACCCAAATGCAGATAACGCTGAAAAAAGCCTTTATTTCAAGGATAAAATAAAAATAACTTGGACAAAACAGAACACTCACTGGTGAACTTATTCACAAACAAAAGACGAACCAACACTGAACACGGGACGAGACAAGACTAAATACAGGGAGGGGTAATCACGAGACGAGAAACACTAGGGCAACAGGTGAACACAATCAGACAATCAGACACACCAGGGAAACTAACGACAGGGGAAAACACAGGAAGAAGGACCAGACAATATACAAGGAGGACAATACCCATAACCAGACATACAAAACTATAAACGTGACATAACATGAAAATCCTGACACTATTCAAGAGTTAATTGCGAGTTATAACTAGAGATGTCCCGATCCGATCACGTGATTTTCAAAAGATCGGAATCGGGAGAAAAAAATTGGGGATCGGGATTTTTTAAAAATTTTTATAAAATATTTGTATTATTTTATTTAATGTTACAAAACAAAAATGACCATGTTCACGTCTTAAGGTTATCCTGAGGACTTTGGTTTAAAAATACACAACATCATGTATGTGTTGCTTTCTTTGGGCTTGTTTTCAGACCTGGTTGCTTATTCCTCTCAAAGCTGGTAACAGAGTGGGCGCAGTGTCTAATAGTAGCAGTAAGCTAACGAGAGGCTACGTTCAGCTGGTGACTCGGGAGTCGGGACAGAGCAAATGTCAGGAGTTTGGAAGTATTATAAAATTGAAAGCGAAGGCAGTGTAACAGCCAGATGCAATGTTTGCAAGGCAGAGGTTCCGCGTGGTGGAAAGAACAGAGCTACGTTCAACACGACCAATCTAATACGCTACCTGAGAAACAAACACCAACAACAACACGACGAGTACACAGCGGCCACTCAGGTAACGGCACTGAAACAACCGACACTTTCAGAGACTTTCAAAAGGAAAGAGAAACTGCCCCAGAACAGTGAAAAGGCCAAAAGAATAACAGCCAAGATAGCTGAATTCATCGCGTTGGATCTGTTACCTTTTTTTTCTCTTCTTAATGCATTGCATAAAGATCGGATCGGGAAAAATCGGTATCGGCAGATTGTCAAAATCAAATTATCGGAATCGGATCGGGAGCAAAAAAAGGTGATCGGGACATCCCTAGTTGTATCCATTCTTTGTATCCAACCCTAAGCTCGGGTAACTGGATGTAGCTTTACCAAAACATTTCTCTTTTTATTTAACCTTCCATAGGAAAGATAATAAGTGTTTTTTCCTCAAATGTATAACTTGTGATTTGAGCTATATATTCCATTTAGTATGTGTACACTAGCATTTAAATGAGGGGTAGATGAGACAAGTTAGACCAGGGCCAGTATCACCCACTTCAACTTGCATAGAAATACATATTGTTAGCATTGTTAATAATGTAACCGGCTAAAATGGTGATGTTTAACAGTACGAGGTGAATACATTTCCATTTTCACCAGTCAAATTGACAAACACTCTTTTCACAATAAGTCATTTAAGTATTCCATCATATGTGTGATAAAACAATTTAGACTAAAATGTGTAAAATATGCAGACTCTTAGCTATACTGTGTTTTTAATGCTTCATATCTCATTGTGAATGGTTACTGTTCTGTCGCTTTTTTATTTATAGTATCACACTTCTGCTCTAATCTCTGCCATCTGCTGCTACTCATCCGAACCAGAGCCACATTAGACTTTTAGAGATAACGAGGTTTCCCTCTTCTCTCCCTCATCATCTGAGGTGATAATTAGACAGGTAATGGAGAGGAGAGCAGCTCGGGGCCCATCGTTTTTAATCAAAAGAGTCATAAGAATGCAAATACAGACCTGGTGTTGACTCTGAGTCCTAAAAGACTGACATAATTGTAACGCTTAACGCCGGAGAGGGATACACCAGAGAACCGGTGAATTCAAACGATAATACGCACTTCTCAATTCACAGGATGAGGGGGAATTTTATGAGTCGCCCCGGATGAATTAAACGGGGAATGAGGGAGTGATGAAGCTTTTGGCCTCCCTCCCCTGCACCTCCCCTGTACCTCCCGCCCACCTCCTTCAAAGCCTGTCCACCCACTCATCTTCCCTCTCACGAAATGGCACTGCCTGTCTGCTCTTCTTCGTCTAGACTCACTCTCTTTAATTTTCCTTCACCCCATCTCTCCTTCCACCCTTGCCTCCCCCCACCTGTGTGTGTCAGGCTCCCTCTTTCTCCCTTTTATCAGTCAGGCAGTAAAGCATGGGGAAGCTGTCTGCAGTGAAGTCAACACCAGGGGAGGGAAGGACCATGAAATGCCCTAAATCAAAAACGGCAACATGGTCACTAGCCATAAAGTCCATATTTTAGCACATAGCTCTTCCGTGGCTAATTTCTTGGACTCTATGTACAGTAGGACAACAATTCAAGAGTCAAACGTTCAAAGGCTGTATTGCCATATGCACAGTAGCTACACTGTAATTGCGGGTATGAAATCCCAGGCTACTCCAACAACTTAACTATATTTAATTAAACGTCATAAAACAATAAAATAAACAATACAAATGGTGCAAGCAAAAACATAATAAAACCAACATAGTGCAAAATAATTTATGAGCTGCGAACAGATAAATGCTATGAAGTTATGAAGGAGTGAGTCTTTGTTCTAAACGTCTCAATACAAAAGGGAGTTCTTTATTAAAAAGTAGGGCATATTATATTATGATAATTCAAAAGTTATACGTGTTATATGTTAAAAATAATAAACGAAATGTCAGACCCTTAGATGTTTAAAAGACAGCAATTAAACCACACTTATTGCATATGAACAATGCAATACAAATCTACGGTGGCCCTGAAGTGCAAGACACCACAGCATTTCACAAAACACAACAGCATTTCACATTGGACGGAAAGGGTATTCCTTTAGGGAGAACACTTCTTGTTTGTGATTGGACAGAGCCAGCCAGAGAAGCACTGCTGTGATTGGTTGTTTTTGCTGCCAGTCAAGAAATAACGCTTCGTGATTGGCCCAACACATCAGCTGTTAGCTGTTAGCACACACTCAGAGCTCACAGCTCCTCATATCTGTTCAGAAACTGGACAAAAGTTAAACATGTACAAAACACAGACTCTCTATGGGCATAATTACAAGAGGCAACTTAACGTCAGAGCAGGCATAACAACAGCCGGTGTTTCTTGTGAGGGTTTCCCCGGGAAACAAACACAATACACACAAATGCGTCACAGATTATTTCGCGGTATTTGAAATCATCTACGCAGCTCGCGACGTAACTAGGAGTCTAGTGGACGGTATCAGTACTACAAGTAAAAAAAAAATATATATTTTTTAATTAATTACGTTGTTTATAAATTAATCTGAGGGCCGCAAAAAGAGAAGGTGGGGGCCGCATGCGGCCCGCGGGCCGCCATTTGCCCATCCCTGCCCTAAAGGAATACCCTTTCCGTCCAATGTGAAATGCTGTGGTGTCTTGCACCACTTAATACAAAGAGTCACCTCTGTACAATTATTTAATTAAAAAGGGCTTTATTGCCTTAATTGAAGAAAAACACAACTGTTTATGTCAAAGGAGTTTTATGACCTAAATCCACATGAGCTTTGTGGTCATGGCATGAATTCAACGGTCATCAATTCATGTTCAAAAGTCATTCCTTTAATCTGAATCACATTTTTCAGTTTCATCTCTGCTCCGCCCTTTGAGGCTCGAGGAGTGTGAGATGGTGTCGTTTCCTGGTTGCTGCGTGGGGTCCGCGAGACAGAGACACTGCGGAGCTCAGCCTGAGCGCACGCACGCACACACGCGCACACGCACACACACACACACACACACACACACACACACACACACACACACACACACACACACACACACACACACACACACACACACACACACACACACACACACAAAAAATGGAAAAATAGAAATCTCCAACGAGGCGTTCTGGGGCAGCATAGACAGGTCTTTTCTGTGGTAGAGTTTTACTCGCTACAGGGTGTACTTTGAGGGTTTGTGACTCTGCAGACCGTTTACATGCAGAAAACCTTCATATCAACGAGGGGGCGAGTGATAACTGGAGACGGCATGACATGGGCCCTTTAACGTGACCTTCCTGCACTAAATGTAATATTTTTATTAACAAATAGCAAGTATATCACACGGTTATGGAAATCGAAGTCAATGTTTAAGTCTTTATTTCCTGTCCTGTTGATAACCTCAGTTTAGACCCAGAGACAGACTGAAGCCATCAATGTTAGCAATGCCTGTTAATCAGTTCAAAGGCACAAATACAGCGAGATAGTTGTTTTCACAGCGGTCCATGCAGATACACTTCACTAGATGCAACAACAATAGACTTGAAGTGTTAAAGGTCCCCCTATTATACGGGTTTTCCTCAACATATTACAGGTCTCAGATACAAAACATGTCTGAAGTGTTTGGCTCCAAACACCAAACAGATCATTGCAGCATTACCCATAATCCCCTCTGTTTCAGCCCTGTTTCCAAAGTGCTGATTCTCTGTCTGTTACTTTAGATGAAAATAAGGAGCCACTCCCCACGCCCCTCTGAGAGACATCTGGTTACAAAGAACTCAATAATAATAATAATAATTTGGATTTATATAGCGCCTTTCATGAGACTCAAGGTCGCTTTACAAAGAAGAACAGGAGTAGAAACAAACATAACAAAAACAAAAGGCAGTCAGACAAAAAGCTAGACAGACAAAACAACAAATAGATCAGGGCCCAAAGGCCTTAGCAAACAGATGGGACCTGAGGGCCATTTTGAAGGCGACAAGCGTGGGGATGTTGCGGATCTCCGCAGGGAGAGCGTTACAAATAATCGGTTTTTTTCGATTATGTTGTTTTCGTAATTGTTGCCAACATCGTAATCGAGATTACAGTAAAATACGATTAATTGCACAGCCCTACGTCGGACCGTGTCTGAGTCAGGCATTACAGATAGAAGTTACCAAGCCTCACTTTCAATAGCTTAAAAAAATTGGAGTCTGAGTGTACATTTATTTTACACCCTTGATTGTTTGAAGTCATTCACGATAGAAACATCATCGACACACCCACTCACTCGGGCAACAAGCAGCTCATGGCCTCATGCAGACATGGACTTTGTCCTCGGGTGCTTGCAGGATAAAGTCTGGTGCTCACATCAATAAATCAGGTAATCATTTCAGGGTTGCAGTGCATGTGTGAAAGGGGCTCGAGGGAGAGAAATGCAATCTGCTGTGGGAAAACAGTTTGAGGAACCTCCCCCTGCTGATTTTGCGTGATTATTGTGAACGCTCTGTGCAATAAAAGCATGTAACAAATCATGGTTTGTTGGTGATTGTCCAAGGCTGAGTTTTTGGTGTTTGGTGACTTCCCCCTGACTCTGTTAGTTCCTGGACCTCCTTTAAGGTATTGAAGCAGAAGAAAGGCAGTACTATATTGTCCTCAAGTAAGCCAGGCAGTTTGACAATGATATATAGAATAATTATAAACATAAAAGTTGTTCCAACATGAGCCCACAGGTAGCAGCGACGCCTTTGTACACCTGTGGCAATTCTTTCCATTAAATAATTATTATTGGTTGATTCTCATATTTTAGTAATAGGGTTCGGCTCGGGTAAGTTTTACTCTCTATATTCTTAATGCAGCGCGTTACCGTGGCAACAGTCCCAGTGAGCAAATGAGACTAGATGTCATTTCAACAAAATACAGAACCCTAAAGCCATGACGTGTGTGTGTGTGTGTGTGTGTGTGTGTGTGGTGTGTGTGTGTGTGTGTGTGTGTGTGTGTGTGTGTGTGTGTGTGTGTGTGTGTGTGTGTGTGTGTGTGTGTGTGTGCGTGTTAAGTGAAATTAAAGAGGGTATTGGGAAGGAGATGGAGCAGGAGAAAGAGGGAGGATGAGGTTGAGAAAGCAGAGAGATAATGCTCCCTGTGGGTGAGGAGCACTAAGAGAGAGAGAGAGAAGAGAGAGAGAGAGAGAGAGAGAGAGAGAGAGAGAGAGAGAGAGAGAGAGAGAGAGATAGAGAGAAGAGAGAGAGAGAGAAGATTGGATACTAATGAAAAATCTGCCTGCAGGTATTCATCATATCTGCAGGCGGATCGTTTCACAAGCAACAGAAGAACACGGATACATTCCGGGTGTTTGTTTTCAGCATGTAAAGCTATGAGTTTCTTTTTAAAAGCTCAATAGGACACTTAAAAGGAAAATGTGTGTTTTTCGTGGGTTTGTATTCTAATAGTTGTGGCCATTGTGACTTTATTAATTAACAATTCAAACATAATGGACAACACACATTTTGACCAAGTTGTCTTATCAGTTTAAAACATTATGACACGGTTTTGTTGAATACTTGATTCTGATTGGTCAAATTGGACATTCAGTAGTCTGCTCCTTTTTTGACAGCAGATGCTGTAATGGATGCTTCTGATAAAGGGATAAAGGGTGTGCAGTCATGTTCACGGTAAACTGTTACCAGTAAATAAATAAAGAGAGAACAGAACAGAAAACAAGAGAAGCAAAGAGGTTAAAATATTAGAGAAATTAGCAAAGAAGACAGACAGGAAGTTAACACCAACAGGAACAAGGTGTGGGCTCTTTCAGGGATTAAAGACTGGTAAAAGAGTGACATACTGACGTCAATGGCGGGGTGAGGTGAGGGAAAGATAAAAATAACTTATTCTCAAGGAAGAATTACTAATTGAAAAAGCGATGGAAATTATGTTTTGAAACACATTTTTTACAAACATCATGTGAAGCATTGGCTCAAAAGGTTATATTATGTAACATTTCCTCATTAAAATGAAAGGACCGGACCTATAGTGCGGAACTTTCCTCAGATTTCAGAGGGCTTGTTTACCAACCTCATAAATACAAAATAATGACTTGGAGAAGAAAGTGCCTCATAAGGAAGAAAGTCCCTTAGAGATGATTTAGGAGATCTTAAAGGTCCCATGTCATTAAGGCTGCAACGATATTAGAAAAAACTGACAATGCGATATTTTCTTCCCCTGCGTTATGAAAAATACAGATATTGAAGAAAAGACAGTTTTTTTTGTCCGCAAACCATCCTTTCTTGAACTTTAATGCTGTACAATTGGTATTTTTCTAACTATATTTAACCGGATGAAGGATTTTAGTCACAGACGTCTGGATCTTAAGTTCTCAGAGCAACAAGCTGAGCTAGCTCTGTTAGCAGCGCCGAACTGCCCTGGAGAACACATGAAACCACTTTATTCAGTGTTTTTACCTGAATCGCCGTTTGCTTTGAGATTTGATTGTGATTGGTGGTTTGCTGTGCATGCAGAGCCTGCATGTCACTCTCTCAAGTACCCCTGACATGAGAGCCGCGCAAGTTATCCTTTTGTAGCAAGCAGCAAAATAATTGTAACATGACGTGTTTGAGTTAATTTGCCTACTTAATATCGCACGTCCTAAAAAGAAAATGTGTGCGATATGACTATTGCGCATATCGCGATTATCGTCACGACACGATATATCGTGCAGCCCTACATGTCATGGCCATTTCTACTGATCATAATTCCATTGTTGAGGTCTACTAGAATAGATTTACATTGTTCAATGTTCCAAACTCACATTGGTTTCTCAAACAGCATCTCTGTATAGTATGATTCACTCTCTGTCCCTAAACGGCTTGTTGGAGCTCCTGCCCCCCCTCCCCTCCCTGTGAGCCCACTGTGCTCTGATTGGTCAGCTCGCCCACTCTCTTCTGATGAGTCCACCACCGTTTCACAGCGGAGCATCAGTGATTATGTGTTGCAATGGCGTTAGCAACCAGAAAATGACACCAGTAAGGACAAAGAGAATGAGACCAACCAGAAAAGCATGTCATGGACCTTTAAGGTGGGATAGGTAAATTTGAGAAAACCGGCTCGAGATCGCTAGAATTTGAAAATACACAACCGGAGAAAATCTGCCACTTTCCTCACAGAGCCCCTCCTCCAACACACACGACGCGCACATGACCAATGAGGGCACGAGATCAGTTTGCTGGCCCGATGGAAGGCTGACAGGCAGGTAGTGCCATCCAATCGGATTGGTTGTACTTTTGTACAGTACCACGGCTTCTACAGATGACATTTTTTTATGGATTTTTTGTCAAAGCACTTCAGATATTCATTGCTATCGGGATTGTTAAGAGCATTCCATGGAATATAACAAAAAGTGTATCTCGAGCCGGTTGTCTCAAACTTACCTACCCCACCTTTAACTGACTTGTGCGACTTAATAAAGCAATGAAAACTCTTTTTTTTGTTTCCATCTGATATTACTTCAGCTCAGGTATATTATTTGTTCTTGTGTCCTGAAAGTCTTTGCTTGCCACCAATCCAGCTGCTGTTTATCAAGTTGAAAATGCCATGAAGATCACAAACATATCGAGCAAAACCTTTACTTCCCAGCAGACACCGCAAGTCCCTCTCAACAACAACAAAAAGCCTCAAGTATGTTGTGCGTCCTGTATTTAACTGTGGACTTCTAATTTACAACAAAATCATTTCTTTTGTAATCAAAGATAGAACATTTAAGTTTGTGCAGTTTATTGTGATAATTTAGGTGTCAAGTGGAGGCATCTAAAGGAAGTAAACAAAATGTCAAGCAATTGCAAACCAATATTAATAAAAAGTAGTTCTCAATGTAGATACATTTCTTACGGTTTCTTAATATAAAAGCACATGAAAGTCGAGCTCTAATATCATCACAATAATTGGACATTTCCTCAGGTTGGCCTTTTAGCAACAATGGGTGAATAAATGATCCATATAATCTATTAGTCTCCAGCAGCCAGGGTTTCATCTGAAACACTGAGTCACAATTTGTTAATACACTCTTCACCTAATTTGAATGCTTCAATAAGCTTTGCAAGGGGGCACAAAGTGTGGCCTTTAAGAGTTGCTATTGCACAACCATGAAAAGACATTTGAAGAGCTTCCGCAACAAAAGGAGTTTAAATAACAAACCATAATGAAAGAGTGGGTAATTATCAGTGTTACTCAGCTGCTGCAGTCTGGATGTCTCATCTTATCAATGGGGCTTTGTAATTGCGAAGGACAGCACATTACGTCACCTTTAAGTATTCTCCAATGTCTTTCTCTGGTGGGTTTATTTGGGCTGCGCCCGTTTGCAAAGTGTTATTACTCACCGAGTTAAGATCTGGGA
Organism: Pseudochaenichthys georgianus; assembly: GCF_902827115.2. Taxonomy (NCBI): domain Eukaryota; kingdom Metazoa; phylum Chordata; class Actinopteri; order Perciformes; family Channichthyidae; genus Pseudochaenichthys; species Pseudochaenichthys georgianus. The sequence goes on along the minus strand of NC_047506.1, from coordinate 3,970,007 downwards.
ACAGTGCAACGTCGATACAAATGATTCAGGTGAAGAAAAACCAACAGCTTTCACAATCATACAGATTTTCTCACTCAGTCTGACTCATTGCTTTTATTGTCACTACTTTCTCACGGCAGCGTTAACAGGGATCATCTTAGTAAGGTTAGTATTATAAGAGAAAACAAAACCGATTGGTAAAAGGTGGGGTAGGTAAGTTTTGAGAAACCGGCTCGAGATCGCTAGAATTTGAAAATACACAACCGGAGAAAATCTGTCACTTTCTCACAGAGCCCCTCCTCCAACACACACGAACGCGCACATGACCAATGAGGGCACGAGATACGTTTGTGCCCCGATGGAAGGCTGACAGGCAGGTAGGCCATCCAATCGATTGGTTGTACTTTTTACAGTACCACGGCTTCTACAGATGACATTTTTTATGGATTTTTTGTCAAAGCACTTCAGATATTCATTGCTATCGGGTTGTTAAGAGAATTCCATGGAATATAACAAAACGTGTATCTCGAGCCGGTTTCTGAAACTTACCTACCCCACCTTTAAGTTAACAGACTCACAGCTCAGCTCAACCTTGACCTTATTATAACTTGGGCATGCATACACGCATTATTGAATACATTTTGGGTGTACTCAATTTCAATTAAACTTGCAAAAACAGGTGATACTTTGGCTTGATTTTTAAACACCGTGATTCAGATGACATTGTAAACAAATAGCAGCAATTAACAATGTGAAGTAATACTTATAGAAGCCTTTTGCTGGATGAATTAAACCAACCTATGTACAGATTTGTATGTATTCATAGATAGGGAAAAGATGTTTCTCAATTAATTAAACAAATAGTTTAACAATTGTTTCAGAGGGTGGTTCATGGAACAGAGAGAACATTTGTTCACATTGTAAAAAAAAATACCAACCTGGCTGTGTAAGTCAACTAAAGGAAACATGAGTAACAATGACAGAGACAAGAGAATAATAAATAGTTAAAAATATATGTTTATTTTTCGTATGTACATTAAAATATAAAAAATATAATACAGAAAGTAAGATCAACAGCATTAGA